>NC_080832.1:147680693-147980693 GCF_030435755.1 Ochotona princeps | reverse complement strand
GTTCGTTTTGTGTGGGTGCTCAAGCTGCTTGATTCCATCCCCCTGGGCTCAATGGGAATGGGACCGGAAGTGAGCCAACAGGGTTTCCTAGACAGCTGCCAGGACAGCTGATGGTATGTGAAGTTCATGAGGCAGGTGGAGTTGTTTTGGCACTGGAAGAACTGTGTTGCTGCTCGGACAGTTGCCATTCACCAACAAACTCCCTTCCCTAGGTGTCATATCCACTTTCAGACATATGTGCTGCCAGCGCACGTGGTTTCCATGGCAGAGGGAAATGGCTTGGGCACTGAACTTGTCTTTGGCCGTGGAGTTTTGAGCGCCTTGAGTGAGGAGCTCCATGTTCATTTTGTGTGGGTGCTGAAGCTGCTTGATTCCATCCCACTGGGCTCAAAGGGCATGGGACCGGAAGTGACCCAACAGGGTTTCCTAGATAGCTGCCAGGACAGCTGATGGTATGTGAAGTTCATGAGGTAGGCGGGGTTGTTTTGGCACTGGAAGAGCTGTGCTGCTGCTTCGGGCAGTTGCCATTCACCAGCACACTCCCTTCCTAGGTGTCATATCCACTTTCAGACATATGTGCTGCCAGAGCACTTGGTTTCCATGGCAGCGGGAAATGGCTTGGGCACTGAACTTGTCTTTGGCTGTGGAGTTTTGAGCGCCTTGAGTGAGGAGCTCCATGTTCGTTTTGTGTGGGTGCTGAAGCTGCTTGATTCCTTCCTACTGGGCTCAATGGGCATGGGACCGGAAGTGACCCAACAGGGTTTCCTAGATAGCTGCCAGGACAGCTGATGGTATGTGAAGTTCATCAGGCAGGCGGGGTTGTTTTGGCAGTGGAAGAGCTGTGCTGCTGCTTCGGGCAGTTGCCATTCACCAGCACACTCCCTTCCCTAGGTGTCATATCCACTTTCAGACATATGTGCTTGTAGAGCACTTGGTTTCCATGGCAGCGGGAAATGGCTTGGGCACTGAACTTGTCTTTGGCCGTGGAGTTTTGAGCCCCTTGAGTGAGGAGCTCCATGTTCGTTTTGTGTGGGTGCTCAAGCTGCTTCTTTCCATCCCACTGGGCTGAATGGGCATGGGACCGGAAGTGACCCAACAGGGTTCCATAGTTATATGCCAGGAAAACTGATAGTATGTGAAATTCATGAGGCAGGTGGAGTTGTTTTGGCACTGGAAGAGCTGTGCTGCTGCTTCGGGCAGTTGCCATTCACCAGCACACTCCCTTCCCTAGGTGTCATATCCACTTTCAGACATAAGTGCTGCCAGAGCACGTGGTTTCCATGGCAGCGGGAAATGGCTTGGGCACTGAACTTGTCTTTGGCTGTGAAGTTTTGAGCGCCTTGAGTGAGGAGCTCCATGTTCGTTTTGTGTGGGTGCTGAAGCTGCTTGATTGCATCCCACTGGGCTCAATGGGCATGGGACCGGAAGTGACCCAACAGGGTTTCCTAGATAGCTGCGAGGACAGCTGATGGTATGTGAAGTTCATGAGGCAGGTGGAGTTGTTTTGGCACTGGAAGAGCTGTGCTGCTGCTTCCGACAGTTGCCATTCACCAACACACTCCCTTGCCTAGGTGTCATATCCACTTTCAGACATATGTGCTGCCAGAGCACTTGGTTTCCATGGCACCGGGAAATGGCTTGGGCACTGAACTTGTCTTTGGCTGTGGAGTTTTGAGCATCTTGAGTGAGGAGCTCCATGTTCGTTTTGTGTGGGTGCTGAAGCTGCTTGATTCCATCCCACTGGGCTCAATGGGCATGGGACCGGAAGTGACTCAACAGGGTTTCCTAGATAGCTGCCAGGACAGCTGATGGTATGTGAAGTTCATGAGGCAGTTGGAGTTGTTTTGGCAGTGGAAGAACTGTGTTGCTGCTTCGGGCAGTTGCCATTCACCAACACACTCCCTTCCCTAGGTGTCATATCCACTTTCAGACATATGTGCTGCCAGAGCACGTGGTTTCCATGGCAGCGGGAAATGGCTTGGGCACTGAACTTGTATTTGGCTGTGGAGTTTTGTGCGCCTTGAGTGAGGAGCTCCATGTTCGTTTTGTGTGGGTGCTCAAGCTGCTTGATTCCATCCCACTGGGCTCAAAGGTCATGGGACCGGAAGTGACCCAACAGGGTTTCCTAGATAGCTGCCAGGACAGCTGATGGTATGTGAAGTTCATGAGGCAGGTGAGTTGTTTTGGCAGTGGAAGAGCTGTGCTGCAGCTTCGGGCAGTTGCCATTCACCAGCACACTCCCTTCCCTAGGTGTCATATCCACTTTCAGACATATGTGCTGCCAGAGCACTTGGTTTCCATGGCAGCGGGAAATGGCTTGGGCACTGAACTTGTCTTTGGCTGTGAAGTTTTGAGCGCCTTGAGTGAGGAGCTCCATATTCGTTTTGTGTGGGTGCTGAAGCTGCTTGATTCCATCCCACTGGGCTCAATGGGCATGGGACCGGAAGTGACCCAACAGGGTTTCCTAGATAGCTGCCAGGACAGCTGATGGTATGTGAAGTTCATGAGGCAGGCGGGGTTGTTTTGGCAGTGGAAGAGCTGTGCTGCTGCTTCAGGCAGTTGCCATTCACCAGCACACTCCCTTCCATAGGTGTCATATCCACTTTCAGACATATGTGCTGCCAGAGCACTTGGTTTCCATGGCAGCGGGAAATGGCTTGGGCACTGAACTTGTCTTTGGCCGTGGAGTTTTGAGCGCCTTGAGTGAGGAGCTCCATGTTCGTTTTGTGTGGGTGCTCAAGCTGCTTGATTCCATCCCCCTGGGCTCAATGGGCATGGGACCGGAAGTGAGCCAACAGGGTTTCCTAGACAGCTGCCAGGACAGCTGATGGTATGTGAAGTTCATGAGGCAGGTAGAGTTGTTTTGGCACTGGAAGAACTGTGTTGCTGCTCGGACAGTTGCCATTCACCAACACACTCCCTTCCCTAGGTGTCATATCCACTTTCAGACATATGTGCTGCCAGCGCACGTGGTTTCCATGGCAGAGGGAAATGGCTTGGGCACTAAACTTGTCTTTGGCCGTGGAGTTTTGAGCGCCTTGAGTGAGGAGCTCCATGTTCATTTTGTGTGGGTGCTGAAGCTGCTTGATTCCATCCCACTGGGCTCAATGGGCATGGGACCGGAAGTGACCCAACAGGGTTTCCTAGATAGCTGCTAGGACAGCTGATGGTATGTGAAGTTCATGAGGTAGGCGGGGTTGTTTTGGCAGTGGAAGAGCTGTGCTGCTGCTTCGGGCAGTTGCCATTCACCAGCACACTCCCTTGCCTAGGTGTCATATCCACTTTCAGACATATGTGCTGCCAGAGCACGTGGTTTCCATGGCAGCGGGAAATGGCTTGGGCACTGAACTTGTCTTTGGCTGTGGAGTTTTGTGCGCCTTGAGTGAGGAGCTCCATGTTCGTTTTGTGTGGGTGCTCAAGCTGCTTGATTCCATCCCACTGGGCTCAAAGGTCATGGGACCGGAAGTGACCCAACAGGGTTTCCTAGATAGCTGCCAGGACAGCTGATGGTATGTGAAGTTCATGAGGCAGGTGGAGTTGTTTTGGCAGTAGAAGAGCTGTGCTGCTGCTTCGGACAGTTATCATTCACCAGCACACTCCCTTCCCTAGGTGTCATATCCACTTTCAGACATATGTGCTGCCAGAGCACTTGGTTTCCATGGCAGCGGGAAATGGCTTGGGCACTGAACTTGTCTTTGGCCGTGGAGTTTTGAGCGCCTTGAGTGAGGAGCTCCATGTTCGTTTTGTGTGGGTGCTCAAGCTGCTTGATTCCATCCCCCTGGGCTCAATGGGCATGGGACCGGAAGTGAGCCAACAGGGTTTCCTAGACAGCTGCCAGGACAGCTGATGGTATGTGAAGTTCATGAGGCAGGTGGAGTTGTTTTGGCACTGGAAGAACTGTGTTGCTGCTCGGACAGTTGCCATTCACCAACACACTCCCTTCCCTAGGTGTCATATCCACTTTCAGACATATGTGCTGCCAGAGCACTTGGTTTCCATGGCAGCGGGAAATGGCTTGGGCACTGAACTTGTCTTTGGCCGTGGAGTTTTGAGCGCCTTGAATGAGGAGCTCCATGTTCGTTTTGTGTGGGTGCTGAAGCTGCTTGATTCCATCCCACTGGGCTCAATGGGCATGGGACCGGAAGTGACCCAACAGGGATTCCTAGATAGCTGCCAGGACAGCTGATGGTATGTGAAGTTCATGAGGCAGGCGGGATTGTTTTGGCAGTGGAAGAGCTGTGCTGCTGCTTCGGACAGTTGCCATTCACCAGCACACTCCCTTCCCTAGGTGTCATATCCACTTTCAGACATATGTGCTGCTAGAGCACTTGGTTTCCATGGCAGCGGGAAATGGCTTGGGCACTGAACTTGTCTTTGGCTGTGGAGTTTTGAGCGCCTTGAGTGAGGAGCTCCATGTTCGTTTTGTGTGGGTGCTCAAGCTGCTTGTTTCCATCCCACTGGGCTGAATGGGCATGGGACCGGAAGTGACCCAACAGGGTTCCATAGATATATGCCAAGAAAACTGATAGTATGTGAAGTTCATGAGGCAGGTGGAGTTGTTTTGGCAGTGGAAGAGCTGTGCTGCTGCTTCGGGCAGTTGCCATTCACCAACAAACTCCCTTCCCTACGTGTCATATCCACTTTCAGACATATGTGCTGCCAGAGCACCTGGTTTCCATGGCAGCGGGAAATGGCTTGGGCACTGAACTTGTCTTTGGCTGTGAAGTTTTGAGCGCCTTGAGTGAGGAGCTCCATGTTCGTTTTGTGTGGGTGCTGAAGCTGCTTGATTCCATCCCAATGGGCTCAATGGGCATGGGACCGGAAGTGACCCAACAGGGTTTCCTAGATAGCTGCGAGGACAGCTGATGGTATGTGAAGTTCATGAGGCAGGTGGAGTTGTTTTGGCACTGGAAGAGCTGTGCTGCTGCTTCGGGCAGTTGCCATTCACCAGCACACTCCCTTCCCTAGGTGTCATATCCACTTTCAGACATATGTGCTGCCAGAGCACCTGGTTTCCATGGCAGCGGGAAATGGCTTGGGCACTGAACTTGTCTTTGGCCGTGGAGTTTTGAGCGCCTTGAGTGAGGAGCTCCATGTTCGTTTTGTGTGGGTGCTGAAGCTGCTTGATTCCATCCCACTGGGCTCAATGGGCATGGGACCGGAAGTGACCCAACAGGGTTTCCTAGATAGCTGCCAGGACAGCTGATGGTATGTGAAGTTCATGAGGCAGGTGGAGTTGTTTTGGCACTTGAAGAGCTGTGCTGCTGCTTCGTACATTTCCCATTCACCAACACACTCCCTTCCCTAGGTGTCATATCCACTTTCAGACATATGTGCTGCCAGAGCACTTGGTTTCCATGGCAGCGGGAAATGGCTTGGGCACTGAACTTGTCTTTCGCGAACTAGTATTGAGCGCTTTGAGTGAGGAGCTCCATGTTCGTTTTGTGTGGGTGCTGAAGCTGCTTGATTCCATCCCAATGGGCTCAATGGGCATGGGACCGGAAGTGACCCAACAGGGTTTCCTAGATAGCTGCGAGGACAGCTGATGGTATGTGAAGTTCATGAGGCAGGTGGAGTTGTTTTGGCACTGGAAGAGCTGTGCTGTTGCTTCGGACATTTCCCATTCACCAACACACTCCCTTGCCTAGGTGTCATATCCACTTTCAGACATATGTGCTGCCAGAGCACTTGGTTTCCATGGCAGCGGGAAATGGCTTGGGCACTGAACTTGTCCTTCGCTCACTAGTATTGAGCGCCTTGAGTGAGGAGCTCCATGTTCGTTTTGTGTGGGTGCTCAAGCTGCTTGATTAAATCCCACTGGGCTCAATGGGCATGGGACCGGAAGTGACCCAACAGGGTTTCCTAGATAGCTGCCAGGACAGCTGATGGTATGTGAAGTTCATGAGGCAGGTGGAGTTGTTTTGGCACTTGAAGAGCTGTGCCGCTGCTTCGGACAGTTGCCATTCACCAGCACACTCCCTTCCCTAGGTGTCATATCCACTTTCAGACATATGTGTTGCCAGAGCACTTGGTTTCCATGGCAGCGGGAAATGGCTTGGGCACTGAACTTGTCTTTGGCTGTGGAGTTTTGAGCGTCTTGAGTGAGGAGCTCCATGTTCGTTTTGTGTGGGTGCTGAAGCTGCTTGATTCCATCCCACTGGGCTGAATGGGCATGGGACCGGAAGTGAGCCAACAGGGTTTCCTAGATAGCTGCCAGGACAGCTGATGGTATGTGAAGTTCATGAGGCAGGTGGAGTTGTTTTGGCAGTGGAAGAGCTGTGCTGCAGCTTCGGGCAGTTGCCATTCACCAGCACACTCCCTTCCCTAGGTGTCATATCCACTTTAAGACATATGTGCTGCCAGAGCACTTGGTTTCCATGGCAGCGGGAAATGGCTTGGGCACTGAACTTGTCTTTGGCCGTGGAGTTTTGAGCGCCTTGAGTGAGGAGCTCCATGTTCGTTTTGTGTGGGTGCTCAAGTTGCTTGATTCCATCCCACTGGGCTCAATGGGCATGGGACCAGAAGTGACCCAACAGGGTTTCCTAGATAGCTGCCAGGACAGCTGATGGTATGTGAAGTTCATGAGGCAGGTGGAGTTGTTTTGGCAGTGGAAGAGCTGTGCCGCTGCTTCGGACAGTTACCATTCACCAGCACACTCCCTTCCCTAGGTGTCATATCCACTTTCAGACATATGTGCTGCCAGAGCACTTGGTTTCCATGGCAGCGGGAAATGGCTTGGGCACTGAACTTGTCTTTGGCCGTGGAGTTTTGAGCGCCTTGAGTGAGGAGCTCCATGTTCGTTTTGTGTGGGTGCTGAAGCTGCTTGATTCCATCCCACTGGGCTCAATGGGCATGGGACCGGAAGTGACCCAACAGGGTTTCCTAGATAGCTGCCAGGACAGCTGATGGTATGTGAAGTTCATGAGGCAGGCGGGATTGTTTTGGCAGTGGAAGAGCTGTGCTGCTGCTTCGGACAGTTGCCATTCACCAGCACACTCCCTTCCCTAGGTGTCATATCCACTTTCAGACATATGTGCTGCTAGAGCACTTGGTTTCCATGGCAGCGGGAAATGGCTTGGGCACTGAACTTGTCTTTGGCCGTGGAGTTTTGAGCGCCTTGAGTGAGGAGCTCCATGTTCGTTTTGTGTGGGTGCTCAAGCTGCTTGTTTCCATCCCACTGGGCTGAATGGGCATGGGACCGGAAGTGACCCTACAGGGTTCCATAGATATATGCCAGGAAAACTGATAGTATGTGAAGTTCATGAGGCAGGTGGAGTTGTTTTGGCAGTGGAAGAGCTGTGCTGCTGCTTCGGGCAGTTGCCATTCACCAACAAACTCCCTTCCCTAGGTGTCATATCCACTTTCAGACATATGTGCTGCCAGAGCACTTGGTTTCCATGGCAGCGGGAAATGGCTTGGGCAGTGAACTTGTCTTTGGCCGTGGAGTTTTGAGCGCCTTGAGTGAGGAGCTCCATGTTCGTTTTGTGTGGGTGCTGAAGCTGCTTGATTCCATCCCACTGGGCTCAATGGGCATGGGACCGGAAGTGACCCAACAGGGTTTCCTAGATAGCTGCCAGGACAGCTGATGGTATGTGAAGTTCATGAGGCAGGTGAGTTGTTTTGGCAGTGGAAGAGCTGTGCTGCAGCTTCGGGCAGTTGCCATTCACCAGCACACTCCCTTCCCTAGGTGTCATATCCACTTTAAGACATATGTGCTGCCAGAGCACTTGGTTTCCATGGCAGCGGGAAATGGCTTGGGCACTGAACTTGTCTTTGGCCGTGGAGTTTTGAGCGCCTTGAGTGAGGAGCTCCATGTTCGTTTTGTGTGGGTGCTCAAGTTGCTTGATTCCATCCCAATGGGCTCAATGGGCATGGGACCGGAAGTGACCCAACAGGGTTTCCTAGATAGCTGCCAGGACAGCTGATGGTATGTGAAGTTCATGAGGCAGGTGGAGTTGTTTTGGCAGTGGAAGAGCTGTGCCGCTGCTTCGGACAGTTACCATTCACCAGCACACTCCCTTCCCTAGGTGTCATATCCACTTTCAGACATATGTGCTGCCAGAGCACTTGGTTTCCATGGCAGCGGGAAATGGCTTGGGCACTGAACTTGTCTTTGGCCGTGGAGTTTTGAGCGCCTTGAGTGAGGAGCTCCATGTTCGTTTTGTGTGGGTGCTGAAGCTGCTTGATTCCATCCCACTGGGCTCAATGGGCATGGGACCGGAAGTGAGCCAACAGGGTTTCCTAGATAGCTCCCAGGACAGCTGATGGTATGTGAAGTTCATGAGGCAGGCGGGGTTGTTTTGGCAGTGGAAGAGCTGTGCTGCTGCTTCGGGCAGTTGCCATTCACCAGCACACTCCGTTCCCTAGGTGTCATATCCACTTTCAGACATATGTGCTGCCAGAGCACTTGGTTTCCATGGCAGCGGGAAATGGCTTGGGCACTGAACTTGTCTTTGGCCGTGGAGTTTTGAGCGCCTTGAGTGAGGAGCTCCATGTTCGTTTTGTGTGGGTGCTGAAGCTGCTTGATTCCATCCCACTGGGCTCAATGGGCATGGGACCGGAAGTGACCCAACAGGGTTTCCTAGATAGCTGCCAGGACAGCTGATGGTATGTGAAGTTCATGAGGCAGGTGGAGTTGTTTTGGCAGTGGAAGAGATGTGCCGCTGCTTTGGGCAGTTGCCATTTACCAGCACACTCCCTTCCCTAGGTGTCATATCCACTTTCAAACATATGTGCTGCCAGAGCACTTGGTTTCCATAGCAGCGGGAAATGGCTTGGGCACTGAACTTGTCTTTGGCCGTGGAGTTTTGAGCGCCTGGAGTGAGGAGCTCCATGTTCATTTTGTGTGGGTGCTCAAGCTGCTTGATTCCATCCCACTGGGCTCAATGGGCATGGGACCGGAAGTGACCCAACAGGGTTTCCTAGATAGCTGCCAGGACAGCTGATGGTATGTGAAGTTCATGAGGCAGGTGGAGTTGTTTTGGCTGTGGAAGAGCTGTGCCGCTGCTTCGGACAGTTGCCATTCACCAGCACACTCCCTTCCCTAGGTGTCATATCCACTTTCAGACATATGTGCTGCCAGAGCACTTGGTTTCCATGGCAGCGGGAAATGGCTTGGACACTGAACTTGTCTTTGGCCGTGGAGTTTTGAGCGCCTTGAGTGAGGAGCTCCATGTTCGTTTTGTGTGGGTGCTCAAGCTGCTTGATTCCATCCCACTGGGCTCAATGGGCATGGGACCGGAAGTGACCCAACAGGGTTTCCTAGATAGCTGCCAGGACAGCTGATGGTATGTGAAGTTCATGAGGCAGGTGGAGTTGTTTTGGCACTTGAAGAGCTGTGCTGCTGCTTCGGACATTTCCCATTCACCAACACACTCCCTTCCCTAGGTGTCATATCCACTTTCAGACATATGTGCTGCCAGAGCACTTGGTTTCCATGGCAGCGGGAAATGGCTTGGGCATTGAATTTGTCTTTGGCCGTGGAGTTTTGAGCGCCTTGAGTGAGGAGCTCCATGTTCGTTTTGTGTGGGTGCTCAAGCTGCTTGATTCCATCCCACTGGGCTCAATGGGCATGGGACCGGAAGTGACCCAACAGGGTTTCCTAGATAGCTGCCAGGACAGCTGATGGTATGTGAAGTTCATGAGGCAGGTGGAGTTGTTTTGGCAGTGGAAGAGCTGTGCCGCTGCTTCGGACAGTTGCCATTCACCAGCACACTCCCTTCCCTAGGTGTCATATCCACTTTAAGACATATGTGCTGCCAGAGCACTTGGTTTCCATGGCAGCGGGAAATGGCTTGGGCACTGAACTTGTCTTTGGCCGTGGAGTTTTGAGCGCCTTGAGTGAGGAGCTCCATGTTCGTTTTGTGTGGGTGCTCAAGTTGCTTGATTCCATCCCACTGGGCTCAATGGGCATGGGACCAGAAGTGACCCAACAGGGTTTCCTAGATAGCTGCCAGGACAGCTGATGGTATGTGAAGTTCATGAGGCAGGTGGAGTTGTTTTGGCAGTGGAAGAGCTGTGCCGCTGCTTCGGACAGTTACCATTCACCAGCACACTCCCTTCCCTAGGTGTCATATCCACTTTCAGACATATGTGCTGCCAGAGCACTTGGTTTCCATGGCAGCGGGAAATGGCTTGGGCACTGAACTTGTCTTTGGCTTTGGAGTTTTGAGCGCCTTGAGTGAGGAGCTCCATGTTCGTTTTGTGTGGGTGCTGAAGCTGCTTGATTCCATCCCACTGGGCTCAATGGGCATGGGACCGGAAGTGACCCAACAGGGTTTCCTAGATAGCTGCCAGGACAGCTGATGGTATGTGAAGTTCATGAGGCAGGTGGAGTTGTTTTGGCACTGGAAGAGCTGTGCTGTTGCTTCGGACATTTCCCATTCACCAACACACTCCCTTGCCTAGGTGTCATATCCACTTTCAGACATATGTGCTGCCAGAGCACTTGGTTTCCATGGCAGCGGGAAATGGCTTGGGCACTGAACTTGTCTTTGGCCGTGGAGTTTTGAGCGCCTTGAGTGAGGAGCTCCATGTTCGTTTTGTGTGGGTGCTGAAGCTGCTTGATTCCATCCCACTGGGCTCAATGGGCATGGGACCGGAAGTGACCCAACAGGGTTTCCTAGATAGCTGCCAGGACAGCTGATGGTATGTGAAGTTCATGAGGCAGGTGGAGTTGTTTTGGCACTGGAAGAGCTGTGCTGCTGCTTTGGGCAGTTGCCATTTACCAGCACACTCCCTTCCCTAGGTGTCATATCCACTTTCAAACATATGTGCTGCCAGAGCACTTGGTTTCCATAGCAGCGGGAAATGGCTTGGGCACTGAACTTGTCTTTGGCCGTGGAGTTTTGAGCGCCTGGAGTGAGGAGCTCCATGTTCATTTTGTGTGGGTGCTGAAGCTGCTTGATTCCATCCCAATGGGCTCAATGGGCATGGGACCGGAAGTGACCCAACAGGGTTTCCTAGATAGCTGCCAGGACAGCTGATGGTATGTGAAGTTCATGAGGCAGGTGGAGTTGTTTTGGCACTGGAAGAGCTGTGCTGTTGCTTCGGACATTTCCCATTCACCAACACACTCCCTTGCCTAGGTGTCATATCCACTTTCAGACATATGTGCTGCCAGAGCACTTGGTTTCCATGGCAGCGGGAAATGGCTTGGGCACTGAACTTGTCTTTGGCCGTGGAGTTTTGAGCGCCTTGATTGAGGAGCTCCATGTTCGTTTTGTGTGGGTGCTGAAGCTGCTTGATTCCATCCCACTGGGCTCAATGGGTATGGGACCGGAAGTGACCCAACAGGGTTTCCTAGATGGCTAACAGGACAGCTGATGGTATGTGAAGTTCATGAGGCAGGCGGGGTTGTTTTGGCAGTGGAAGAGCTGTGCTGCTGCTTCGGGCAGTTGCCATTCACCAGCACACTCCCTTCCCTAGGTGTCATATCCACTTTCAGACATATGTGCTGCCAGAGCACTTGGTTTCCATGGCAGCGGGAAATGGCTTGGGCACTGAACTTGTCTTTGGCCGTGGAGTTTTGAGCGCCTTGAGTGAGGAGCTCCATGTTCGTTTTGTGTGGGTGCTGAAGCTGCTTGATTCCATCCCACTGGGCTCAATGGGCATGGGACCGGAAGTGACCCAACAGGGTTTCCTAGATAGCTGCCAGGACAGCTGATGGTATGTGAAGTTCATGAGGCAGGTGGAGTTGTTTTGGCACTGGAAGAGCTGTGCTGCTGCTTTGGGCAGTTGCCATTTACCAGCACACTCCCTTCCCTAGGTGTCATATCCACTTTCAAACATATGTGCTGCCAGAGCACTTGGTTTCCATAGCAGCGGGAAATGGCTTGGGCACTGAACTTGTCTTTGGCCGTGGAGTTTTGAGCGCCTGGAGTGAGGAGCTCCATGTTCATTTTGTGTGGGTGCTGAAGCTGCTTGATTCCATCCCACTGGGCTCAATGGGCATGGGACCGGAAGTGACCCAACAGGGTTTCCTAGATAGCTGCCAGGACAGCTGATGGTATGTGAAGTTCATGAGGCAGGTGGAGTTGTTTTGGCTGTGGAAGAGCTGTGCCGCTGTTTCGGACAGTTGCCATTCACCAACACACTCCCTTCCCTAGGTGTCATATCCACTTTCAGACATATGTGCTGCCAGAGCACTTGGTTTCCATGGCAGCGGGAAATGGCTTGGGCACTGAACTTGTCCTTCGCTCACTAGTATTGAGCGCCTTGAGTGAGGAGCTCCATGTTCGTTTTGTGTGGGTGCTGAAGCTGCTTGATTCCATCCCACTGGGCTCAATGGGCATGGGACCGGAAGTGACCCAACAGGGTTTCCTAGATAGCTGCCAGGACAGCTGATGGTATGTGAAGTTCATGAGGCAGGTGGAGTTGTTTTGGCACTGGAAGAGCTGTGCTGCTGCTTCAGACATTTCCCATTCACCAACACACTCCTTTGCCTAGGTGTCATATCCACTTTCAGACATATGTGCTGCCAGAGCACTTGGTTTCCATGGCAGCGGGAAATGGCTTGGGCATTGAATTTGTCTTTGGCCGTGGAGTTTTGAGCGCCTTGAGTGAGGAGCTTCATGTTCGTTTTGTGTGGGTGCTGAAGCTGCTTGATTCCATCCCACTGGGCTCAATGGGCATGGGACCGGAAGTGACCCAACAGGGTTTCTTAGATGGCTGCCAGGACAGCTGATGGTATGTGAAGTTCATGAGGCAGGCGGGGTTGTTTTGGCACTGGAAGAGCTGTGCTGCTGCTTCGGGCAGTTGCCATTCACCACCACACTCCCTTCCCTAGGTGTCATATCCACTTTCAGACATATGTGCTGCCAGAGCACTTGGTTTCCATGGCAGCGGGAAATGGCTTCGGCACTGAACTTGTCTTTGGCCGTGGAGTTTTGAGCGCCTTGAGTGAGGAGCTCCATGTTAGTTTTGTGTGGGTGCTCAAGCTGCTTGATTCCATCCCACTGGGCTCAATGGGCATGGGACCGGAAGTGAGCCAACAGGGTTTCCTAGATAGCTGCCAGGACAGCTGATGGTATGTGAAGTTCATGAGGCAGGTGGAGTTGTTTTGGCACTGGAAGAGCTGTGCCGCTGCTTCGGACAGTTGCCATTCACCAGCACACTCCCTTCCATAGGTGTCATATCCACTTTCAGACATATGTGCTGCCAGAGCACTTGGTTTCCATGGCAGCGGGAAATGGCTTGGGCACTGAACTTGTCTTTGGCTGTGGAGTTTTGAGCGCCTTGAGTGAGGAGCTCCATGTTCGTTTTGTGTGGGTGCTCAAGCTGCTTGATTCCATCCCACTGGGCTCAATGGGCATGGGACCGGAAGTGAGCCAACAGGGTTTCCTAGATAGCTGCCAGGACAGCTGATGGTATGTGAAGTTCATGAGGCAGTTGGAGTTGTTTTGGCAGTGGAAGAACTGTGTTGCTGCTTCGGGCAGTTGCCATTCACCAACACACTCCCTTCCCTAGGTGTCATATCCACTTTCAGACATATGTGCTGCCAGAGCACGTGGTTTCCATGGCAGCGGGAAATGGCTTGGGCACTGAACTTGTCTTTGGCTGTGGAGTTTTGTGCGGCTTGAGTGAGGAGCTCCATGTTCGTTTTGTGTGGGTGCTCAAGCTGCTTGATTCCATCCCACTGGGCTCAATGGGCATGGGACCGGAAGTGACCCAACAGGGTTTCCTAGATAGCTGCCAGGACAGCTGATGGTATGTGAAGTTCATGAGGCAGTGGGAGTTGTTTTGGCACTGGAAGAGCTGTGCTGCTGCTTCGGGCAGTTGCCATTCACCACCACACTCCCTTCCCTAGGTGTCATATCCACTTTCAGACATATGTGCTGCCAGAGCACTTGGTTTCCATGGCAGCGGGAAATGGCTTGGGCACTGAACTTGTCTTTGGCTGTGAAGTTTTGAGCGCCTTGAGTGAGGAGCTCCATGTTCGTTTTGTGTGGGTGCTCAAGCTGCTTGATTCCATCCCACTGGGCTCAATGGGCATGGGACCGGAAGTGACCCAACAGGGTTTCCTAGATAGCTGCCAGGACAGCTGATGGTATGTGAAGTTCATGAGGCAGGCGGGGTTGTTTTGGCAGTGGAAGAGCTGTGCTGCTGCTTCAGGCAGTTGCCATTCACCAGCACACTCCCTTCCATAGGTGTCATATCCACTTTCAGACATATGTGCTGCCAGAGCACTTGGTTTCCATGGCAGCGGGAAATGGCTTGGGCACTGAACTTGTCTTTGGCCGTGGAGTTTTGAGCGCCTTGAGTGAGGAGCTCCATGTTCGTTTTGTGTGGGTGCTGAAGCTGCTTGATTCCATCCCACTGGGCTCAATGGGCATGGGACCGGAAGTGACCCAACAGGGTTTCCTAGATAGCTGCCAGGACAGCTGATGGTATGTGAAGTTCATGAGGCAGGTGGAGTTGTTTTGGCACTTGAAGAGCTGTGCCGCTGCTTCGGACAGTTGCCATTCACCAGCACACTCCCTTCCCTAGGTGTCATATCCACTTTCAGACATATGTGCTGCCAGAGCACTTGGTTTCCATGGCAGCGGGAAATGGCTTGGTCACTGAACTTGTCTTTGGCTGTGGAGTTTTGAGCGTCTTGAGTGAGGAGCTCCATGTTCGTTTTGTGTGGGTGCTGAAGCTGCTTGATTCCATCCCACTGGGCTCAACGGGCATGGGACCGGAAGTGAGCCAACAGGGTTTCCTAGATAGCTGCCAGGACAGCTGATGGTATGTGAAGTTCATGAGGCAGTTGGAGTTGTTTTGGCAGTGGAAGAACTGTGTTGCTGCTTCGGGCAGTTGCCATTCACCAACACACTCCCTTCCCTAGGTGTCATATCCACTTTCAGACATATGTGCTGCCAGAGCACCTGGTTTCCATGGCAGCGGGAAATGGCTTGGGCACTGAACTTGTCTTTGGCTGTGGAGTTTTGTGCGGCTTGAGTGAGGAGCTCCATGTTCGTTTTGTGTGGGTGCTCAAGCTGCTTGATTCCATCCCACTGGGCTCAATGGGCATGGGACCGGAAGTGAGCCAACAGGGTTTCCTAGATAGCTGCCAGGACAGCTGATGGTATGTGAAGTTCATGAGGCAGGTGGAGTTGTTTTGGCACTTGAAGAGCTGTGCCGCTGCTTCGGGCAGTTGCCATTCACCAGCACACTCCCTTCCCTAGGTGTCATATCCACTTTCAGACATATGTGCTGCCAGAGCACTTGGTTTCCATGGCAGCGGGAAATGGCTTGGGCACTGAACTTGTCTTTGGCTGTGAAGTTTTGAGCGCCTTGAGTGAGGAGCTCCATGTTCGTTTTGTGTGGGTGCTCAAGCTGCTTGATTCCATCCCACTGGGCTCCATGGGCATGGGACCGGAAGTGACCCAACAGGGTTTCCTAGATAGCTGCCAGGACAGCTGATGGTATGTGAAGTTCATGAGGCAGGTGAGTTGTTTTGGCAGTGGAAGAGCTGTGCTGCTACTTCAGGCAGTTGCCATTCACCAGCACACTCCCTTCCCTAGGTGTCATATCCACTTTCAGACATATGTGCTGCCAGAGCACTTGGTTTCCATGGCAGCTGGAAATGGCTTGGGCACTGAACTTGTCTTTGGCTGTGGAGTTTTGAGCGCCTTGAGTGAGGAGCTCCATGTTCGTTTTGTGTGGGTGCTGAAGCTGCTCGATTCCATCCCACTGGACTCAATTGGCATGGGACCGGAAGTGACCCAACAGGGTTTCCTAGATAGCTGCCAAGACAGCTGATGGTATGTGAAGTTCATGAGGCAGGTGGAGTTGTTTTGGCACTGGAAGAGCTGTGCTGCTGCTTCGGGCAGTTGCCATTCACCAGCACACTCCCTTCCCTAGGTGTCATATCCACTTTCAGACATATGTGCTGCCAGAGCACCTGGTTTCCATGGCAGCGGGAAATGGCTTGGGCACTGAACTTGTCTTTGGCCGTGGAGTTTTGAGCGCCTTGAGTGAGGAGCTCCATGTTCGTTTTGTGTGGGTGCTGAAGCCTCTTGATTGCATCCCACTGGACTCAATGGGCATGGGACCGGAAGTGACCCAACAGGGTTTCCTAGATAGCTGCCAGGACAGCTGATGGTATGTGAAGTTCATGAGGCAGGTGGAGTTGTTTTGGCACTGGAAGAGCTGTGCTGCTGCTTCGGACATTTCCCATTCACCAACACACTCCCTTGCCTAGGTGTCATATCCACTTTCAGACATATGTGCTGCCAGAGCACTTGGTTTCCATGGCAGCGGGAAATGGCTTGGGCACTGAACTTGTCTTTGGCTGTGGAGTTTTGAGCGTCTTGAGTGAGGAGCTCCATGTTCGTTTTGTGTGGGTGCTGAAGCTGCTTGATTCCATCCCACTGGGCTCAATGGGCATGGGACCGGAAGTGAGCCAACAGGGTTTCCTAGATAGCTGCCAGGACAGCTGATGGTATGTGAAGTTCATGAGGCAGTTGGAGTTGTTTTGGCAGTGGAAGAACTGTGTTGCTGCTTCGGGCAGTTGCCATTCACCAACACACTCCCTTCCCTAGGTGTCATATCCACTTTCAGACATATGTGCTGCCAGAGCACGTGGTTTCCATGGCAGCGGGAAATGGCTTGGGCACTGAACTTGTCTTTGGCTGTGAAGTTTTGAGCGCCTTGAGTGAGGAGCTCCATGTTCGTTTTGTGTGGGTGCTGAAGCTGCTTGATTCCATCCCACTGGGCTCAATGGGCATGGGACCGGAAGTGACGCAACAGGGTTTCCTAGATAGCTGCCAGGACAGCTGATGGTATGTGAAGTTCATGAGGCAGGCGGGGTTGTTTTGGCAGTGGAAGAGCTGTGCTGCTGCTTCAGGCAGTTGCCATTCACCACCACACTCCCTTCCATAGGTGTCATATCCACTTTCAGACATATGTGCTGCCAGAGCACTTGGTTTCCATGGCAGCGGGAAATGGCTTGGGCACTGAACTTGTCTTTGGCCGTGGAGTTTTGAGCGCCATGAGTGAGGAGCTCCATGTTCATTTTGTGTGGGTGCTGAAGCTGCTTGATTCCATCCCACTGGGCTCAATGGGCATGGGACCGGAAGTGAGCCAACAGGGTTTCCTAGATAGCTGCCAGGACAGCTGATGGTATGTGAAGTTCATGAGGTAGGCGGGGTTGTTTTGGCAGTGGAAGAGCTGTGCTGCTGCTTCGGGCAGTTGCCATTCACCAGCACACTCCCTTCCCTAGGTGTCATATCCACTTTCAGACATATGTGCTGCCAGAGCACGTGGTTTCCATGACAGCGGGAAATGGCTTGGGCACTGAACTTGTCTTTGGCCGTGGAGTTTTGAGCGCCTTGAGTGAGGAGCTCCATGTTCATTTTGTGTGGGTGCTGAAGCTGCTTGATTCCATCCCACTGGGCTCAATGGGCATGGGACCGGAAGTGAGCCAACAGGGTTTCCTAGATAGCTGCCAGGACAGCTGATGGTATGTGAAGTTCATGAGGTAGGCGGGGTTGTTTTGGCAGTGGAAGAGCTGTGCTGCTGCTTCGGGCAGTTGCCATTCACCAGCACACTCCCTTCCCTAGGTGTCATATCCACTTTCAGACATATGTGCTGCCAGAGCACGTGGTTTCCATGGCAGCGGGAAATGGCTTGGGCACTGAACTTGTCTTTGGCCGTGGAGTTTTGAGCGCCTTGAGTGAGGAGCTCCATGTTCGTTTTGTGTGGGTGCTCAAGCTGCTTGATTCCATCCCACTGGGCTCAATGGGCATGGGACCGGAAGTGACCCAACAGGGTTTCCTAGATAGCTGCCAGGACAGCTGATGGTATGTGAAGTTCATGAGGCAGGCGGGGTTGTTTTGGCAGTGGAAGAGCTGTGCTGCTGCTTCAGGCAGTTGCCATTCACCAGCACACTCCCTTCCATAGGTGTCATATCCACTTTCAGACATATGTGCTGCCAGAGCACTTGGTTTCCATGGCAGCGGGAAATGGCTTGGGCACTGAACTTGTCTTTGGCCGTGGAGTTTTGAGCGCCTTGAGTGAGGAGCTCCATGTTCGTTTTGTGTGGGTGCTGAAGCTGCTTGATTCCATCCCACTGGGCTCAATGGGCATGGGACCGGAAGTGACCCAACAGGGTTTCCTAGATAGCTGCCAGGACAGCTGATGGTATGTGAAGTTCATGAGGCAGGTGGAGTTGTTTTGGCACTTGAAGAGCTGTGCCGCTGCTTCGGACAGTTGCCATTCACCAGCACACTCCCTTCCCTAGGTGTCATATCCACTTTCAGACATATGTGCTGCCAGAGCACTTGGTTTCCATGGCAGCGGGAAATGGCTTGGTCACTGAACTTGTCTTTGGCTGTGGAGTTTTGAGCGTCTTGAGTGAGGAGCTCCATGTTCGTTTTGTGTGGGTGCTGAAGCTGCTTGATTCCATCCCACTGGGCTCAACGGGCATGGGACCGGAAGTGAGCCAACAGGGTTTCCTAGATAGCTGCCAGGACAGCTGATGGTATGTGAAGTTCATGAGGCAGTTGGAGTTGTTTTGGCAGTGGAAGAACTGTGTTGCTGCTTCGGGCAGTTGCCATTCACCAACACACTCCCTTCCCTAGGTGTCATATCCACTTTCAGACATATGTGCTGCCAGAGCACCTGGTTTCCATGGCAGCGGGAAATGGCTTGGGCACTGAACTTGTCTTTGGCTGTGGAGTTTTGTGCGGCTTGAGTGAGGAGCTCCATGTTCGTTTTGTGTGGGTGCTCAAGCTGCTTGATTCCATCCCACTGGGCTCAATGGGCATGGGACCGGAAGTGAGCCAACAGGGTTTCCTAGATAGCTGCCAGGACAGCTGATGGTATGTGAAGTTCATGAGGCAGGTGGAGTTGTTTTGGCACTTGAAGAGCTGTGCCGCTGCTTCGGGCAGTTGCCATTCACCAGCACACTCCCTTCCCTAGGTGTCATATCCACTTTCAGACATATGTGCTGCCAGAGCACTTGGTTTCCATGGCAGCGGGAAATGGCTTGGGCACTGAACTTGTCTTTGGCTGTGAAGTTTTGAGCGCCTTGAGTGAGGAGCTCCATGTTCGTTTTGTGTGGGTGCTCAAGCTGCTTGATTCCATCCCACTGGGCTCCATGGGCATGGGACCGGAAGTGACCCAACAGGGTTTCCTAGATAGCTGCCAGGACAGCTGATGGTATGTGAAGTTCATGAGGCAGGTGAGTTGTTTTGGCAGTGGAAGAGCTGTGCTGCTACTTCAGGCAGTTGCCATTCACCAGCACACTCCCTTCCCTAGGTGTCATATCCACTTTCAGACATATGTGCTGCCAGAGCACTTGGTTTCCATGGCAGCGGGAAATGGCTTGGGCACTGAACTTGTCTTTGGCTGTGGAGTTTTGAGCGCCTTGAGTGAGGAGCTCCATGTTCGTTTTGTGTGGGTGCTGAAGCTGCTCGATTCCATCCCACTGGACTCAATTGGCATGGGACCGGAAGTGACCCAACAGGGTTTCCTAGATAGCTGCCAAGACAGCTGATGGTATGTGAAGTTCATGAGGCAGGTGGAGTTGTTTTGGCACTGGAAGAGCTGTGCTGCTGCTTCGGGCAGTTGCCATTCACCAGCACACTCCCTTCCCTAGGTGTCATATCCACTTTCAGACATATGTGCTGCCAGAGCACCTGGTTTCCATGGCAGCGGGAAATGGCTTGGGCACTGAACTTGTCTTTGGCCGTGGAGTTTTGAGCGCCTTGAGTGAGGAGCTCCATGTTCGTTTTGTGTGGGTGCTGAAGCCTCTTGATTGCATCCCACTGGACTCAATGGGCATGGGACCGGAAGTGACCCAACAGGGTTTCCTAGATAGCTGCCAGGACAGCTGATGGTATGTGAAGTTCATGAGGCAGGTGGAGTTGTTTTGGCACTGGAAGAGCTGTGCTGCTGCTTCGGACATTTCCCATTCACCAACACACTCCCTTGCCTAGGTGTCATATCCACTTTCAGACATATGTGCTGCCAGAGCACTTGGTTTCCATGGCAGCGGGAAATGGCTTGGGCACTGAACTTGTCTTTGGCTGTGGAGTTTTGAGCGTCTTGAGTGAGGAGCTCCATGTTCGTTTTGTGTGGGTGCTGAAGCTGCTTGATTCCATCCCACTGGGCTCAATGGGCATGGGACCGGAAGTGAGCCAACAGGGTTTCCTAGATAGCTGCCAGGACAGCTGATGGTATGTGAAGTTCATGAGGTAGGCGGGGTTGTTTTGGCAGTGGAAGAGCTGTGCTGCTGCTTCGGGCAGTTGCCATTCACCAGCACACTCCCTTCCCTAGGTGTCATATCCACTTTCAGACATATGTGCTGCCAGAGCACGTGGTTTCCATGGCAGCGGGAAATGGCTTGGGCACTGAACTTGTCTTTGGCCGTGGAGTTTTGAGCGCCTTGAGTGAGGAGCTCCATGTTCGTTTTGTGTGGGTGCTGAAGCTGCTTGATTCCATCCCACTGGGCTCAATGGGCATGGGACCGGAAGTGACCCAACAGGGTTTCCTAGATAGCTGCCAGGACAGCTGATGGTATGTGAAGTTCATGAGGCAGGTGGAGTTGTTTTGGCACTGGAAGAGCTGTGCTGCTGCTTCAGACATTTCCCATTCACCAACACACTCCTTTGCCTAGGTGTCATATCCACTTTGAGACATATGTGCTGCCAGAGCACTTGGTTTCCATGGCAGCGGGAAATGGCTTGGGCATTGAATTTGTCTTTGGCCGTGGAGTTTTGAGCGCCTTGAGTGAGGAGCTTCATGTTCGTTTTGTGTGGGTGCTGAAGCTGCTTGATTCCATCCCACTGGGCTCAATGGGCATGGGACCGGAAGTGACCCAACAGGGTTTCTTAGATGGCTGCCAGGACAGCTGATGGTATGTGAAGTTCATGAGGCAGGCGGGGTTGTTTTGGCACTGGAAGAGCTGTGCTGCTGCTTCGGGCAGTTGCCATTCACCACCACACTCCCTTCCCTAGGTGTCATATCCACTTTCAGACATATGTGCTGCCAGAGCACTTGGTTTCCATGGCAGCGGGAAATGGCTTCGGCACTGAACTTGTCTTTGGCCGTGGAGTTTTGAGCGCCTTGAGTGAGGAGCTCCATGTTCGTTTTGTGTGGGTGCTCAAGCTGCTTGATTCCATCCCACTGGGCTCAATGGGCATGGGACCGGAAGTGAGCCAACAGGGTTTCCTAGATAGCTGCCAGGACAGCTGATGGTATGTGAAGTTCATGAGGCAGGTGGAGTTGTTTTGGCACTGGAAGAGCTGTGCCGCTGCTTCGGACAGTTGCCATTCACCAGCACACTCCCTTCCATAGGTGTCATATCCACTTTCAGACATATGTGCTGCCAGAGCACTTGGTTTCCATGGCAGCGGGAAATGGCTTGGGCACTGAACTTGTCTTTGGCTGTGGAGTTTTGAGCGCCTTGAGTGAGGAGCTCCATGTTCGTTTTGTGTGGGTGCTCAAGCTGCTTGATTCCATCCCACTGGGCTCAATGGGCATGGGACCGGAAGTGAGCCAACAGGGTTTCCTAGATAGCTGCCAGGACAGCTGATGGTATGTGAAGTTCATGAGGCAGTTGGAGTTGTTTTGGCAGTGGAAGAACTGTGTTGCTGCTTCGGACAGTTGCCATTCACCAACACACTCCCTTCCCTAGGTGTCATATCCACTTTCAGACATATGTGCTGCCAGAGCACGTGGTTTCCATGGCAGCGGGAAATGGCTTGGGCACTGAACTTGTCTTTGGCTGTGGAGTTTTGTGCGGCTTGAGTGAGGAGCTCCATGTTCGTTTTGTGTGGGTGCTCAAGCTGCTTGATTCCATCCCACTGGGCTCAATGGGCATGGGACCGGAAGTGACCCAACAGGGTTTCCTAGATAGCTGCCAGGACAGCTGATGGTATGTGAAGTTCATGAGGCAGTGGGAGTTGTTTTGGCACTGGAAGAGCTGTGCTGCTGCTTCGGGCAGTTGCCATTCACCACCACACTCCCTTCCCTAGGTGTCATATCCACTTTCAGACATATGTGCTGCCAGAGCACTTGGTTTCCATGGCAGCGGGAAATGGCTTGGGCACTGAACTTGTCTTTGGCTGTGAAGTTTTGAGCGCCTTGAGTGAGGAGCTCCATGTTCGTTTTGTGTGGGTGCTCAAGCTGCTTGATTCCATCCCACTGGGCTCAATGGGCATGGGACCGGAAGTGACCCAACAGGGTTTCCTAGATAGCTGCCAGGACAGCTGATGGTATGTGAAGTTCATGAGGCAGGCGGGGTTGTTTTGGCAGTGGAAGAGCTGTGCTGCTGCTTCAGGCAGTTGCCATTCACCAGCACACTCCCTTCCATAGGTGTCATATCCACTTTCAGACATATGTGCTGCCAGAGCACTTGGTTTCCATGGCAGCGGGAAATGGCTTGGGCACTGAACTTGTCTTTGGCCGTGGAGTTTTGAGCGCCTTGAGTGAGGAGCTCCATGTTCGTTTTGTGTGGGTGCTGAAGCTGCTTGATTCCATCCCACTGGGCTCAATGGGCATGGGACCGGAAGTGACCCAACAGGGTTTCCTAGATAGCTGCCAGGACAGCTGATGGTATGTGAAGTTCATGAGGCAGGTGGAGTTGTTTTGGCACTTGAAGAGCTGTGCCGCTGCTTCGGACAGTTGCCATTCACCAGCACACTCCCTTCCCTAGGTGTCATATCCACTTTCAGACATATGTGCTGCCAGAGCACTTGGTTTCCATGGCAGCGGGAAATGGCTTGGTCACTGAACTTGTCTTTGGCTGTGGAGTTTTGAGCGTCTTGAGTGAGGAGCTCCATGTTCGTTTTGTGTGGGTGCTGAAGCTGCTTGATTCCATCCCACTGGGCTCAACGGGCATGGGACCGGAAGTGAGCCAACAGGGTTTCCTAGATAGCTGCCAGGACAGCTGATGGTATGTGAAGTTCATGAGGCAGTTGGAGTTGTTTTGGCAGTGGAAGAACTGTGTTGCTGCTTCGGGCAGTTGCCATTCACCAACACACTCCCTTCCCTAGGTGTCATATCCACTTTCAGACATATGTGCTGCCAGAGCACCTGGTTTCCATGGCAGCGGGAAATGGCTTGGGCACTGAACTTGTCTTTGGCTGTGGAGTTTTGTGCGGCTTGAGTGAGGAGCTCCATGTTCGTTTTGTGTGGGTGCTCAAGCTGCTTGATTCCATCCCACTGGGCTCAATGGGCATGGGACCGGAAGTGAGCCAACAGGGTTTCCTAGATAGCTGCCAGGACAGCTGATGGTATGTGAAGTTCATGAGGCAGGTGGAGTTGTTTTGGCACTTGAAGAGCTGTGCCGCTGCTTCGGGCAGTTGCCATTCACCAGCACACTCCCTTCCCTAGGTGTCATATCCACTTTCAGACATATGTGCTGCCAGAGCACTTGGTTTCCATGGCAGCGGGAAATGGCTTGGGCACTGAACTTGTCTTTGGCTGTGAAGTTTTGAGCGCCTTGAGTGAGGAGCTCCATGTTCGTTTTGTGTGGGTGCTGAAGCTGCTTGATTCCATCCCACTGGGCTCCATGGGCATGGGACCGGAAGTGACCCAACAGGGTTTCCTAGATAGCTGCCAGGACAGCTGATGGTATGTGAAGTTCATGAGGCAGGTGAGTTGTTTTGGCAGTGGAAGAGCTGTGCTGCTACTTCAGGCAGTTGCCATTCACCAGCACACTCCCTTCCCTAGGTGTCATATCCACTTTCAGACATATGTGCTGCCAGAGCACTTGGTTTCCATGGCAGCGGGAAATGGCTTGGGCACTGAACTTGTCTTTGGCTGTGGAGTTTTGAGCGTCTTGAGTGAGGAGCTCCATGTTCGTTTTGTGTGGGTGCTGAAGCTGCTTGATTCCATCCCACTGGGCTCAATGGGCATGGGACCGGAAGTGAGCCAACAGGGTTTCCTAGATAGCTGCCAGGACAGCTGATGGTATGTGAAGTTCATGAGGCAGTTGGAGTTGTTTTGGCAGTGGAAGAACTGTGTTGCTGCTTCGGGCAGTTGCCATTCACCAACACACTCCCTTCCCTAGGTGTCATATCCACTTTCAGACATATGTGCTGCCAGAGCACGTGGTTTCCATGGCAGCGGGAAATGGCTTGGGCACTGAACTTGTCTTTGGCTGTGAAGTTTTGAGCGCCTTGAGTGAGGAGCTCCATGTTCGTTTTGTGTGGGTGCTGAAGCTGCTTGATTCCATCCCACTGGGCTCAATGGGCATGGGACCGGAAGTGACGCAACAGGGTTTCCTAGATAGCTGCCAGGACAGCTGATGGTATGTGAAGTTCATGAGGCAGGCGGGGTTGTTTTGGCAGTGGAAGAGCTGTGCTGCTGCTTCAGGCAGTTGCCATTCACCAGCACACTCCCTTCCATAGGTGTCATATCCACTTTCAGACATATGTGCTGCCAGAGCACTTGGTTTCCATGGTAGCGGGAAATGGCTTGGGCACTGAACTTGTCTTTGGCCGTGGAGTTTTGAGCGCCATGAGTGAGGAGCTCCATGTTCATTTTGTGTGGGTGCTGAAGCTGCTTGATTCCATCCCACTGGGCTCAATGGGCATGGGACCGGAAGTGAGCCAACAGGGTTTCCTAGATAGCTGCCAGGACAGCTGATGGTATGTGAAGTTCATGAGGTAGGCGGGGTTGTTTTGGCAGTGGAAGAGCTGTGCTGCTGCTTCGGGCAGTTGCCATTCACCAGCACACTCCCTTCCCTAGGTGTCATATCCACTTTCAGACATATGTGCTGCCAGAGCACGTGGTTTCCATGACAGCGGGAAATGGCTTGGGCACTGAACTTGTCTTTGGCCGTGGAGTTTTGAGCGCCTTGAGTGAGGAGCTCCATGTTCATTTTGTGTGGGTGCTGAAGCTGCTTGATTCCATCCCACTGGGCTCAATGGGCATGGGACCGGAAGTGAGCCAACAGGGTTTCCTAGATAGCTGCCAGGACAGCTGATGGTATGTGAAGTTCATGAGGTAGGCGGGGTTGTTTTGGCAGTGGAAGAGCTGTGCTGCTGCTTCGGGCAGTTGCCATTCACCAGCACACTCCCTTCCCTAGGTGTCATATCCACTTTCAGACATATGTGCTGCCAGAGCACGTGGTTTCCATGGCAGCGGGAAATGGCTTGGGCACTGAACTTGTCTTTGGCCGTGGAGTTTTGAGCGCCTTGAGTGAGGAGCTCCATGTTCGTTTTGTGTGGGTGCTCAAGCTGCTTGATTCCATCCCACTGGGCTCAATGGGCATGGGACCGGAAGTGAGCCAACAGGGTTTCCTAGATAGCTGCCAGGACAGCTGATGGTATGTGAAGTTCATGAGGCAGTTGGAGTTGTTTTGGCAGTGGAAGAACTGTGTTGCTGCTTCGGGCAGTTGCCATTCACCAACACACTCCCTTCCCTAGGTGTCATATCCACTTTCAGACATATGTGCTGCCAGAGCACGTGGTTTCCATGGCAGCGGGAAATGGCTTGGGCACTGAACTTGTCTTTGGCTGTGGAGTTTTGTGCGCCTTGAGTGAGGAGCTCCATGTTCGTTTTGTGTGGGTGCTGAAGCTGCTTGATTCCATCCCACTGGGCTCAAAGGTCATGGGACCGGAAGTGACCCAACAGGGTTTCCTAGATAGCTGCCAGGACAGCTGATGGTATGTGAAGTTCATGAGGCAGGTGAGTTGTTTTGGCAGTGGAAGAGCTGTGCTGCAGCTTCGGGCAGTTGCCATTCACCAGCACACTCCCTTCCCTAGGTGTCATATCCACTTTCAGACATATGTGCTGCCAGAGCACTTGGTTTCCATGGCAGCGGGAAATGGCTTGGGCACTAAACTTGTCTTTGGCTGTGAAGTTTTGAGCGCCTTGAGTGAGGAGCTCCATGTTCGTTTTGTGTGGGTGCTGAAGCTGCTTGATTCCATCCCACTGGGCTCAATGGGCATGGGACCGGAAGTGACCCAACAGGGTTTCCTAGATAGCTGCCAGGACAGCTGATGGTATGTGAAGTTCATGAGGCAGGCGGGGTTGTTTTGGCAGTGGAAGAGCTGTGCTGCTGCTTCAGGCAGTTGCCATTCACCAGCACACTCCCTTCCCTAGGTGTCATATCCACTTTCAGACATATGTGCTGCCAGAGCACTTGGTTTCCATGGCAGCGGGAAATGGCTTGGGCACTGAACTTGTCTTTGGCCGTGGAGTTTTGAGCGCCATGAGTGAGGAGCTTCATGTTCGTTTTGTGTGGGTGCTCAAGTTGCTTGATTCCATCCCACTGGGCTCAATGGGCATGGGACCGGAAGTGACCCAACAGGGTTTCCTAGATAGCTGCCAGGACAGCTGATGGTATGTGAAGTTCATGAGGCAGGTGGAGTTGTTTTGGCAGTGGAAGAGCTGTGCCGCTGCTTCGGACAGTTACCATTCACCAGCACACTCCCTTCCCTAGGTGTCATATCCACTTTCAGACATATGTGCTGCCAGAGCACTTGGTTTCCATGGCAGCGGGAAATGGCTTGGGCACTGAACTTGTCTTTGGCCGTGGAGTTTTGAGCGCCTTGAGTGAGGAGCTCCATGTTCGTTTTGTGTGGGTGCTGAAGCTGCTTGATTCCATCCCACTGGGCTCAATGGGCATGGGACCGGAAGTGAGCCAACAGGGTTTCCTAGAGAGCTGCCAGGACAGCTGATGGTATGTGAAGTTCATGAGGCAGGTGGAGTTGTTTTGGCACTGGAAGAACTGTGTTGCTGCTCGGACAGTTGCCATTCACCAACACACTCCCTTCCCTAGGTGTCATATCCACTTTCAGACATATGTGCTGCCAGCGCACGTGGTTTCCATGGCAGAGGGAAATGGCTTGGGCACTGAACTTGTCTTTGGCCGTGGAGTTTTGAGCGCCTTGAGTGAGGAGCTCCATGTTCATTTTGTGTGGGTGCTGAAGCTGCTTGATTCCATCCCACTGGGCTCAATGGGCATGGGACCGGAAGTGAGCCAACAGGGTTTCCTAGATAGCTGCCAGGACAGCTGATGGTATGTGAAGTTCATGAGGTAGGCGGGGTTGTTTTGGCAGTGGAAGAGCTGTGCTGCTGCTTCGGGCAGTTGCCATTCACCAGCACACTCCCTTCCCTAGGTGTCATATCCACTTTCAGACATATGTGCTGCCAGAGCACGTGGTTTCCATGGCAGCGGGAAATGGCTTGGGCACTGAACTTGTCTTTGGCTGTGGAGTTTTGAGCGCCTTGAGTGAGGAGCTCCATGTTCGTTTTGTGTGGGTGCTCAAGCTGCTTGATTCCATCCCACTGGGCTCAAAGGTCATGGGACCGGAAGTGACCCAACAGGGTTTCCTAGATAGCTGCCAGGACAGCTGATGGTATGTGAAGTTCATGAGGCAGGTGAGTTGTTTTGGTAGTGGAAGAGCTGTGCTGCTGCTTCGGGCAGTTGCCATTCACCAGCACACTCCCTTCCCTAGGTGTCATATCCACTTTCAGACATATGTGCTGCCAGAGCACGTGGTTTCCATGGCAGCGGGAAATGGCTTGGGCACTGAACTTGTCTTTGGCTGTGAAGTTTTGAGCGCCTTGAGTGAGGAGCTCCATGTTCGTTTTGTGTGGGTGCTCAAGCTGCTTGATTCCATCCCACTGGGCTCAATGGGCATGGGACCGGAAGTGACCCAACAGGGTTTCCTAGATAGCTGCCAGGACAGCTGATGGTATGTGAAGTTCATGAGGCAGGCGGGGTTGTTTTGGCAGTGGAAGAGCTGTGCTGCTGCTTCAGGCAGTTGCCATTCACCAGCACACTCCCTTCCATAGGTGTCATATCCACTTTCAGACATATGTGCTGCCAGAGCACTTGGTTTCCATGGCAGCGGGAAATGGCTTGGGCACTGAACTTGTCTTTGGCCGTGGAGTTTTGAGCGCCTTGAGTGAGGAGCTCCATGTTCGTTTTGTGTGGGTGCTCAAGTTGCTTGATTCCATCCCACTGAGCTCAATGGGCATGGGACCGGAAGTGAGCCAACAGGGTTTCCTAGATAGCTGCCAGGACAGCTGATGGTATGTGAAGTTCATGAGGTAGGCGGGGTTGTTTTGGCAGTGGAAGAGCTGTGCTGCTGCTTCAGGCAGTTGCCATTCACCAGCACACTCCCTTCCCTAGGTGTCATATCCACTTTCAGACATATGTGCTGCCAGAGCACGTGGTTTCCATGGCAGCGGGAAATGGCTTGGGCACTGAACTTGTCTTTGGCCGTGGAGTTTTGAGCGCCTTGAGTGAGGAGCTCCATGTTCATTTTGTGTGGGTGCTGAAGCTGCTTGATTCCATCCCACTGGGCTCAATGGGCATGGGACCGGAAGTGAGCCAACAGGGTTTCCTAGATAGCTGCCAGGACAGCTGATGGTATGTGAAGTTCATGAGGCAGTTGGAGTTGTTTTGGCAGTGGAAGAACTGTGTTGCTGCTTCGGGCAGTTGCCATTCACCAACACACTCCCTTCCCTAGGTGTCATATCCACTTTCAGACATATGTGCTGCCAGAGCACGTGGTTTCCATGGCAGCGGGAAATGGCTTGGGCACTGAACTTGTATTTGGCTGTGGAGTTTTGTGCGCCTTGAGTGAGGAGCTCCATGTTCGTTTTGTGTGGGTGCTCAAGCTGCTTGATTCCATCCCACTGGGCTCAAAGGGCATGGGACCGGAAGTGACCCAACAGGGTTTCCTAGATAGCTGCCAGGACAGCTGATGGTATGTGAAGTTCATGAGGCAGGTGAGTTGTTTTGGCAGTGGAAGAGCTGTGCTGCAGCTTCGGGCAGTTGCCATTCACCAGCACACTCCCTTCCCTAGGTGTCATATCCACTTTCAGACATATGTGCTGCCAGAGTACTTGGTTTCCATGGCAGCGGGAAATGGCTTGGGCACTAAACTTGTCTTTGGCTGTGAAGTTTTGAGCGCCTTGAGTGAGGAGCTCCATGTTCGTTTTGTGTGGGTGCTGAAGCTGCTTGATTCCATCCCACTGGGCTCAATGGGCATGGGACCGGAAGTGACCCAACAGGGTTTCCTAGATAGCTGCCAGGACAGCTGATGGTATGTGAAGTTCATGAGGCAGGCGGGGTTGTTTTGGCAGTGGAAGAGCTGTGCTGCTGCTTCAGGCAGTTGCCATTCACCAGCACACTCCCTTCCATAGGTGTCATATCCACTTTCAGACATATGTGCTGCCAGAGCACTTGGTTTCCATGGCAGCGGGAAATGGCTTGGGCACTGAACTTGTCTTTGGCCGTGGAGTTTTGAGCGCCATGAGTGAGGAGCTCCATGTTCGTTTTGTGTGGGTGCTCAAGTTGCTTGATTCCATCCCACTGGGCTCAATGGGCATGGGACCGGAAGTGACCCAACAGGGTTTCCTAGATAGCTGCCAGGACAGCTGATGGTATGTGAAGTTCGTGAGGCAGGTGGAGTTGTTTTGGTAGTGGAAGAGCTGTGCCGCTGCTTCGGACAGTTACCATTCACCAGCACACTCCCTTCCCTAGGTGTCATATCCACTTTCAGACATATGTGCTGCCAGAGCACTTGGTTTCCATGGCAGCGGGAAATGGCTTGGGCACTGAACTTGTCTTTGGCCGTGGAGTTTTGAGCGCCTTGAGTGAGGAGCTCCATGTTCGTTTTGTGTGGGTGCTCAAGCTGCTTGATTCCATCCCACTGGGCTCAATGGGCATGGGACCGGAAGTGAGCCAACAGGGTTTCCTAGACAGCTGCCAGGACAGCTGATGGTATGTGAAGTTCATGAGGCAGGTGGAGTTGTTTTGGCACTGGAAGAACTGTGTTGCTGCTCGGACAGTTGCCATTCACCAACACACTCCCTTCCCTAGGTGTCATATCCACTTTCAGACATATGTGCTGCCAGCGCACGTGGTTTCCATGGCAGAGGGAAATGGCTTGGGCACTGAACTTGTCTTTGGCCGTGGAGTTTTGAGCGCCTTGAGTGAGGAGCTCCATGTTCATTTTGTGTGGGTGCTGAAGCTGCTTGATTCCATCCCACTGGGCTCAATGGGCATGGGACCGGAAGTGAGCCAACAGGGTTTCCTAGATAGCTGCCAGGACAGCTGATGGTATGTGAAGTTCATGAGGTAGGCGGGGTTGTTTTGGCAGTGGAAGAGCTGTGCTGCTGCTTTGGGCAGTTGCCATTCACCAGCACACTCCCTTCCCTAGGTGTCATATCCACTTTCAGACATATGTGCTGCCAGAGCACGTGGTTTCCATGGCAGCGGGAAATTGCTTGGGCACTGAACTTGTCTTTGGCTGTGGAGTTTTGAGCACCTTGAGTGAGGAGCTCCATGTTCGTTTTGTGTGGGTGCTCAAGCTGCTTGATTCCATCCCACTGGGCTCAAAGGTCATGGGACCGGAAGTGACCCAACAGGGTTTCCTAGATAGCTGCCAGGACAGCTGATGGTATGTGAAGTTCATGAGGCAGGTGAGTTGTTTTGGTAGTGGAAGAGCTGTGCTGCTGCTTCGGGCAGTTGCCATTCACCAGCACACTCCCTTCCCTAGGTGTCATATCCACTTTCAGACATATGTGCTGCCAGAGCACGTGGTTTCCATGGCAGCGGGAAATGGCTTGGGCACTGAACTTGTCTTTGGCTGTGAAGTTTTGAGCGCCTTGAGTGAGGAGCTCCATGTTCGTTTTGTGTGGGTGCTGAAGCTGCTTGATTCCATCCCACTGGGCTCAATGGGCATGGGACCGGAAGTGACCCAACAGGGTTTCCTAGATAGCTGCCAGGACAGCTGATGGTATGTGAAGTTCATGAGGCAGGTGGAGTTGTTTTGGCAGTGGAAGAGCTGTGCTGCTGCTTCGGGCAGTTGCCATTCACCAGCACACTCCCTTCCATAGGTGTCATATCCACTTTCAGACATATGTGCTGCCAGAGCACTTGGTTTCCATGGCAGCGGGAAATGGCTTGGGCACTGAACTTGTCTTTGGCCGTGGAGTTTTGAGCGCCTTGAGTGAGGAGCTCCATGTTCGTTTTGTGTGGGTGCTCAAGTTGCTTGATTCCATCCCACTGGGCTCAATGGGCATGGGACCGGAAGTGAGCCAACAGGGTTTCCTAGATAGCTGCCAGTACAGCTGATGGTATGTGAAGTTCATGAGGCAGGTGGAGTTGTTTTGGCAGTGGAAGAGCTGTGCCGCTGCTTCGGACAGTTACCATTCACCAGCACACTCCCTTCCCTAGGTGTCATATCCACTTTCAGACATATGTGCTGCCAGAGCACTTGGTTTCCATGGCAGCGGGAAATGGCTTGGGCACTGAACTTGTCTTTGGCCGTGGAGTTTTGAGCGCCTTGAGTGAGGAGCTCCATGTTCGTTTTGTGTGGGTGCTGAAGCTGCTTGATTCCATCCCGCTGGGCTCAATGGGCATGGGACCGGAAGTGAGCCAACAGGGTTTCCTAGACAGCTGCCAGGACAGCTGATGGTATGTGAAGTTCATGAGGCAGGTGGAGTTGTTTTGGCACTGGAAGAACTGTGTTGCTGCTCGGACAGTTGCCATTCACCAACACACTCCCTTCCCTAGGTGTCATATCCACTTTCAGACATATGTGCTGCCAGCGCACGTGGTTTCCATGGCAGAGGGAAATGGCTTGGGCACTGAACTTGTCTTTGGCCATGGAGTTTTGAGCGCCTTGAGTGAGGAGCTCCATGTTCATTTTGTGTGGGTGCTGAAGCTGCTTGATTCCATCCCACTGGGCTCAATGGGCATGGGACCGGAAGTGACCCAACAGGGTTTCCTAGATAGCTGGAAGGACAGCTGATGGTATGTGAAGTTCATGAGGTAGGCGGGGTTGTTTTGGCAGTGGAAGAGCTGTGCTGCTGCTTCGGGCAGTTGCCATTCACCAGCACACTCCCTTCCCTAGGTGTCATATCCACTTTCAGACATATGTGCTGCCAGAGCACTTGGTTTCCATGGCAGCGGGAAATGGCTTGGGCACTGAACTTGTCTTTGGCTGTGGAGTTTTGAGCGCCTTGAGTGAGGAGCTCCATGTTCGTTTTGTGTGGGTGCTGAAGCTGCTCGATTCCATCCCACTGGATCAATTGGCAAGGGACCGGAAGTGACCCAACAGGGTTTCCTAGATAGCTGCCAAGACAGCTGATGGTATGTGAAGTTCATGAGGCAGGTGGAGTTGTTTTGGCACTGGAAGAGCTGTGCTGCTGCTTCGGGCAGTTGCCATTCACCAGCACACTCCCTTCCCTAGGTGTCATATCCACTTTCAGACATATGTGCTGCCAGAGCACCTGGTTTCCATGGCAGCGGGAAATGGCTTGGGCACTGAACTTGTCTTTGGCTGTGAAGTTTTGAGCGCCTTGAGTGAGGAGCTCCATGTTCGTTTTGTGTGGGTGCTGAAGCTGCTTGATTCCATCCCACTGGGCTCAATGGGCATGGGACCGGAAGTGACCCAACAGGGTTTCCTAGATAGCTGCGAGGACAGCTGATGGTATGTGAAGTTCATGAGGCAGGTGGAGTTGTTTTGGCACTGGAAGAGCTGTGCTGCTGCTTCGGACATTTCCCATTCACCAACACACTCCCTTGCCTAGGTGTCATATCCACTTTCAGACATATGTGCTGCCAGAGCACTTGGTTTCCATGGCAGCGGGAAATGGCTTGGGCACTGAACTTGTCTTTGGCCGTGGAGTTTTGAGCGCCTGGAGTGAGGAGCTCCATGTTCATTTTGTGTGGGTGCTGAAGCTGCTTGATTCCATCCCACTGGGCTCAATGGGCATGGGACCGGAAGTGACCCAACAGGGTTTCCTAGATAGCTGCCAGGACAGCTGATGGTATGTGAAGTTCATGAGGCAGGTGGAGTTGTTTTGGCTGTGGAAGAGCTGTGCCGCTGCTTCGGACAGTTGCCATTCACCAGCACACTCCCTTCCCTAGGTGTCATATCCACTTTCAGACATATGTGCTGCCAGAGCACTTGGTTTCCATGGCAGCGGGAAATGGTTTGGGCACTGAACTTGTCCTTCGCTCACTATTATTGAGCGCCTTGAGTGAGGAGCTCCATGTTCGTTTTGTGTGGGTGCTGAAGCTGCTTGATTCCATCCCACTGGGCTCAATGGGCATGGGACCGGAAGTGACCCAACAGGGTTTCCTAGATAGCTGCAAGGACAGCTGATGGTATGTGAAGTTCATGAGGCAGGTGGAGTTGTTTTGGCACTGGAAGAGCTGTGCTGCTGCTTCGGACATTTCCCATTCACCAACACACTCCTTTGCCTAGGTGTCATATCCAGTTTCAGACATATGTGCTGCCAGAGCACTTGGTTTCCATGGCAGCGGGAAATGGCTTGGGCATTGAATTTGTCTTTGGCCGTGGAGTTTTGAGCGCCTGGAGTGAGGAGCTCCATGTTCGTTTTGTGTGGGTGCTGAAGCTGCTTGATTCCATCCCACTGGGCTCAATGGGCATGGGACCGGAAGTGACCCAACAGGGTTTCTTAGATGGCTGCCAGGACAGCTGATGGTATGTGAAGTTCATGAGGCAGGCGGGGTTGTTTTGGCACTGGAAGAGCTGTGCCGCTGCTTCGGGCAGTTGCCATTCACCAACACACTCCCTTCCCTAGGTGTCATATCCACTTTCAGACATATGTGCTGCCAGAGCACTTGGTTTCCATGGCAGCGGGAAATAGCTTGGGCACTGAACTTGTCTTTGGCTGTGGAGTTTTGAGCGCCTTGAGTGAGGAGCTCCATGTTCGTTTTGTGTGGGTGCTGAAGCTGCTCGATTCCATCCCACTGGACTCAATTGGCATGGGACCGGAAGTGACCCAACAGGGTTTCCTAGATAGCTGCCAGGACAGCTGATGGTATGTGAAGTTCATGAGGCAGGTGGAGTTGTTTTGGCACTGGAAGAGCTGTGCTGCTGCTTCGGGCAGTTGCCATTCACCAGCACACTCCCTTCCCTAGGTGTCATATCCACTTTCAGACATATGTGCTGCCAGAGCACCTGGTTTCCATGGCAGCGGGAAATGGCTTGGGCACTGAACTTGTCTTTGGCTGTGAAGTTTTGAGCGCCTTGAGTGAGGAGCTCCATGTTCGTTTTGTGTGGGTGCTGAAGCTGCTTGATTCCATCCCACTGGGCTCAATGGGCATGGGACCGGAAGTGAGCCAACAGGGTTTCCTAGATAGCTGCGAGGACAGCTGATGGTATGTGAAGTTCATGAGGCAGGTGGAGTTGTTTTGGCACTGGAAGAGCTGTGCTGCTGCTTCGGACATTTCCCATTCACCAACACACTCCCTTGCCTAGGTGTCATATCCACTTTCAGACATATGTGCTGCCAGAGCACTTGGTTTCCATGGCAGCGGGAAATGGCTTGGGCACTGAACTTGTCTTTGGCCGTGGAGTTTTGAGCGCCTGGAGTGAGGAGCTCCATGTTCATTTTGTGTGGGTGCTGAAGCTGCTTGATTCCATCCCACTGGGCTCAATGGGCATGGGACCGGAAGTGACCCAACAGGGTTTCCTAGATAGCTGCAAGGACAGCTGATGGTATGTGAAGTTCATGAGGCAGGTGGAGTTGTTTTGGCACTGGAAGAGCTGTGCTGCTGCTTCGGACATTTCCCATTCACCAACACACTCCTTTGCCTAGGTGTCATATCCACTTTCAGACATATGTGCTGCCAGAGCACTTGGTTTCCATGGCAGTGGGAAATGGCTTGGGCATTGAATTTGTCTTTGGCCGTGGAGTTTTGAGCGCCTGGAGTGAGGAGCTCCATGTTCGTTTTGTGTGGGTGCTGAAGCTGCTTGATTCCATCCCACTGGGCTCAATGGGCATGGGACCGGAAGTGACCCAACAGGGTTTCTTAGATGGCTGCCACGACAGCTGATGGTATGTGAAGTTCATGAGGCAGGCGGGGTTGTTTTGGCACTGGAAGAGCTGTGCCGCTGCTTCGGGCAGTTGCCATTCACCAACACACTCCCTTCCCTAGGTGTCATATCCACTTTCAGACATATGTGCTGCCAGAGCACTTGGTTTCCATGGCAGCGGGAAATAGCTTGGGCACTGAACTTGTCTTTGGCTGTGGAGTTTTGAGCGCCTTGAGTGAGGAGCTCCATGTTCGTTTTGTGTGGGTGCTGAAGCTGCTCGATTCCATCCCACTGGACTCAATTGGCATGGGACCGGAAGTGACCCAACAGGGTTTCCTAGATAGCTGCCAGGACAGCTGATGGTATGTGAAGTTCATGAGGCAGGTGGAGTTGTTTTGGCACTGGAAGAGCTGTGCTGCTGCTTCGGGCAGTTGCCATTCACCAGCACACTCCCTTCCCTAGGTGTCATATCCACTTTCAGACATATGTGCTGCCAGAGCACCTGGTTTCCATGGCAGCGGGAAATGGCTTGGGCACTGAACTTGTCTTTGGCTGTGAAGTTTTGAGCGCCTTGAGTGAGGAGCTCCATGTTCGTTTTGTGTGGGTGCTGAAGCTGCTTGATTGCATCCCACTGGGCTCAATGGGCATGGGACCGGAAGTGACCCAACAGGGTTTCCTAGATAGCTGCGAGGACAGCTGATGTTATGTGAAGTTCATGAGGCAGGTGGAGTTGTTTTGGCAGTGGAAGAGCTGTGCTGCTGCTTCGGACATTTCCCATTCACCAACACACTCCCTTCCCTAGGTGTCATATCCACTTTCAGACATATGTGCTGCCAGAGCACTTGGTTTCCATGGCAGCGGGAAATGGCTTGGGCACTGAACTTGTCTTTGGCTGTGGAGTTTTGAGCGTCTTGAGTGAGGAGCTCCATGTTCGTTTTGTGTGGGTGCTGAAGCTGCTTGATTCCATCCCACTGGGCTCAATGGGCATGGGACCGGAAGTGAGCCAACAGGGTTTCCTAGATAGCTGCCAGGACAGCTGATGGTATGTGAAGTTCATGAGGCAGTTGGAGTTGTTTTGGCACTGGAAGAACTGTGTTGCTGCTTCGGGCAGTTGCCATTCACCAACACACTCCCTTCCCTAGGTGTCATATCCACTTTCAGACATATGTGCTGCCAGAGCACGTGGTTTCCATGGCAGCGGGAAATGGCTTGGGCACTGAACTTGTATTTGGCTGTGGAGTTTTGTGCGCCTTGAGTGAGGAGCTCCATGTTCGTTTTGTGTGGGTGCTGAAGCTGCTTGATTCCATCCCACTGGGCTCAAAGGTCATGGGACCGGAAGTGACCCAACAGGGTTTCCTAGATAGCTGCCAGGACAGCTGATGGTATGTGAAGTTCATGAGGCAGGTGAGTTGTTTTGGCAGTGGAAGAGCTGTGCTGCAGCTTCGGGCAGTTGCCATTCACCAGCACACTCCCTTCCCTAGGTGTCATATCCACTTTAAGACATATGTGCTGCCAGAGCACTTGGTTTCCATGGCAGCGGGAAATGGCTTGGGCACTGAACTTGTCTTTGGCTGTGAAGTTTTGAGCGCCTTGAGTGAGGAGCTCCATGTTCGTTTTGTGTGGGTGCTGAAGCTGCTTGATTCCATCCCACTGGGCTCAATGGGCATGGGACCGGAAGTGACCCAACAGGGTTTCCTAGATAGCTGCCAGGACAGCTGATGGTATGTGAAGTTCATGAGGCAGGCGGGGTTGTTTTGGCACTGGAAGAGCTGTGCTGCTGCTTCAGGCAGTTGCCATTCACCAGCACACTCCCTTCCCTAGGTGTCATATCCACTTTCAGACATATGTGCTGCCAGAGCACTTGGTTTCCATGGCAGCGGGAAATGGCTTGGGCACTGAACTTGTCTTTCGCCATGTAGTTTTGAGCGCCTTGAGTGAGGAGCTCCATGTTCGTTTTGTGTGGGTGCTGAAGCTGCTTGATTGCATCCCACTGGGCTCAATGGGCATGGGACCGGAAGTGACCCAACAGGGTTTCCTAGATAGCTGCGAGGACAGCTGATGTTATGTGAAGTTCATGAGGCAGGTGGAGTTGTTTTGGCACTGGAAGAGCTGTGCTGCTGCTTCGGACATTTCCCATTCACCAACACACTCCCTTCCCTAGGTGTCATATCCACTTTCAGACATATGTGCTGCCAGAGCACTTGGTTTCCATGGCAGCGGGAAATGGCTTGGGCACTGAACTTGTCTTTGGCTGTGGAGTTTTGAGCGCCTTGAGTGAGGAGCTTCATGTTCGTTTTGTGTGGGTGCTGAAGCTGCTTGATTCCATCCCACTGGGCTCAATGGGCATGGGACCGGAAGTGACCCAACAGGGTTTCCTAGATAGCTGCCAGGACAGCTGATGGTATGTGAAGTTCATGAGGCAGGTGGAGTTGTTTTGGCAGTGGAAGAGCTGTGCTGCTGCTTCGGGCAGTTGCCATTCACCAGCACACTCCCTTCCCTAGGTGTCATATCCACTTTCAGACATATGTGCTGCCAGAGCACTTGGTTTCCATGGCAGCGGGAAATGGCTTGGGCACTGAACTTGTCTTTGGCTGTGAAGTTTTGAGCGCCTTGAGTGAGGAGCTCCATGTTCGTTTTGTGTGGGTGCTCAAGCTGCTTGATTCCATCCCACTGGGCTCAATGGGCATGGGACCGGAAGTGACCCAACAGGGTTTCCTAGATAGCTGCCAGGACAGCTGATGGTATGTGAAGTTCATGAGGCAGGCGGGGTTGTTTTGGCAGGGGAAGAGCTGTGCTGCTGCTTCAGGCAGTTGCCATTCACCAGCACACTCCCTTCCATAGGTGTCATATCCACTTTCAGACATATGTGCTTCCAGAGCACTTGGTTTCCATGGCAGCGGGAAATGGCTTGGGCACTGAACTTGTCTTTGGCTGTGGAGTTTTGAGCGTCTTGAGTGAGGAGCTCCATGTTCGTTTTGTGTGGGTGCTGAAGCTGCTTGATTCCATCCCACTGGGCTCAATGGGCATGGGACCGGAAGTGAGCCAACAGGGCTTCCTAGATAGCTGCCAGGACAGCTGATGGTATGTGAAGTTCATGAGGCAGGTGGAGTTGTTTTGGCACTGGAAGAACTGTGTTGCTGCTCGGACAGTTGCCATTCACCAACACACTCCCTTCCCTAGGTGTCATATCCACTTTCAGACATATGTGCTGCCAGCGCACGTGGTTTCCATGGCAGAGGGAAATGGCTTGGGCACTGAACTTGTCTTTGGCCGTGGAGTTTTGAGCGCCTTGAGTGAGGAGCTCCATGTTCATTTTGTGTGGGTGCTGAAGCTGCTTGATTCCATCCCACTGGGCTCAATGGGCATGGGACCGGAAGTGAGCCAACAGGGTTTCCTAGATAGCTGCCAGGACAGCTGATGGTATGTGAAGTTCATGAGGTAGGCGGGGTTGTTTTGGTAGTGGAAGAGCTGTGCTGCTGCTTCGGGCAGTTGCCATTCACCAGCACACTCCCTTCCCTAGGTGTCATATCCACTTTCAGACATATGTGCTGCCAGAGCACGTGGTTTCCATGGCAGCGGGAAATGGCTTGGGCACTGAACTTGTCTTTGGCCGTGGAGTTTTGAGCGCCTTGAGTGAGGAGCTCCATGTTCATTTTGTGTGGGTGCTGAAGCTGCTTGATTCCATCCCACTGGGCTCAATGTTCATGGGACCGGAAGTGACCCAACAGGGTTTCCTAGATAGCTGCCAGGACAGCTGATGGTATGTGAAGTTCATGAGGTAGGCGGGGTTGTTTTGGCAGTGGAAGAGCTGTGCTGCTGCTTCGGGCAGTTGCCATTCACCAGCACACTCCCTTCCGTAGGTGTCATATCCACTTTCAGACATATGTGCTGCCAGAGCACGTGGTTTCCATGGCAGCGGGAAATGGCTTGGGCACTGAACTTGTCTTTGGCCGTGGAGTTTTGAGCGCCTTGAGTGAGGAGCTCCATGTTCATTTTGTGTGGGTGCTGAAGCTGCTTGATTCCATCCCACTGGGCTCAATGGGCATGGGACCGGAAGTGAGCCAACAGGGTTTCCTAGATAGCTGCCAGGACAGCTGATGGTATGTGAAGTTCATGAGGCAGTTGGAGTTGTTTTGGCAGTGGAAGAACTGTGTTGCTGCTTCGGGCAGTTGCCATTCACCAACACACTCCCTTCCCTAGGTGTCATATCCACTTTCAGACATATGTGCTGCCAGAGCACGTGGTTTCCATGGCAGCGGGAAATGGCTTGGGCACTGAACTTGTATTTGGCTGTGGAGTTTTGTGCGCCTTGAGTGAGGAGCTCCATGTTCGTTTTGTGTGGGTGCTCAAGCTGCTTGATTCCATCCCACTGGGCTCAAAGGTCATGGGACCGGAAGTGACCCAACAGGGTTTCCTAGATAGCTGCCAGGACAGCTGATGGTATGTGAAGTTCATGAGGCAGGTGAGTTGTTTTGGCAGTGGAAGAGCTGTGCTGCAGCTTCGGGCAGTTGCCATTCACCAGCACACTCCCTTCCCTAGGTGTCATATCCACTTTCAGACATATGTGCTGCCAGAGCACTTGGTTTCCATGGCCGCGGGAAATGGCTTGGGCACTAAACTTGTCTTTGGCTGTGAAGTTTTGAGCGCCTTGAGTGAGGAGCTCCATGTTCGTTTTGTGTGGGTGCTCAAGCTGCTTGATTCCATCCCACTGGGCTCAATGGGCATGGGACCGGAAGTGACCCAACAGGGTTTCCTAGATAGCTGCCAGGACAGCTGATGGTATGTGAAGTTCATGAGGCAGGCGGGGTTGTTTTGGCAGTGGAAGAGCTGTGCTGCTGCTTCAGGCAGTTGCCATTCACCAGCACACTCCCTTCCATAGGTGTCATATCCACTTTCAGACATATGTGCTGCCAGAGCACTTGGTTTCCATGGCAGCGGGAAATGGCTTGGGCACTGAACTTGTCTTTGGCCGTGGAGTTTTGAGCGCCATGAGTGAGGAGCTCCATGTTCGTTTTGTGTGGGTGCTCAAGTTGCTTGATTCCATCCCACTGGGCTCAATGGGCATGGGACCGGAAGTGACCCAACAGGGTTTCCTAGATAGCTGCCAGGACAGCTGATGGTATGTGAAGTTCATGAGGCAGGTGGAGTTGTTTTGGCAGTGGAAGAGCTGTGCCGCTGCTTCGGACAGTTACCATTCACCAGCACACTCCCTTCCCTAGGTGTCATATCCACTTTCAGACATATGTGCTGCCAGAGCACTTGGTTTCCATGGCAGCGGGAAATGGCTTGGGCACTGAACTTGTCTTTGGCCGTGGAGTTTTGAGCGCCTTGAGTGAGGAGCTCCATGTTCGTTTTGTGTGGGTGCTCAAGCTGCTTGATTCCATCCCACTGGGCTCAATGGGCATGGGACCGGAAGTGAGCCAACAGGGTTTCCTAGACAGCTGCCAGGACAGCTGATGGTATGTGAAGTTCATGAGGCAGGTGGAGTTGTTTTGGCACTGGAAGAACTGTGTTGCTGCTCGGACAGTTGCCATTCACCAACACACTCCCTTCCCTAGGTGTCATATCCACTTTCAGACATATGTGCTGCCAGCGCACGTGGTTTCCATGGCAGAGGGAAATGGCTTGGGCACTGAACTTGTCTTTGGCCGTGGAGTTTTGAGCGCCTTGAGTGAGGAGCTCCATGTTCATTTTGTGTGGGTGCTGAAGCTGCTTGATTCCATCCCACTGGGCTCAATGGGCATGGGACCGGAAGTGAGCCAACAGGGTTTCCTAGATAGCTGCCAGGACAGCTGATGGTATGTGAAGTTCATGAGGTAGGCGGGGTTGTTTTGGCAGTGGAAGAGCTGTGCTGCTGCTTTGGGCAGTTGCCATTCACCAGCACACTCCCTTCCCTAGGTGTCATATCCACTTTCAGACATATGTGCTGCCAGAGCACGTGGTTTCCATGGCAGCGGGAAATTGCTTGGGCACTGAACTTGTCTTTGGCTGTGGAGTTTTGAGCGCCTTGAGTGAGGAGCTCCATGTTCGTTGTGTGTGGGTGCTCAAGCTGCTTGATTCCATCCCACTGGGCTCAAAGGTCATGGGACCGGAAGTGACCCAACAGGGTTTCCTAGATAGCTGCCAGGACAGCTGATGGTATGTGAAGTTCATGAGGCAGGTGAGTTGTTTTGGTAGTGGAAGAGCTGTGCTGCTGCTTCGGGCAGTTGCCATTCACCAGCACACTCCCTTCCCTAGGTGTCATATCCACTTTCAGACATATGTGCTGCCAGAGCACGTGGTTTCCATGGCAGCGGGAAATGGCTTGGGCACTGAACTTGTCTTTGGCTGTGAAGTTTTGTGCGCCTTGAGTGAGGAGCTCCATGTTCGTTTTGTGTGGGTGCTCAAGCTGCTTGATTCCATCCCACTGGGCTCAATGGGCATGGGACCGGAAGTGACCCAACAGGGTTTCCTAGATAGCTGCCAGGACAGCTGATGGTATGTGAAGTTCATGAGGCAGGCGGGGTTGTTTTGGCAGTGGAAGAGCTGTGCTGCTGCTTCAGGCAGTTGCCATTCACCAGCACACTCCCTTCCATAGGTGTCATATCCACTTTCAGACATATGTGCTGCCAGAGCACTTGGTTTCCATGGCACCGGGAAATGGCTTGGGCACTGAACTTGTCTTTGGCCGTGGAGTTTTGAGCGCCTTGAGTGAGGAGCTCCATGTTCGTTTTGTGTGGGTGCTCAAGTTGCTTGATTCCATCCCACTGGGCTCAATGGGCATGGGACCGGAAGTGACCCAACAGGGTTTCCTAGATAGCTGCCAGGACAGCTGATGGTATGTGAAGTTCATGAGGCACCGGGGTTGTTTTGGCAGTGGAAGAGCTGTGCTGCTGCTTCAGGCAGTTGCCATTCACCAGCACACTCCCTTCCATAGGTGTCATATCCACTTTCAGACATATGTGCTGCCAGAGCACTTGGTTTCCATGGCAGCGGGAAATGGCTTGGGCACTGAACTTGTCTTTGGCCGTGGAGTTTTGAGCGCCATGAGTGAGGAGCTCCATGTTCGTTTTGTGTGGGTGCTCAAGTTGCTTGATTCCATCCCACTGGGCTCAATGGGCCCGGGACCGGAAGTGACCCAACAGGGTTTCCTAGATAGCTGCCAGGACAGCTGATGGTATGTGAAGTTCATGAGGCAGGTGGAGTTGTTTTGGCAGTGGAAGAGCTGTGCCGCTGCTTCGGACAGTTACCATTCACCAGCACACTCCCTTCCCTAGGTGTCATATCCACTTTCAGACATATGTGCTGCCAGAGCACTTGGTTTCCATGGCAGCGGGAAATGGCTTGGGCACTGAACTTGTCTTTGGCCGTGGAGTTTTGAGCGCCTTGAGTGAGGAGCTCCATGTTCGTTTTGTGTGGGTGCTCAAGCTGCTTGATTCCATCCCACTGGGCTCAATGGGCATGGGACCGGAAGTGACCCAACAGGGTTTCCTAGACAGCTGCCAGGACAGCTGATGGTATGTGAAGTTCATGAGGCAGGTGGAGTTGTTTTGGCACTGGAAGAACTGTGTTGCTGCTCGGACAGTTGCCATTCACCAACACACTCCCTTCCCTAGGTGTCATATCCACTTTCAGACATATGTGCTGCCAGCGCACGTGGTTTCCATGGCAGAGGGAAATGGCTTGGGCACTGAACTTGTCTTTGGCCGTGGAGTTTTGAGCGCCTTGAGTGAGGAGCTCCATGTTCATTTTGTGTGGGTGCTGAAGCTGCTTGATTCCATCCCACTGGGCTCAATGGGCATGGGACCGGAAGTGAGCCAACAGGGTTTCCTAGATAGCTGCCAGGACAGCTGATGGTATGTGAAGTTCATGAGGTAGGCGGGGTTGTTTTGGCAGTGGAAGAGCTGTGCTGCTGCTTCGGGCAGTTGCCATTCACCAGCACACTCCCTTCCCTAGGTGTCATATCCACTTTCAGACATATGTGCTGCCAGAGCACGTGGTTTCCATGACAGCGGGAAATGGCTTGGGCACTGAACTTGTCTTTGGCCGTAGAGTTTTGAGCGCCTTGAGTGAGGAGCTCCATGTTCATTTTGTGTGGGTGCTGAAGCTGCTTGATTCCATCCCACTGGGCTCAATGGGCATGGGACCGGAAGTGAGCCAACAGGGTTTCCTAGATAGCTGCCAGGACAGCTGATGGTATGTGAAGTTCATGAGGTAGGCGGGGTTGTTTTGGCAGTGGAAGAGCTGTGCTGCTGCTTCGGGCAGTTGCCATTCACCAGCACACTCCCTTCCCTAGGTGTCATATCCACTTTCAGACATATGTGCTGCCAGAGCACGTGGTTTCCATGGCAGCGGGAAATGGCTTGGGCACTGAACTTGTCTTTGGCCGTGGAGTTTTGAGCGCCTTGAGTGAGGAGCTCCATGTTCGTTTTGTGTGGGTGCTCAAGCTGCTTGATTCCATCCCACTGGGCTCAATGGGCATGGGACCGGAAGTGAGCCAACAGGGTTTCCTAGATAGCTGCCAGGACAGCTGATGGTATGTGAAGTTCATGAGGCAGTTGGAGTTGTTTTGGCAGTGGAAGAACTGTGTTGCTGCTTCGGGCAGTTGCCATTCACCAACACACTCCCTTCCCTAGGTGTCATATCCACTTTCAGACATATGTGCTGCCAGAGCACGTGGTTTCCATGGCAGCGGGAAATGGCTTGGGCACTGAACTTGTATTTGGCTGTGGAGTTTTGTGCGCCTTGAGTGAGGAGCTCCATGTTCGTTTTGTGTGGGTGCTCAAGCTGCTTGATTCCATCCCACTGGGCTCAAAGGTCATGGGACCGGAAGTGACCCAACAGGGTTTCCTAGATAGCTGCCAGGACAGCTGATGGTATGTGAAGTTCATGAGGCAGGTGAGTTGTTTTGGCAGTGGAAGAGCTGTGCTGCTCCTTAGGGCAGTTGCCATTCACCAGCACACTCCCTTCCCTAGGTGTCATATCCACTTTCAGACATATGTGCTGCCAGAGCACTTGGTTTCCATGGCAGCGGGAAATGGCTTGGGCACTAAACTTGTCTTTGGCTGTGAAGTTTTGAGCGCCTTGAGTGAGGAGCTCCATGTTCGTTTTGTGTGGGTGCTGAAGCTGCTTGATTCCATCCCACTGGGCTCAATGGGCATGGGACCGGAAGTGAGCCAACAGGGTTTCCTAGATAGCTGCCAGGACAGCTGATGGTATGTGAAGTTCATGAGGCAGGCGGGGTTGTTTTGGCAGTGGAAGAGCTGTGCTGCTGCTTCAGGCAGTTGCCATTCACCAGCACACTCCCTTCCATAGGTGTCATATCCACTTTCAGACATATGTGCTGCCAGAGCACGTGGTTTCCATGGCAGCGGGAAATGGCTTGGGCACTGAACTTGTCTTTGGCCGTGGAGTTTTGAGCGCCATGAGTGAGGAGCTCCATGTTCGTTTTGTGTGGGTGCTCAAGTTGCTTGATTCCATCCCACTGGGCTCAATGGGCATGGGACCGGAAGTGACCCAACAGGGTTTCCTAGATAGCTGCCAGGACAGCTGATGGTATGTGAAGTTCATGAGGCAGGTGGAGTTGTTTTGGCAGTGGAAGAGCTGTGCCGCTGCTTCGGACAGTTACCATTCACCAGCACACTCCCTTCCCTAGGTGTCATATCCACTTTCAGACATATGTGCTGCCAGAGCACTTGGTTTCCATGGCAGCGGGAAATGGCTTGGGCACTGAACTTGTCTTTGGCCGTGGAGTTTTGAGCGCCTTGAGTGAGGAGCTCCATGTTCGTTTTGTGTGGGTGCTCAAGCTGCTTGATTCCATCCCACTGGGCTCAATGGGCATGGGACCGGAAGTGAGGCAACAGGGTTTCCTAGACAGCTGCCAGGACAGCTGATGGTATGTGAAGTTCATGAGGCAGGTGGAGTTGTTTTGGCACTGGAAGAACTGTGTTGCTGCTCGGACAGTTGCCATTCACCAACACACTCCCTTCCCTAGGTGTCATATCCACTTTCAGACATATGTGCTGCCAGCGCACGTGGTTTCCATGGCAGAGGGAAATGGCTTGGGCACTGAACTTGTCTTTGGCCGTGGAGTTTTGAGCGCCTTGAGTGAGGAGCTCCATGTTCATTTTGTGTGGGTGCTGAAGCTGCTTGATTCCATCCCACTGGGCTCAATGGGCATGGGACCGGAAGTGAGCCAACAGGGTTTCCTAGATAGCTGCCAGGACAGCTGATGGTATGTGAAGTTCATGAGGTAGGCGGGGTTGTTTTGGCAGTGGAAGAGCTGTGCTGCTGCTTCGGGCAGTTGCCATTCACCAGCACACTCCCTTCCCTAGGTGTCATATCCACTTTCAGACATATGTGCTGCCAGAGCACGTGGTTTCCATGGCAGCGGGAAATTGCTTGGGCACTGAACTTGTCTTTGGCTGTGGAGTTTTGAGCGCCTTGAGTGAGGAGCTCCATGTTCGTTTTGTGTGGGTGCTCAAGCTGCTTGATTCCATCCCACTGGGCTCAAAGGTCATGGGACCGGAAGTGACCCAACAGGGTTTCCTAGATAGCTGCCAGGACAGCTGATGGTATGTGAAGTTCATGAGGCAGGTGAGTTGTGTTGGTAGTGGAAGAGCTGTGCTGCTGCTTCGGGCAGTTGCCATTCACCAGCACACTCCCTTCCCTAGGTGTCATATCCACTTTCAGACATATGTGCTGCCAGAGCACGTGGTTTCCATGGCAGCGGGAAATGGCTTGGGCACTGAACTTGTCTTTGGCTGTGAAGTTTTGAGCGCCTTGAGTGAGGAGCTCCATGTTCGTTTTGTGTGGGTGCTCAAGCTGCTTGATTCCATCCCACTGGGCTCAATGGGCATGGGACCGGAAGTGACCCAACAGGGTTTCCTAGATAGCTGCCAGGACAGCTGATGGTATGTGAAGTTCATGAGGCAGGCGGGGTTGTTTTGGCAGTGGAAGAGCTGTGCTGCTGCTTCAGGCAGTTGCCATTCACCAGCACACTCCCTTCCATAGGTGTCATATCCACTTTCAGACATATGTGCTGCCAGAGCACTTGGTTTCCATGGCAGCGGGAAATGGCTTGGGCACTGAACTTGTCTTTGGCCGTGGAGTTTTGAGCGCCTTGAGTGAGGAGCTCCATGTTCGTTTTGTGTGGGTGCTCAAGTTGCTTGATTCCATCCCACTGAGCTCAATGGGCATGGGACCGGAAGTGAGCCAACAGGGTTTCCTAGATAGCTGCCAGGACAGCTGATGGTATGTGAAGTTCATGAGGTAGGCGGGGTTGTTTTGGCAGTGGAAGAGCTGTGCTGCTGCTTCGGGCAGTTGCCATTCACCAGCACACTCCCTTCCCTAAGTGTCATATCCACTTTCAGACATATGTGCTGCCAGAGCACGTGGTTTCCATGGCAGCGGGAAATGGCTTGGGCACTGAACTTGTCTTTGGCCGTGGAGTTTTGAGCGCCTTGAGTGAGGAGCTCCATGTTCGTTTTGTGTGGGTGCTGAAGCTGCTTGATTCCATCCCACTGGGCTCAATGGGCATGGGACCGGAAATGAGCCAACAGGGTTTCCTAGATAGCTGCCAGGACAGCTGATGGTATGTGAAGTTCATGAGGCAGTTGGAGTTGTTTTGGCAGTGGAAGAACTGTGTTGCTGCTTCGGGCAGTTGCCATTCACCAACACACTCCCTTCCCTAGGTGTCATATCCACTTTCAGACATATGTGCTGCCAGAGCACGTGGTTTCCATGGCAGCGGGAAATGGCTTGGGCACTGAACTTGTATTTGGCTGTGGAGTTTTGTGCGCCTTGAGTGAGGAGCTCCATGTTCGTTTTGTGTGGGTGCTCAAGCTGCTTGATTCCATCCCACTGGGCTCAAAGGGCATGGGACCGGAAGTGACCCAACAGGGTTTCCTAGATAGCTGCCAGGACAGCTGATGGTATGTGAAGTTCATGAGGCAGGTGAGTTGTTTTGGCAGTGGAAGAGCTGTGCTGCTGCTTCGGGCAGTTGCCATTCACCAGCACACTCCCTTCCCTAGGTGTCATATCCACTTTCAGACATATGTGCTGCCAGAGCACTTGGTTTCCATGGCAGCGGGAAATGGCTTGGGCACTAAACTTGTCTTTGGCTGTGAAGTTTTGAGCGCCTTGAGTGAGGAGCTCCATGTTCGTTTTGTGTGGGTGCTGAAGCTGCTTGATTCCATCCCACTGGGCTCAATGGGCATGGGACCGGAAGTGACCCAACAGGGTTTCCTAGATAGCTGCCAGGACAGCTGATGGTATGTGAAGTTCATGAGGCAGGCGGGGTTGTTTTGGCAGTGGAAGAGCTGTGCTGCTGCTTCAGGCAGTTGCCATTCACCAGCACACTCCCTTCCATAGGTGTCATATCCACTTTCAGACATATGTGCTGCCAGAGCACTTGGTTTCCATGGCAGCGGGAAATGGCTTGGGCACTGAACTTGTCTTTGGCCGTGGAGTTTTGAGCGCCATGAGTGAGGAGCTCCATGTTCGTTTTGTGTGGGTGCTCAAGTTGCTTGATTCCATCCCACTGGGCTCAATGGGCATGGGACCGGAAGTGACCCAACAGGGTTTCCTAGATAGCTGCCAGGACAGCTGATGGTATGTGAAGTTCGTGAGGCAGGTGGAGTTGTTTTGGCAGTGGAAGAGCTGTGCCGCTGCTTCGGACAGTTACCATTCACGAGCACACTCCCTTCCCTAGGTGTCATATCCACTTTCAGACATATGTGCTGCCAGAGCACTTGGTTTCCATGGCAGCGGGAAATGGCTTGGGCACTGAACTTGTCTTTGGCCGTGGAGTTTTGAGCGCCTTGAGTGAGGAGCTCCATGTTCGTTTTGTGTGGGTGCTCAAGCTGCTTGATTCCATCCCACTGGGCTCAATGGGCATGGGACCGGAAGTGAGCCAACAGGGTTTCCTAGACAGCTGCCAGGACAGCTGATGGTATGTGAAGTTCATGAGGCAGGTGGAGTTGTTTTGGCACTGGAAGAACTGTGTTGCTGCTCGGACAGTTGCCATTCACCAACACACTCCCTTCCCTAGGTGTCATATCCACTTTCAGACATATGTGCTGCCAGCGCACGTGGTTTCCATGGCAGAGGGAAATGGCTTGGGCACTGAACTTGTCTTTGGCCGTGGAGTTTTGAGCGCCTTGAGTGAGGAGCTCCATGTTCGTTTTGTGTGGGTGCTGAAGCTGCTTGATTCCATCCCACTGGGCTCAATGGGCATGGGACCGGAAGTGAGCCAACAGGGTTTCCTAGATAGCTGGAAGGACAGCTGATGGTATGTGAAGTTCATGAGGTAGGCGGGGTTGTTTTGGCAGTGGAAGAGCTGTGCTGCTGCTTCGGGCAGTTGCCATTCACCAGCACACTCCCTTCCCTAGGTGTCATATCCACTTTCAGACATATGTGCTGCCAGAGCACGTGGTTTCCATGGCAGCGGGAAATTGCTTGGGCACTGAACTTGTCTTTGGCTGTGGAGTTTTGAGCGCCTTGAGTGAGGAGCTCCATGTTCGTTTTGTGTGGGTGCTCAAGCTGCTTGATTCCATCCCACTGGGCTCAAAGGTCATGGGACCGGAAGTGACCCAACAGGGTTTCCTAGATAGCTGCCAGGACAGCTGATGGTATGTGAAGTTCATGAGGCAGGTGAGTTGTTTTGGTAGTGGAAGAGCTGTGCTGCTGCTTCAGGCAGTTGCCATTCACCAGCACACTCCCTTCCCTAGGTGTCATATCCACTTTCAGACATATGTGCTGCCAGAGCACGTGGTTTCCATGGCAGCGGGAAATGGCTTGGGCACTGAACTTGTCTTTGGCTGTGAAGTTTTGAGCGCCTTGAGTGAGGAGCTCCATGTTCGTTTTGTGTGGGTGCTCAAGCTGCTTGATTCCATCCCACTGGGCTCAATGGGCATGGGACCGGAAGTGACCCAACAGGGTTTCCTAGATAGCTGCCAGGACAGCTGATGGTATGTGAAGTTCATGAGGCAGGCGGGGTTGTTTTGGCAGTGGAAGAGCTGTGCTGCTGCTTCAGGCAGTTGCCATTCACCAGCACACTCCCTTGCCTAGGTGTCATATCCACTTTCAGACATATGTGCTGCCAGAGCACTTGGTTTCCATGGCAGCGGGAAATGGCTTGGGCACTGAACTTGTCTTTGGCCGTGGAGTTTTGAGCGCCTTGAGTGAGGAGCTCCATGTTCGTTTTGTGTGGGTGCTCAAGTTGCTTGATTCCATCCCACTGGGCTCAATGGGCATGGGACCGGAAGTGAGCCAACAGGGTTTCCTAGATAGCTGCCAGGACAGCTGATGGTATGTGAAGTTCATGAGGCAGGTGGAGTTGTTTTGGCAGTGGAAGAGCTGTGCCGCTGCTTCGGACAGTTACCATTCACCAGCACACTCCCTTCCCTAGGTGTCATATCCACTTTCAGACATATGTGCTGCCAGAGCACTTGGTTTCCATGGCAGCGGGAAATGGCTTGGGCACTGAACTTGTCTTTGGCCGTGGAGTTTTGAGCGCCTTGAGTGAGGAGCTCCATGTTCGTTTTGTGTGGGTGCTGAAGCTGCTTGATTCCATCCCGCTGGGCTCAATGGGCATGGGACCGGAAGTGAGCCAACAGGGTTTCCTAGACAGCTGCCAGGACAGCTGATGGTATGTGAAGTTCATGAGGCAGGTGGAGTTGTTTTGGCACTGGAAGAACTGTGTTGCTGCTCGGACAGTTGCCATTCACCAACACACTCCCTTCCCTAGGTGTCATATCCACTTTCAGACATATGTGCTGCCAGCGCACGTGGTTTCCATGGCAGAGGGAAATGGCTTGGGCACTGAACTTGTCTTTGGCCATGGAGTTTTGAGCGCCTTGAGTGAGGAGCTCCATGTTCATTTTGTGTGGGTGCTGAAGCTGCTTGATTCCATCCCACTGGGCTCAATGGGCATGGGACCGGAAGTGACCCTACAGGGTTTCCTAGATAGCTGGAAGGACAGCTGATGGTATGTGAAGTTCATGAGGTAGGCGGGGTTGTTTTGGCAGTGGAAGAGCTGTGCTGCTGCTTCGGGCAGTTGCCATTCACCAGCACACTCCCTTGCCTAGGTGTCATATCCACTTTCAGACATATGTGCTGCCAGAGCACTTGGTTTCCATGGCAGCGGGAAATGGCTTGGGCACTGAACTTGTCTTTGGCTGTGGAGTTTTGAGCGCCTTGAGTGAGGAGCTCCATGTTCGTTTTGTGTGGGTGCTGAAGCTGCTCGATTCCATCCCACTGGATCAATTGGCAAGGGACCGGAAGTGACCCAACAGGGTTTCCTAGATAGCTGCCAAGACAGCTGATGGTATGTGAAGTTCATGAGGCAGGTGGAGTTGTTTTGGCACTGGAAGAGCTGTGCTGCTGCTTCGGGCAGTTGCCATTCACCAGCACACTCCCTTCCCTAGGTGTCATATCCACTTTCAGACATATGTGCTGCCAGAGCACCTGGTTTCCATGGCAGCGGGAAATGGCTTGGGCACTGAACTTGTCTTTGGCTGTGAAGTTTTGAGCGCCTTGAGTGAGGAGCTCCATGTTCGTTTTGTGTGGGTGCTGAAGCTGCTTGATTCCATCCCACTGGGCTCAATGGGCATGGGACCGGAAGTGACCCAACAGGGTTTCCTAGATAGCTGCGAGGACAGCTGATGGTATGTGAAGTTCATGAGGCAGGTGGAGTTGTTTTGGCACTGGAAGAGCTGTGCTGCTGCTTCGGACATTTCCCATTCACCAACACACTCCCTTGCCTAGGTGTCATATCCACTTTCAGACATATGTGCTGCCAGAGCACTTGGTTTCCATGGCAGCGGGAAATGGCTTGGGCACTGAACTTGTCTTTGGCCGTGGAGTTTTGAGCGCCTGGAGTGAGGAGCTACATGTTCATTTTGTGTGGGTGCTGAAGCTGCTTGATTCCATCCCACTGGGCTCAATGGGCATGGGACCGGAAGTGACCCAACAGGGTTTCCTAGATAGCTGCCAGGACAGCTGATGGTATGTGAAGTTCATGAGGCAGGTGGAGTTGTTTTGGCTGTGGAAGAGCTGTGCCGCTGCTTCGGACAGTTGCCATTCACCAGCACACTCCCTTCCCTAGGTGTCATATCCACTTTCAGACATATGTGCTGCCAGAGCACTTGGTTTCCATGGCAGCGGGAAATGGTTTGGGCACTGAACTTGTCCTTCGCTCACTAGTATTGAGCGCCTTGAGTGAGGAGCTCCATGTTCGTTTTGTGTGGGTGCTGAAGCTGCTTGATTCCATCCCACTGGGCTCAATGGGCATGGGACCGGAAGTGACCCAACAGGGTTTCCTAGATAGCTGCCAGGACAGCTGATGGTATGTGAAGTTCGTGAGGCAGGTGGAGTTGTTTTGGCAGTGGAAGAGCTGTGCCGCTGCTTCGGACAGTTACCATTCACGAGCACACTCCCTTCCCTAGGTGTCATATCCACTTTCAGACATATGTGCTGCCAGAGCACTTGGTTTCCATGGCAGCGGGAAATGGCTTGGGCACTGAACTTGTCTTTGGCCGTGGAGTTTTGAGCGCCTTGAGTGAGGAGCTCCATGTTCGTTTTGTGTGGGTGCTCAAGCTGCTTGATTCCATCCCACTGGGCTCAATGGGCATGGGACCGGAAGTGAGCCAACAGGGTTTCCTAGACAGCTGCCAGGACAGCTGATGGTATGTGAAGTTCATGAGGCAGGTGGAGTTGTTTTGGCACTGGAAGAACTGTGTTGCTGCTCGGACAGTTGCCATTCACCAACACACTCCCTTCCCTAGGTGTCATATCCACTTTCAGACATATGTGCTGCCAGCGCACGTGGTTTCCATGGCAGAGGGAAATGGCTTGGGCACTGAACTTGTCTTTGGCCGTGGAGTTTTGAGCGCCTTGAGTGAGGAGCTCCATGTTCGTTTTGTGTGGGTGCTGAAGCTGCTTGATTCCATCCCACTGGGCTCAATGGGCATGGGACCGGAAGTGAGCCAACAGGGTTTCCTAGATAGCTGGAAGGACAGCTGATGGTATGTGAAGTTCATGAGGTAGGCGGGGTTGTTTTGGCAGTGGAAGAGCTGTGCTGCTGCTTCGGGCAGTTGCCATTCACCAGCACACTCCCTTCCCTAGGTGTCATATCCACTTTCAGACATATGTGCTGCCAGAGCACGTGGTTTCCATGGCAGCGGGAAATTGCTTGGGCACTGAACTTGTCTTTGGCTGTGGAGTTTTGAGCGCCTTGAGTGAGGAGCTCCATGTTCGTTTTGTGTGGGTGCTCAAGCTGCTTGATTCCATCCCACTGGGCTCAAAGGTCATGGGACCGGAAGTGACCCAACAGGGTTTCCTAGATAGCTGCCAGGACAGCTGATGGTATGTGAAGTTCATGAGGCAGGTGAGTTGTTTTGGTAGTGGAAGAGCTGTGCTGCTGCTTCAGGCAGTTGCCATTCACCAGCACACTCCCTTCCCTAGGTGTCATATCCACTTTCAGACATATGTGCTGCCAGAGCACGTGGTTTCCATGGCAGCGGGAAATGGCTTGGGCACTGAACTTGTCTTTGGCTGTGAAGTTTTGAGCGCCTTGAGTGAGGAGCTCCATGTTCGTTTTGTGTGGGTGCTCAAGCTGCTTGATTCCATCCCACTGGGCTCAATGGGCATGGGACCGGAAGTGACCCAACAGGGTTTCCTAGATAGCTGCCAGGACAGCTGATGGTATGTGAAGTTCATGAGGCAGGCGGGGTTGTTTTGGCAGTGGAAGAGCTGTGCTGCTGCTTCAGGCAGTTGCCATTCACCAGCACACTCCCTTGCCTAGGTGTCATATCCACTTTCAGACATATGTGCTGCCAGAGCACTTGGTTTCCATGGCAGCGGGAAATGGCTTGGGCACTGAACTTGTCTTTGGCCGTGGAGTTTTGAGCGCCTTGAGTGAGGAGCTCCATGTTCGTTTTGTGTGGGTGCTCAAGTTGCTTGATTCCATCCCACTGGGCTCAATGGGCATGGGACCGGAAGTGAGCCAACAGGGTTTCCTAGATAGCTGCCAGGACAGCTGATGGTATGTGAAGTTCATGAGGCAGGTGGAGTTGTTTTGGCAGTGGAAGAGCTGTGCCGCTGCTTCGGACAGTTACCATTCACCAGCACACTCCCTTCCCTAGGTGTCATATCCACTTTCAGACATATGTGCTGCCAGAGCACTTGGTTTCCATGGCAGCGGGAAATGGCTTGGGCACTGAACTTGTCTTTGGCCGTGGAGTTTTGAGCGCCTTGAGTGAGGAGCTCCATGTTCGTTTTGTGTGGGTGCTGAAGCTGCTTGATTCCATCCCGCTGGGCTCAATGGGCATGGGACCGGAAGTGAGCCAACAGGGTTTCCTAGACAGCTGCCAGGACAGCTGATGGTATGTGAAGTTCATGAGGCAGGTGGAGTTGTTTTGGCACTGGAAGAACTGTGTTGCTGCTCGGACAGTTGCCATTCACCAACACACTCCCTTCCCTAGGTGTCATATCCACTTTCAGACATATGTGCTGCCAGCGCACGTGGTTTCCATGGCAGCGGGAAATGGCTTGGGCACTGAACTTGTCTTTGGCCATGGAGTTTTGAGCGCCTTGAGTGAGGAGCTCCATGTTCATTTTGTGTGGGTGCTGAAGCTGCTTGATTCCATCCCACTGGGCTCAATGGGCATGGGACCGGAAGTGACCCTACAGGGTTTCCTAGATAGCTGGAAGGACAGCTGATGGTATGTGAAGTTCATGAGGTAGGCGGGGTTGTTTTGGCAGTGGAAGAGCTGTGCTGCTGCTTCGGGCAGTTGCCATTCACCAGCACACTCCCTTGCCTAGGTGTCATATCCACTTTCAGACATATGTGCTGCCAGAGCACTTGGTTTCCATGGCAGCGGGAAATGGCTTGGGCACTGAACTTGTCTTTGGCTGTGGAGTTTTGAGCGCCTTGAGTGAGGAGCTCCATGTTCGTTTTGTGTGGGTGCTGAAGCTGCTCGATTCCATCCCACTGGATCAATTGGCAAGGGACCGGAAGTGACCCAACAGGGTTTCCTAGATAGCTGCCAAGACAGCTGATGGTATGTGAAGTTCATGAGGCAGGTGGAGTTGTTTTGGCACTGGAAGAGCTGTGCTGCTGCTTCGGGCAGTTGCCATTCACCAGCACACTCCCTTCCCTAGGTGTCATATCCACTTTCAGACATATGTGCTGCCAGAGCACGTGGTTTCCATGGCAGCGGGAAATGGCTTGGGCACTGAACTTGTCTTTGGCTGTGAAGTTTTGAGCGCCTTGAGTGAGGAGCTCCATGTTCGTTTTGTGTGGGTGCTGAAGCTGCTTGATTCCATCCCACTGGGCTCAATGGGCATGGGACCGGAAGTGACCCAACAGGGTTTCCTAGATAGCTGCGAGGACAGCTGATGGTATGTGAAGTTCATGAGGCAGGTGGAGTTGTTTTGGCACTGGAAGAGCTGTGCTGCTGCTTCGGACATTTCCCATTCACCAACACACTCCCTTGCCTAGGTGTCATATCCACTTTCAGACATATGTGCTGCCAGAGCACTTGGTTTCCATGGCAGCGGGAAATGGCTTGGGCACTGAACTTGTCTTTGGCCGTGGAGTTTTGAGCGCCTGGAGTGAGGAGCTACATGTTCATTTTGTGTGGGTGCTGAAGCTGCTTGATTCCATCCCACTGGGCTCAATGGGCATGGGACCGGAAGTGACCCAACAGGGTTTCCTAGATAGCTGCCAGGACAGCTGATGGTATGTGAAGTTCATGAGGCAGGTGGAGTTGTTTTGGCTGTGGAAGAGCTGTGCCGCTGCTTCGGACAGTTGCCATTCACCAGCACACTCCCTTCCCTAGGTGTCATATCCACTTTAAGACATATGTGCTGCCAGAGCACTTGGTTTCCATGGCAGCGGGAAATGGTTTGGGCACTGAACTTGTCCTTCGCTCACTAGTATTGAGCGCCTTGAGTGAGGAGCTCCATGTTCGTTTTATGTGGGTGCTGAAGCTGCTTGATTCCATCCCACTGGGCTCAATGGGCATGGGACCGGAAGTGACCCAACAGGGTTTCCTAGATAGCTGCCAGGACAGCTGATGGTATGTGAAGTTCATGAGGCAGGTGGAGTTGTTTTGGCACTGGAAGAGCTGTGCTGCTGCTTCGGACATTTCCCATTCACCAACACACTCCTTTGCCTAGGTGTCATATCCACTTTCAGACATATGTGCTGCCAGAGCACTTGGTTTCCATGGCAGCGGGAAATGGCTTGGGCATTGAATTTGTCTTTGGCCGTGGAGTTTTGAGCGCCTGGAGTGAGGAGCTCCATGTTCGTTTTGTGTGGGTGCTGAAGCTGCTTGATTCCATCCCACTGGGCTCAATGGGCATGGGACCGGAAGTGACCCAACAGGGTTTCCTAGATGGCTGCCAGGACAGCTGATGGTATGTGAAGTTCATGAGGCAGGTGGAGTTGTTTTGGCACTGGAAGAACTGTGTTGCTGCTCGGACAGTTGCCATTCACCAACACACTCCCTTCCCTAGGTGTCATATCCACTTTCAGACATATGTGCTGCCAGCGCACGTGGTTTCCATGGCAGAGGGAAATGGCTTGGGCACTGAACTTGTCTTTGGCCGTGGAGTTTTGAGCGCCTTGAGTGAGGAGCTCCATGTTCGTTTTGTGTGGGTGCTGAAGCTGCTTGATTCCATCCCACTGGGCTCAATGGGCATGGGACCGGAAGTGACCCAACAGGGTTTCCTAGATAGCTGGAAGGACAGCTGATGGTATGTGAAGTTCATGAGGTAGGCGGGGTTGTTTTGGCAGTGGAAGAGCTGTGCTGCTGCTTCGGGCAGTTGCCATTCACCAGCACACTCCCTTCCCTAGGTGTCATATCCACTTTCAGACATATGTGCTGCCAGAGCACGTGGTTTCCATGGCAGCGGGAAATTGCTTGGGCACTGAACTTGTCTTTGGCTGTGGAGTTTTGAGCGCCTTGAGTGAGGAGCTCCATGTTCGTTTTGTGTGGGTGCTCAAGCTGCTTGATTCCATCCCACTGGGCTCAAAGGTCATGGGACCGGAAGTGACCCAACAGGGTTTCCTAGATAGCTGCCAGGACAGCTGATGGTATGTGAAGTTCATGAGGCAGGTGAGTTGTTTTGGTAGTGGAAGAGCTGTGCTGCTGCTTCAGGCAGTTGCCATTCACCAGCACACTCCCTTCCCTAGGTGTCATATCCACTTTCAGACATATGTGCTGCCAGAGCACGTGGTTTCCATGGCAGCGGGAAATGGCTTGGGCACTGAACTTGTCTTTGGCTGTGAAGTTTTGAGCGCCTTGAGTGAGGAGCTCCATGTTCGTTTTGTGTGGGTGCTCAAGCTGCTTGATTCCATCCCACTGGGCTCAATGGGCATGGGACCGGAAGTGACCCAACAGGGTTTCCTAGATAGCTGCCAGGACAGCTGATGGTATGTGAAGTTCATGAGGCAGGCGGGGTTGTTTTGGCAGTGGAAGAGCTGTGCTGCTGCTTCAGGCAGTTGCCATTCACCAGCACACTCCCTTGCCTAGGTGTCATATCCACTTTCAGACATATGTGCTGCCAGAGCACTTGGTTTCCATGGCAGCGGGAAATGGCTTGGGCACTGAACTTGTCTTTGGCCGTGGAGTTTTGAGCGCCTTGAGTGAGGAGCTCCATGTTCGTTTTGTGTGGGTGCTCAAGTTGCTTGATTCCATCCCACTGGGCTCAATGGGCATGGGACCGGAAGTGAGCCAACAGGGTTTCCTAGATAGCTGCCAGGACAGCTGATGGTATGTGAAGTTCATGAGGCAGGTGGAGTTGTTTTGGCAGTGGAAGAGCTGTGCCGCTGCTTCGGACAGTTACCATTCACCAGCACACTCCCTTCCCTAGGTGTCATATCCACTTTCAGACATATGTGCTGCCAGAGCACTTGGTTTCCATGGCAGCGGGAAATGGCTTGGGCACTGAACTTGTCTTTGGCCGTGGAGTTTTGAGCGCCTTGAGTGAGGAGCTCCATGTTCGTTTTGTGTGGGTGCTGAAGCTGCTTGATTCCATCCCGCTGGGCTCAATGGGCATGGGACCGGAAGTGAGCCAACAGGGTTTCCTAGACAGCTGCCAGGACAGCTGATGGTATGTGAAGTTCATGAGGCAGGTGGAGTTGTTTTGGCACTGGAAGAACTGTGTTGCTGCTCGGACAGTTGCCATTCACCAACACACTCCCTTCCCTAGGTGTCATATCCACTTTCAGACATATGTGCTGCCAGCGCACGTGGTTTCCATGGCAGCGGGAAATGGCTTGGGCACTGAACTTGTCTTTGGCCATGGAGTTTTGAGCGCCTTGAGTGAGGAGCTCCATGTTCATTTTGTGTGGGTGCTGAAGCTGCTTGATTCCATCCCACTGGGCTCAATGGGCATGGGACCGGAAGTGACCCTACAGGGTTTCCTAGATAGCTGGAAGGACAGCTGATGGTATGTGAAGTTCATGAGGTAGGCGGGGTTGTTTTGGCAGTGGAAGAGCTGTGCTGCTGCTTCGGGCAGTTGCCATTCACCAGCACACTCCCTTGCCTAGGTGTCATATCCACTTTCAGACATATGTGCTGCCAGAGCACTTGGTTTCCATGGCAGCGGGAAATGGCTTGGGCACTGAACTTGTCTTTGGCTGTGGAGTTTTGAGCGCCTTGAGTGAGGAGCTCCATGTTCGTTTTGTGTGGGTGCTGAAGCTGCTCGATTCCATCCCACTGGATCAATTGGCAAGGGACCGGAAGTGACCCAACAGGGTTTCCTAGATAGCTGCCAAGACAGCTGATGGTATGTGAAGTTCATGAGGCAGGTGGAGTTGTTTTGGCACTGGAAGAGCTGTGCTGCTGCTTCGGGCAGTTGCCATTCACCAGCACACTCCCTTCCCTAGGTGTCATATCCACTTTCAGACATATGTGCTGCCAGAGCACGTGGTTTCCATGGCAGCGGGAAATGGCTTGGGCACTGAACTTGTCTTTGGCTGTGAAGTTTTGAGCGCCTTGAGTGAGGAGCTCCATGTTCGTTTTGTGTGGGTGCTGAAGCTGCTTGATTCCATCCCACTGGGCTCAATGGGCATGGGACCGGAAGTGACCCAACAGGGTTTCCTAGATAGCTGCGAGGACAGCTGATGGTATGTGAAGTTCATGAGGCAGGTGGAGTTGTTTTGGCACTGGAAGAGCTGTGCTGCTGCTTCGGACATTTCCCATTCACCAACACACTCCCTTGCCTAGGTGTCATATCCACTTTCAGACATATGTGCTGCCAGAGCACTTGGTTTCCATGGCAGCGGGAAATGGCTTGGGCACTGAACTTGTCTTTGGCCGTGGAGTTTTGAGCGCCTGGAGTGAGGAGCTACATGTTCATTTTGTGTGGGTGCTGAAGCTGCTTGATTCCATCCCACTGGGCTCAATGGGCATGGGACCGGAAGTGACCCAACAGGGTTTCCTAGATAGCTGCCAGGACAGCTGATGGTATGTGAAGTTCATGAGGCAGGTGGAGTTGTTTTGGCTGTGGAAGAGCTGTGCCGCTGCTTCGGACAGTTGCCATTCACCAGCACACTCCCTTCCCTAGGTGTCATATCCACTTTAAGACATATGTGCTGCCAGAGCACTTGGTTTCCATGGCAGCGGGAAATGGTTTGGGCACTGAACTTGTCCTTCGCTCACTAGTATTGAGCGCCTTGAGTGAGGAGCTCCATGTTCGTTTTATGTGGGTGCTGAAGCTGCTTGATTCCATCCCACTGGGCTCAATGGGCATGGGACCGGAAGTGACCCAACAGGGTTTCCTAGATAGCTGCCAGGACAGCTGATGGTATGTGAAGTTCATGAGGCAGGTGGAGTTGTTTTGGCACTGGAAGAGCTGTGCTGCTGCTTCGGACATTTCCCATTCACCAACACACTCCTTTGCCTAGGTGTCATATCCACTTTCAGACATATGTGCTGCCAGAGCACTTGGTTTCCATGGCAGCGGGAAATGGCTTGGGCATTGAATTTGTCTTTGGCCGTGGAGTTTTGAGCGCCTGGAGTGAGGAGCTCCATGTTCGTTTTGTGTGGGTGCTGAAGCTGCTTGATTCCATCCCACTGGGCTCAATGGGCATGGGACCGGAAGTGACCCAACAGGGTTTCCTAGATGGCTGCCAGGACAGCTGATGGTATGTGAAGTTCATGAGGCAGGCGGGGTTGTTTTGGCACTGGAAGAGCTGTGCCGCTGCTTCGGGCAGTTGCCATTCACCAACACACTCCCTTCCCTAGGTGTCATATCCACTTTCAGACATATGTGCTGCCAGAGCACGTGGTTTCCATGGCAGCGGGAAATGGCTTGGGCACTGAACTTGTATTTGGCTGTGGAGTTTTGTGCGCCTTGAGTGAGGAGCTCCATGTTCGTTTTGTGTGGGTGCTCAAGCTGCTTGATTCCATCCCACTGGGCTCAAAGGTCATGGGACCGGAAGTGACCCAACAGGGTTTCCTAGATAGCTGCCAGGACAGCTGATGGTATGTGAAGTTCATGAGGCAGGTGAGTTGTTTTGGCAGTGGAAGAGCTGTGCTGCAGCTTCGAGCAGTTGCCATTCACCAGCACACTCCCTTCCCTAGGTGTCATATCCACTTTAAGACATATGTGCTGCCAGAGCACTTGGTTTCCATGGCAGCGGGAAATGGCTTGGGCACTGAACTTGTCTTTGGCTGTGAAGTTTTGAGCGCCTTGAGTGAGGAGCTCCATGTTCGTTTTGTGTGGGTGCTGAAGCTGCTTGATTCCATCCCACTGGGCTCAATGGGCATGGGACCGGAAGTGACCCAACAGGGTTTCCTAGATAGCTGCCAGGACAGCTGATGGTATGTGAAGTTCATGAGGCAGGCGGGGTTGTTTTGGCACTGGAAGAGCTGTGCTGCTGCTTCAGGCAGTTGCCATTCACCAGCACACTCCCTTCCCTAGGTGTCATATCCACTTTCAGACATATGTGCTGCCAGAGCACTTGGTTTCCATGGCAGCGGGAAATGGCTTGGGCACTGAACTTGTCTTTCGCCATGTAGTTTTGAGCGCCTTGAGTGAGGAGCACCATGTTCGTTTTGTGTGGGTGCTGAAGCTGCTTGATTGCATCCCACTGGGCTCAATGGGCATGGGACCGGAAGTGACCCAACAGGGTTTCCTAGATAGCTGCCAGGACAGCTGATGGTATGTGAAGTTCATGAGGAAGGCGGGGTTGTTTTGGCACTTGAAGAGCTGTGCCGCTGCTTCGGACAGTTGCCATTCACCAGCACACTCCCTTCCCTAGGTGTCATATCCACTTTCAGACATATGTGCTGCCAGAGCACTTGGTTTCCATGGCAGCGGGAAATGGCTTGGGCACTGAACTTGTCTTTGGCTGTGGAGTTTTGAGCGCCTTGAGTGAGGAGCTCCATGTTCGTTTTGTGTGGGTGCTCAAGCTGCTTGATTCCATCCCACTGGGCTCAATGGGCATGGGACCGGAAGTGAGCCAACAGGGTTTCCTAGATAGCTGCCAGGACAGCTGATGGTATGTGAAGTTCATGAGGCAGTTGGAGTTGTTTTGGCAGTGGAAGAACTGTGTTGCTGCTTCGGGCAGTTGCCATTCACCAACACACTCCCTTCCCTAGGTGTCATATCCACTTTCAGACATATGTGCTGCCAGAGCACATGGTTTCCATGGCAGCGGGAAATGGCTTGGGCACTGAACTTGTCTTTGGCTGTGGAGTTTTGTGCGGCTTGAGTGAGGAGCTCCATGTTCGTTTTGTGTGGGTGCTCAAGCTGCTTGATTCCATCCCACTGGGCTCAATGGGCATGGGACCGGAAGTGACCCAACAGGGTTTCCTAGATAGCTGCCAGGACAGCTGATGGTATGTGAAGTTCATGAGGCAGGTGGAGTTGTTTTGGCAGTGGAAGAGCTGTGCTGCAGCTTCGGGCAGTTGCCATTCACCAGCACACTCCCTTCCCTAGGTGTCATATCCACTTTCAGACATATGTGCTGCCAGAGCACTTGGTTTCCATGGCAGCGGGAAATGGCTTGGGCACTGAACTTGTCTTTGGCCGTGGAGTTTTGAGCGCCTTGAGTGAGGAGCTCCATGTTCGTTTTGTGTGGGTGCTCAAGCTGCTTGATTCCATCCCACTGGGCTCAATGGGCATGGGACCGGAAGTGACCCAACAGGGTTTCCTAGATAGCTGCCAGGACAGCTGATGGTATGTGAAGTTCATGAGGCAGGCGGGGTTGTTTTGGCAGTGGAAGAGCTGTGCTGCTGCTTCAGGCAGTTGCCATTCACCAGCACACTCCCTTCCATAGGTGTCATATCCACTTTCAGACATATGTGCTTCCAGAGCACTTGGTTTCCATGGCAGCGGGAAATGGCTTGGGCACTGAACTTGTCTTTGGCTGTGGAGTTTTGAGCGTCTTGAGTGAGGAGCTCCATGTTCGTTTTGTGTGGGTGCTGAAGCTGCTTGATTCCATCCCACTGGGCTCAATGGGCATGGGACCGGAAGTGAGCCAACAGGGTTTCCTAGATAGCTGCCAGGACAGCTGATGGTATGTGAAGTTCATGAGGCAGTTGGAGTTGTTTTGGCAGTGGAAGAACTGTGTTGCTGCTTCGGGCAGTTGCCATTCACCAACACACTCCCTTCCCTAGGTGTCATATCCACTTTCAGACATATGTGCTGCCAGAGCACGTGGTTTCCATGGCAGCGGGAAATGGCTTGGGCACTGAACTTGTCTTTGGCTGTGAAGTTTTGAGCGCCTTGAGTGAGGAGCTCCATGTTCGTTTTGTGTGGGTGCTGAAGCTGCTTGATTCCATCCCACTGGGCTCAATGGGCATGGGACCGGAAGTGACGCAACAGGGTTTCCTAGATAGCTGCCAGGACAGCTGATGGTATGTGAAGTTCATGAGGCAGGCGGGGTTGTTTTGGCAGTGGAAGAGCTGTGCTGCTGCTTCAGGCAGTTGCCATTCACCAGCACACTCCCTTCCCTAGGTGTCATATCCACTTTCAGACATATGTGCTGCCAGAGCACTTGGTTTCCATGGCAGCGGGAAATGGCTTGGGCACTGAACTTGTCTTTGGCCGTGGAGTTTTGAGCGCCATGAGTGAGGAGCTCCATGTTCGTTTTGTGTGGGTGCTCAAGTTGCTTGATTCCATCCCACTGGGCTCAATGGGCATGGGACCGGAAGTGACCCAACAGGGTTTCCTAGATAGCTGCCAGGACAGCTTATGGTATGTGAAGTTCATGAGGCAGGTGGAGTTGTTTTGGCAGTGGAAGAGCTGTGCCGCTGCTTCGGACAGTTACCATTCACCAGCACACTCCCTTCCCTAGGTGTCATATCCACTTTCAGACATATGTGCTGCCAGAGCACTTGGTTTCCATGGCAGCGGGAAATGGCTTGGGCACTGAACTTGTCTTTGGCCGTGGAGTTTTGAGCGCCTTGAGTGAGGAGCTCCATGTTCGTTTTGTGTGGGTGCTCAAGCTGCTTGATTCCATCCCACTGGGCTCAATGGGCATGGGACCGGAAGTGAGCCAACAGGGTTTCCTAGACAGCTGCCAGGACAGCTGATGGTATGTGAAGTTCATGAGGCAGGTGGAGTTGTTTTGGCACTGGAAGAACTGTGTTGCTGCTCGGACAGTTGCCATTCACCAACACACTCCCTTCCCTAGGTGTCATATCCACTTTCAGACATATGTGCTGCCAGCGCACGTGGTTTCCATGGCAGAGGGAAATGGCTTGGGCACTGAACTTGTCTTTGGCCGTGGAGTTTTGAGCGCCTTGAGTGAGGAGCTCCATGTTCATTTTGTGTGGGTGCTGAAGCTGCTTGATTCCATCCCACTGGGCTCAATGGGCATGGGACCGGAAGTGAGCCAACAGGGTTTCCTAGATAGCTGCCAGGACAGCTGATGGTATGTGAAGTTCATGAGGTAGGCGGGGTTGTTTTGGCAGTGGAAGAGCTGTGCTGCTGCTTCGGGCAGTTGCCATTCACCAGCACACTCCCTTCCCTAGGTGTCATATCCACTTTCAGACATATGTGCTGCCAGAGCACGTGGTTTCCATGGCAGCGGGAAATGGCTTGGGCACTGAACTTGTCTTTGGCCGTGGAGTTTTGAGCGCCTTGAGTGAGGAGCTCAATGTTCATTTTGTGTGGGTGCTGAAGCTGCTTGATTCCATCCCACTGGGCTCAATGGGCATGGGACCGGAAGTGAGCCAACAGGGTTTCCTAGATAGCTGCCAGGACAGCTGATGGTATGTGAAGTTCATGAGGTAGGCGGGGTTGTTTTGGCAGTGGAAGAGCTGTGCTGCTGCTTCGGGCAGTTGCCATTCACTAGCACACTCCCTTCCCTAGGTGTCATATCCACTTTCAGACATATGTGCTGCCAGAGCACGTGGTTTCCATGGCAGCGGGAAATGGCTTGGGCACTGAACTTGTCTTTGGCCGTGGAGTTTTGAGCGCCTTGAGTGAGGAGCTCCATGTTCATTTTGTGTGGGTGCTGAAGCTGCTTGATTCCATCCCACTGGGCTCAATGGGCATGGGACCGGAAGTGACCCAACAGGGTTTCCTAGATAGCTGCCAGGACAGCTGATGGTATGTGAAGTTCATGAGGCAGTTGGAGTTGTTTTGGCAGTGGAAGAACTGTGTTGCTGCTTCGGGCAGTTGCCATTCACCAACACACTCCCTTCCCTAGGTGTCATATCCACTTTCAGACATATGTGCTGCCAGAGCACGTGGTTTCCATGGCAGCGGGAAATGGCTTGGGCACTGAACTTGTATTTGGCTGTGGAGTTTTGTGCGCCTTGAGTGAGGAGCTCCATGTTCGTTTTGTGTGGGTGCTCAAGCTGCTTGATTCCATCCCACTGGGCTCAAAGGTCATGGGACCGGAAGTGACCCAACAGGGTTTCCTAGATAGCTGCCAGGACAGCTGATGGTATGTGAAGTTCATGAGGCAGGTGAGTTGTTTTGGCAGTGGAAGACCTGTGCCGCAGCTTCGGGCAGTTGCCATTCACCAGCACACTCCCTTCCCTAGGTGTCATATCCACTTTCAGACATATGTGCTGCCAGAGCACTTGGTTTCCATGGCAGCGGGAAATGGCTTGGGCACTAAACTTGTCTTTGGCTGTGAAGTTTTGAGCGCCTTGAGTGAGGAGCTCCATGTTCGTTTTGTGTGGGTGCTCAAGCTGCTTGATTCCATCCCACTGGGCTCAATGGGCATGGGACCGGAAGTGACCCAACAGGGTTTCCTAGATAGCTGCCAGGACAGCTGATGGTATGTGAAGTTCATGAGGCAGGCGGGGTTGTTTTGGCAGTGGAAGAGCTGTGCTGCTGCTTCAGGCAGTTGCCATTCACCAGCACACTCCCTTCCATAGGTGTCATATCCACTTTCAGACATATGTGCTGCCAGAGCACTTGGTTTCCATGGCAGCGGGAAATGGCTTGGGCACTGAACTTGTCTTTGGCCGTGGAGTTTTGAGCGCCATGAGTGAGGAGCTCCATGTTCGTTTTGTGTGGGTGCTCAAGTTGCTTGATTCCATCCCACTGGGCTCAATGGGCATGGGACCGGAAGTGACCCAACAGGGTTTCCTAGATAGCTGCCAGGACAGCTGATGGTATGTGAAGTTCATGAGGCAGGTGGAGTTGTTTTGGCAGTGGAAGAGCTGTGCCGCTGCTTCGGACAGTTACCATTCACCAGCACACTCCCTTCCCTAGGTGTCATATCCACTTTCAGACATATGTGCTGCCAGAGCACTTGGTTTCCATGGCAGCGGGAAATGGCTTGGGCACTGAACTTGTCTTTGGCCGTGGAGTTTTGAGCGCCTTGAGTGAGGAGCTCCATGTTCGTTTTGTGTGGGTGCTCAAGCTGCTTGATTCCATCCCACTGGGCTCAATGGGCATGGGACCGGAAGTGAGCCAACAGGGTTTCCTAGACAGCTGCCAGGACAGCTGATGGTATGTGAAGTTCATGAGGCAGGTGGAGTTGTTTTGGCACTGGAAGAACTGTGTTGCTGCTCGGACAGTTGCCATTCACCAACACACTCCCTTCCCTAGGTGTCATATCCACTTTCAGACATATGTGCTGCCAGCGCACGTGGTTTCCATGGCAGAGGGAAATGGCTTGGGCACTGAACTTGTCTTTGGCCGTGGAGTTTTGAGCGCCTTGAGTGAGGAGCTCCATGTTCATTTTGTGTGGGTGCTGAAGCTGCTTGATTCCATCCCACTGGGCTCAATGGGCATGGGACCGGAAGTGACCCAACAGGGTTTCCTAGATAGCTGCCAGGACAGCTGATGGTATGTGAAGTTCATGAGGTAGGCGGGGTTGTTTTGGCACTGGAAGAGCTGTGCTGCTGCTTCGGGCAGTTGCCATTCACCAGCACACTCCCTTCCCTAGGTGTCATATCCACTTTCAGACATATGTGCTGCCAGAGCACGTGGTTTCCATGGCAGCGGGAAATGGCTTGGGCACTGAACTTGTCTTTGGCTGTGAAGTTTTGAGCGCCTTGAGTGAGGAGCTCCATGTTCGTTTTGTGTGGGTGCTCAAGCTGCTTGATTCCATCCCACTGGGCTCAATGGGCATGGGACCGGAAGTGACCCAACAGGGTTTCCTAGATAGCTGCCAGGACAGCTGATGGTATGTGAAGTTCATGAGGCAGGCGGGGTTGTTTTGGCAGTGGAAGAGCTGTGCTGCTGCTTCAGGCAGTTGCCATTCACCAGCACACTCCCTTCCATAGGTGTCATATCCACTTTCAGAGATATGTGCTGCCAGAGCACTTGGTTTCCATGGCAGCGGGAAATGGCTTGGGCACTGAACTTGTCTTTGGCCGTGGAGTTTTGAGCGCCTTGAGTGAGGAGCTCCATGTTCGTTTTGTGTGGGTGCTCAAGTTGCTTGATTCCATCCCACTGAGCTCAATGGGCATGGGACCGGAAGTGAGCCAACAGGGTTTCCTAGATAGCTGCCAGGACAGCTGATGGTATGTGAAGTTCATGAGGTAGGCGGGGTTGTTTTGGCAGTGGAAGAGCTGTGCCGCTGCTTCGGACAGTTACCATTCACCAGCACACTCCCTTCCCTAGGTGTCATATCCACTTTCAGACATATGTGCTGCCAGAGCACTTGGTTTCCATGGCAGCGGGAAATGGCTTGGGCACTGAACTTGTCTTTGGCCGTGGAGTTTTGAGCGCCTTGAGTGAGGAGCTCCATGTTCGTTTTGTGTGGGTGCTCAAGCTGCTTGATTCCATCCCACTGGGCTCAATGGGCATGGGACCGGAAGTGAGCCAACAGGGTTTCCTAGACAGCTGCCAGGACAGCTGATGGTATGTGAAGTTCATGAGGCAGGTGGAGTTGTTTTGGCACTGGAAGAACTGTGTTGCTGCTCGGACAGTTGCCATTCACCAACACACTCCCTTCCCTAGGTGTCATATCCACTTTCAGACATATGTGCTGCCAGCGCACGTGGTTTCCATGGCAGAGGGAAATGGCTTGGGCACTGAACTTGTCTTTGGCCGTGGAGTTTTGAGCGCCTTGAGTGAGGAGCTCCATGTTCATTTTGTGTGGGTGCTGAAGCTGCTTGATTCCATCCCACTGGGCTCAATGGGCATGGGACCGGAAGTGAGCCAACAGGGTTTCCTAGATAGCTGCCAGGACAGCTGATGGTATGTGAAGTTCATGAGGTAGGCGGGGTTGTTTTGGCAGTGGAAGAGCTGTGCTGCTGCTTCGGGCAGTTGCCATTCACCAGCACACTCCCTTCCCTAGGTGTCATATCCACTTTCAGACATATGTGCTGCCAGAGCACGTGGTTTCCATGGCAGCGGGAAATGGCTTGGGCACTGAACTTGTCTTTGGCCGTGGAGTTTTGAGCGCCTTGAGTGAGGAGCTCCATGTTCATTTTGTGTGGGTGCTGAAGCTGCTTGATTCCATCCCACTGGGCTCAATGGGCATGGGACCGGAAGTGAGCCAACAGGGTTTCCTAGATAGCTGCCAGGACAGCTGATGGTATGTGAAGTTCATGAGGTAGGCGGGGTTGTTTTGGCAGTGGAAGAGCTGTGCTGCTGCTTCGGGCAGTTGCCATTCACCAGCACACTCCCTTCCCTAGGTGTCATATCCACTTTCAGACATATGTGCTGCCAGAGCACGTGGTTTCCATGGCAGCGGGAAATGGCTTGGGCACTGAACTTGTCTTTGGCCGTGGAGTTTTGAGCGCCTTGAGTGAGGAGCTCCATGTTCATTTTGTGTGGGTGCTGAAGCTGCTTGATTCCATCCCACTGGGCTCAATGGGCATGGGACCGGAAGTGAGCCAACAGGGTTTCCTAGATAGCTGCCAGGACAGCTGATGGTATGTGAAGTTCATGAGGCAGTTGGAGTTGTTTTGGCAGTGGAAGAACTGTGTTGCTGCTTCGGGCAGTTGCCATTCACCAACACACTCCCTTCCCTAGGTGTCATATCCACTTTCAGACATATGTGCTGCCAGAGCACGTGGTTTCCATGGCAGCGGGAAATGGCTTGGGCACTGAACTTGTCTTTGGCCGTGGAGTTTTGAGCGCCATGAGTGAGGAGCTCCATGTTCGTTTTGTGTGGGTGCTCAAGTTGCTTGATTCCATCCCACTGGGCTCAATGGGCATGGGACCGGAAGTGACCCAACAGGGTTTCCTAGATAGCTGCCAGGACAGCTGATGGTATGTGAAGTTCGTGAGGCAGGTGGAGTTGTTTTGGCAGTGGAAGAGCTGTGCCGCTGCTTCGGACAGTTACCATTCACCAGCACACTCCCTTCCCTAGGTGTCATATCCACTTTCAGACATATGTGCTGCCAGAGCACTTGGTTTCCATGGCAGCGGGAAATGGCTTGGGCACTGAACTTGTCTTTGGCCGTGGAGTTTTGAGCGCCTTGAGTGAGGAGCTCCATGTTCGTTTTGTGTGGGTGCTCAAGCTGCTTGATTCCATCCCACTGGGCTCAATGGGCATGGGACCGGAAGTGAGCCAACAGGGTTTCCTAGACAGCTGCCAGGACAGCTGATGGTATGTGAAGTTCATGAGGCAGGTGGAGTTGTTTTGGCACTGGAAGAACTGTGTTGCTGCTCGGACAGTTGCCATTCACCAACACACTCCCTTCCCTAGGTGTCATATCCACTTTCAGACATATGTGCTGCCAGCGCACGTGGTTTCCATGGCAGAGGGAAATGGCTTGGGCACTGAACTTGTCTTTGGCCGTGGAGTTTTGAGCGCCTTGAGTGAGGAGCTCCATGTTCATTTTGTGTGGGTGCTGAAGCTGCTTGATTCCATCCCACTGGGCTCAATGGGCATGGGACCGGAAGTGAGCCAACAGGGTTTCCTAGATAGCTGCCAGGACAGCTGATGGTATGTGAAGTTCATGAGGTAGGCGGGGTTGTTTTGGCAGTGGAAGAGCTGTGCTGCTGCTTCGGGCAGTTGCCATTCACCAGCACACTCCCTTCCCTAGGTGTCATATCCACTTTCAGACATATGTGCTGCCAGAGCACGTGGTTTCCATGGCAGCGGGAAATGGCTTGGGCACTGAACTTGTCTTTGGCTGTGGAGTTTTGAGCGCCTTGAGTGAGGAGCTCCATGTTCGTTTTGTGTGGGTGCTCAAGCTGCTTGATTCCATCCCACTGGGCTCAAAGGTCATGGGACCGGAAGTGACCCAACAGGGTTTCCTAGATAGCTGCCAGGACAGCTGATGGTATGTGAAGTTCATGAGGCAGGTGAGTTGTTTTGGTAGTGGAAGAGCTGTGCTGCTGCTTCGGGCAGTTGCCATTCACCAGCACACTCCCTTCCCTAGGTGTCATATCCACTTTCAGACATATGTGCTGCCAGAGCACGTGGTTTCCATGGCAGCGGGAAATGGCTTGGGCACTGAACTTGTCTTTGGCTGTGAAGTTTTGAGCGCCTTGAGTGAGGAGCTCCATGTTCGTTTTGTGTGGGTGCTCAAGCTGCTTGATTCCATCCCACTGGGCTCAATGGGCATGGGACCGGAAGTGACCCAACAGGGTTTCCTAGATAGCTGCCAGGACAGCTGATGGTATGTGAAGTTCATGAGGCAGGCGGGGTTGTTTTGGCAGTGAAAGAGCTGTGCTGCTGCTTCAGGCAGTTGCCATTCACCAGCACACTCCCTTCCATAGGTGTCATATCCACTTTCAGACATATGTGCTGCCAGAGCACTTGGTTTCCATGGCAGCGGGAAATGGCTTGGGCACTGAACTTGTCTTTGGCCGTGGAGTTTTGAGCGCCTTGAGTGAGGAGCTCCATGTTCGTTTTGTGTGGGTGCTCAAGTTGCTTGATTCCATCCCACTGGGCTCAATGGGCATGGGACCGGAAGTGAGCCAACAGGGTTTCCTAGATAGCTGCCAGGACAGCTGATGGTATGTGAAGTTCATGAGGCAGGTGGAGTTGTTTTGGCAGTGGAAGAGCTGTGCCGCTGCTTCGGACAGTTACCATTCACCAGCACACTCCCTTCCCTAGGTGTCTTATCCACTTTCAGACATATGTGCTGCCAGAGCACTTGGTTTCCATGGCAGCGGGAAATGGCTTGGGCACTGAACTTGTCTTTGGCCGTGGAGTTTTGAGCGCCTTGAGTGAGGAGCTCCATGTTCGTTTTGTGTGGGTGCTGAAGCTGCTTGATTCCATCCCGCTGGGCTCAATGGGCATGGGACCGGAAGTGAGCCAACAGGGTTTCCTAGACAGCTGCCAGGACAGCTGATGGTATGTGAAGTTCATGAGGCAGGTGGAGTTGTTTTGGCACTGGAAGAACTGTGTTGCTGCTCGGACAGTTGCCATTCACCAACACACTCCCTTCCCTAGGTGTCATATCCACTTTCAGACATATGTGCTGCCAGAGCACGTGGTTTCCATGGCAGAGGGAAATGGCTTGGGCACTGAACTTGTCTTTGGCCATGGAGTTTTGAGCGCCTTGAGTGAGGAGCTCCATGTTCATTTTGTGTGGGTGCTGAAGCTGCTTGATTCCATCCCACTGGGCTCAATGGGCATGGGACCGGAAGTGACCCAACAGGGTTTCCTAGATAGCTGGATGGACAGCTGACGGTATGTGAAGTTCATGAGGTAGGCGGGGTTGTTTTGGCAGTGGAAGAGCTGTGCTGCTGCTTCGGGCAGTTGCCATTCACCAGCACACTCCCTTCCCTAGGTGTCATATCCACTTTCAGACATATGTGCTGCCAGAGCACTTGGTTTCCATGGCAGCGGGAAATGGCTTGGGCACTGAACTTGTCTTTGGCTGTGGAGTTTTGAGCGCCTTGAGTGAGGAGCTCCATGTTCGTTTTGTGTGGGTGCTGAAGCTGCTCGATTCCATCCCACTGGATCAATTGGCAAGGGACCGGAAGTGACCCAACAGGATTTCCTAGATAGCTGCCAAGACAGCTGATGGTATGTGAAGTTCATGAGGCAGGTGGAGTTGTTTTGGCACTGGAAGAGCTGTGCTGCTGCTTCGGGCAGTTGCCATTCACCAGCACACTCCCTTCCCTAGGTGTCATATCCACTTTCAGACATATGTGCTGCCAGAGCACCTGGTTTCCATGGCAGCGGGAAATGGCTTGGGCACTGAACTTGTCTTTGGCTGTGAAGTTTTGAGCGCCTTGAGTGAGGAGCTCCATGTTCGTTTTGTGTGGGTGCTGAAGCTGCTTGATTCCATCCCACTGGGCTCAATGGGCATGGGACCGGAAGTGACCCAACAGGGTTTCCTAGATAGCTGCGAGGACAGCTGATGGTATGTGAAGTTCATGAGGCAGGTGGAGTTGTTTTGGCACTGGAAGAGCTGTGCTGCTGCTTCGGACATTTCCCATTCACCAACACACTCCCTTGCCTAGGTGTCATATCCACTTTCAGACATATGTGCTGCCAGAGCACTTGGTTTCCATGGCAGCGGGAAATGGCTTGGGCACTGAACTTGTCTTTGGCCGTGGAGTTTTGAGCGCCTTGAGTGAGGAGCTCCATGTTCATTTTGTGTGGGTGCTGAAGCTGCTTGATTCCATCCCACTGGGCTCAATGGGCATGGGACCGGAAGTGACCCAACAGGGTTTCCTAGATAGCTGCAAGCACAGCTGATGGTATGTGAAGTTCATGAGGCAGGTGGAGTTGTTTTGGCTGTGGAAGAGCTGTGCCGCTGCTTCGGACAGTTGCCATTCACCAGCACACTCCCTTCCCTAGGTGTCATATCCACTTTCAGACATATGTGCTGCCAGAGCACTTGGTTTCCATGGCAGCGGGAAATGATTTGGGCACTGAACTTGTCCTTCGCTCACTAGTATTGAGCGCCTTGAGTGAGGAGCTCCATGTTCGTTTTGTGTGGGTGCTGAAGCTGCTTGATTCCATCCCACTGGGCTCAATGGGCATGGGACCGGAAGTGACCCAACAGGGTTTCCTAGATAGCTGCAAGGACAGCTGATGGTATGTGAAGTTCATGAGGCAGGTGGAGTTGTTTTGGCACTGGAAGAGCTGTGCTGCTGCTTCGGACATTTCCCATTCACCAACACACTCCTTTGCCTAGGTGTCATATCCACTTTCAGACATATGTGCTGCCAGAGCACTTGGTTTCCATGGCAGCGGGAAATGGCTTGGGCATTGAATTTGTCTTTGGCCGTGGAGTTTTGAGCGCCTGGAGTGAGGAGCTCCATGTTCGTTTTGTGTGGGTGCTGAAGCTGCTCGATTCCATCCCACTGGACTCAATTGGCATGGGACCGGAAGTGACCCAACAGGGTTTCCTAGATAGCTGCCAGGACAGCTGATGGTATGTGAAGTTCATGAGGCAGGTGGAGTTGTTTTGGCACTGGAAGAGCTGTGCTGCTGCTTCGGGCAGTTGCCATTCACCAGCACACTCCCTTCCCTAGGTGTCATATCCACTTTCAGACATATGTGCTGCCAGAGCACCTGGTTTCCATGGCAGCGGGAAATGGCTTGGGCACTGAACTTGTCTTTGGCTGTGAAGTTTTGAGCGCCTTGAGTGAGGAGCTCCATGTTCGTTTTGTGTGGGTGCTGAAGCTGCTTGATTCCATCCCACTGGGCTCAATGGGCATGGGACCGGAAGTGACCCAACAGGGTTTCCTAGATAGCTGCGAGGACAGCTGATGTTATGTGAAGTTCATGAGGCAGGTGGAGTTGTTTTGGCACTGGAAGAACTGTGTTGCTGCTTCGGGCAGTTGCCATTCACCAACACACTCCCTTCCCTAGGTGTCATATCCACTTTCAGACATATGTGCTGCCAGAGCACGTGGTTTCCATGGCAGCGGGAAATGGCTTGGGCACTGAACTTGTATTTGGCTGTGGAGTTTTGTGCGCCTTGAGTGAGGAGCTCCATGTTCGTTTTGTGTGGGTGCTCAAGCTGCTTGATTCCATCCCACTGGGCTCAAAGGTCATGGGACCGGAAGTGACCCAACAGGGTTTCCTAGATAGCTGCCAGGACAGCTGATGGTATGTGAAGTTCATGAGGCAGGTGAGTTGTTTTGGCAGTGGAAGAGCTGTGCTGCAGCTTCGGGCAGTTGCCATTCACCAGCACACTCCCTTCCCTAGGTGTCATATCCACTTTAAGACATATGTGCTGCCAGAGCACTTGGTTTCCATGGCAGCGGGAAATGGCTTGGGCACTGAACTTGTCTTTGGCTGTGAAGTTTTGAGCGCCTTGAGTGAGGAGCTCCATGTTCGTTTTGTGTGGGTGCTGAAGCTGCTTGATTCCATCCCACTGGGCTCAATGGGCATGGGACCGGAAGTGACCCAACAGGGTTTCCTAGATAGCTGCCAGGACAGCTGATGGTATGTGAAGTTCATGAGGCAGGCGGGGTTGTTTTGGCAGTGGAAGAGCTGTGCTGCTGCTTCAGGCAGTTGCCATTCACCAGCACACTCCCTTCCCTAGGTGTCATATCCACTTTCAGACATATGTGCTGCCAGAGCACTTGGTTTCCATGGCAGCGGGAAATGGCTTGGGCACTGAACTTGTCTTTCGCCATGTAGTTTTGAGCGCCTTGAGTGAGGAGCTCCATGTTCGTTTTGTGTGGGTGCTGAAGCTGCTTGATTGCATCCCACTGGGCTCAATGGGCATGGGACCGGAAGTGACCCAACAGGGTTTCCTAGATAGCTGCGAGGACAGCTGATGTTATGTGAAGTTCATGAGGCAGGTGGAGTTGTTTTGGCACTGGAGGAGCTGTGCTGCTGCTTCGGGCAGTTGCCATTCACCAGCACACTCCCTTCCCTAGGTGTCATATCCACTTTCAGACATATGTGCTGCCAGAGCACTTGGTTTCCATGGCAGCGGGAAATGGCTTGGGCACTGAACTTGTCTTTGGCTGTGGAGTTTTGAGCGTCTTGAGTGAGGAGCTCCATGTTCGTTTTGTGTGGGTGCTCAAGCTGCTTGATTCCATCCCACTGGGCTCAATGGGCATGGGACCGGAAGTGACCCAACAGGGTTTCCTAGATAGCTGCCAGGACAGCTGATGGTATGTGAAGTTCATGAGGCAGTTGGAGTTGTTTTGGCACTGGAAGAACTGTGTTGCTGCTTCGGGCAGTTGCCATTCACCAACACACTCCCTTCCCTAGGTGTCATATCCACTTTCAGACATATGTGCTGCCAGAGCACTTGGTTTCCATGGCAGCGGGAAATGGCTTGGGCACTGAACTTGTATTTGGCTGTGGAGTTTTGTGCGCCTTGAGTGAGGAGCTCCATGTTCGTTTTGTGTGGGTGCTCAAGCTGCTTGATTCCATCCCACTGGGCTCAAAGGTCATGGGACCGGAAGTGACCCAACAGGGTTTCCTAGATAGCTGCCAGGACAGCTGATGGTATGTGAAGTTCATGAGGCAGGTGAGTTGTTTTGGCAGTGGAAGAGCTGTGCTGCAGCTTCGGGCAGTTGCCATTCACCAGCACACTCCCTTCCCTAGGTGTCATATCCACTTTAAGACATATGTGCTGCCAGAGCACTTGGTTTCCATGGCAGCGGGAAATGGCTTGGGCACTGAACTTGTCTTTGGCTGTGAAGTTTTGAGCGCCTTGAGTGAGGAGCTCCATGTTCGTTTTGTGTGGGTGCTGAAGCTGCTTGATTCCATCCCACTGGGCTCAATGGGCATGGGACCGGAAGTGACCCAACAGGGTTTCCTAGATAGCTGCCAGGACAGCTGATGGTATGTGAAGTTCATGAGGCAGGCGGGGTTGTTTTGGCAGTGGAAGAGCTGTGCTGCTGCTTCAGGCAGTTGCCATTCACCAGCACACTCCCTTCCCTAGGTGTCATATCCACTTTCAGACATATGTGCTGCCAGAGCACTTGGTTTCCATGGCAGCGGGAAATGGCTTGGGCACTGAACTTGTCTTTCGCCATGTAGTTTTGAGCGCCTTGAGTGAGGAGCTCCATGTTCGTTTTGTGTGGGTGCTCAAGCTGCTTGATTCCATCCCACTGGGCTCAATGGGCATGGGACCGGAAGTGAGCCAACAGGGTTTCCTAGACAGCTGCCAGGACAGCTGATGGTATGTGAAGTTCATGAGGCAGGTGAGTTGTTTTGGCATTGGAAGAGCTGTGCTGCTGCTTCGGGCAGTTGCCATTCACCAACACAATCCCTTCCCTAGGTGTCATATCCACTTTCAGACATATGTGCTGCCAGAGCACTTGGTTTCCATGGCAGCGGGAAATGGCTTGGGCACTGAACTTGTCTTTGGCTGTGGAGTTTTGTGCGCCTTGAGTGAGGAGCTCCATGTTCGTTTTGTGTGGGTGCTGAAGCTGCTTGATTCCATCCCACTGGGCTCAATGGGCATGGGACCGGAAGTGACCCAACATGGTTTCCTAGATAGCTGCCAGGACAGCTGATGGTATGTGAAGTTCATGAGGCAGGTGGAGTTGTTTTGGCAGTGGAAGAGCTGTGCTGCTGCTTCGGGCAGTTGCCATTCACCAGCACACTCCCTTCCCTAGCTGTCATATCCACTTTCAGACATATGTGCTGCCAGAGCACTTGGTTTCCATGGCAGCGGGAAATGGTTTGGGCACTGAACTTGTCTTTGGCCGTGGAGTTTTGAGCGCCTTGAGTGAGGAGCTCCATGTTCGTTTTGTGTGGGTGCTCAAGCAGCTTGATTCCATCCCACTGGGCTCAATGGGCATGGGACCGGAAGTGACCCAACAGGGTTTCCTAGAGAGCTGCCAGGACAGCTGATGGTATGTGAAGTTCATGAGGCAGGTGGAGTTGTTTTGGCAGTGGAAGAGCTGTGCTGCTGCTTCGGGCAGTTGCCATTCACGAGCACACTCCCTTCCCTAGGTGTCATATCCACTTTCAGACATATGTGCTGCCAAAGCACTTGGTTTCCATGGCAGCGGGAAATGGCTTGGGCACTGAACTTGTCTTTGGCTGTGGAGTTTTGAGCGCCTTGAGTGAGGAGCTCCATGTTCGTTTTGTGTGGGTGCTCAAGCTGCTTGATTCCATCCCACTGGGCTCAATGGGCATGGGACCGGAAGTGACCCAACAGGGTTTCCTAGATAGCTGCCAGGACAGCTGATGGTATGTGAAGTTCATGAGGCAGGTGGAGTTGTTTTGGCACTGGAAGAGCTGTGCTGCTGCTTCGGGCAGTTGCCATTCACCAACACACTCCCTTCCCTAGGTGTCATATCCACTTTCAGACATATGTGCTGCCAGAGCACTTGGTTTCCATGGCAGCGGGAAATGGCTTGGGCACTGAACTTGTCTTTGGCTGTGGTGTTTTGAGCGCCTTGAGTGAGGAGCTCCATGTTCGTTTTTTGTGGGTGCTGAAGCTGCTTGATTCCATCACACTGGGCTCAATGGGCATGGGACCGGAAGTGACCCAACAGGGTTTCCTAGATAGCTGCCAGGACAGCTGATGGTATGTGAAGTTCATGAGGCAGTTGGAGTTGTTTTGGCTCTGGAAGAGCTGTGCTGCTGCTTCGGGCAGTTGCCTTTCACCAGCACACTCCCTTGCCTAGGTGTCATATCCACTTTCAGACATATGTGCTGCCAGAGCACTTGGTTTCCATGGCAGCGGGAAATGATTTGGGCACTGAACTTGTCTTTGGCTGTGGAGTTTTGAGCGCCTTGAGTGAGGAGCTCCATGTTCATTTTGTGTGGGTGCTGAAGCTGCTTGATTCCATCCCACTGGGCTCAATGGGCATGGGACCGGAAGTGACCCAACAGGGTTTCCTAGATAGCTGCCAGGACAGCTGATGGTATGTGAAGTTCATGAGGCAGGTGGAGTTGTTTTGGCAGTGGAAGAGCTGTGCCGCTGCTTCGGACAGTTGCCATTCACCAGCACACTCCCTTCCCTAGGTGTCATATCCACTTTCAGACATATGTGCTGCCAGAGCACGTGGTTTCCATGGCAGCGGGAAATGGCTTGGGCACTGAACTTGTCTTCGGCTGTGGAGTTTTGAGCGCCTTGAGTGAGGAGCTCCATGTTCGTTTTGTGTGGGTGCTGAAGCTGCTTGATTCCATCCCACTGGGCTCAATGGGCATGGGACCGGAAGTGACCCAACAGGGTTTCCTAGATAGCTGCCAGGACAGCTGATGGTATGTGAAGTTCATGAGGCAGGCGGGGTTGTTTTGGCAGTGGAAGAGCTGTGCTGCTGCTTCGGGCAGTTGCCATTCACCAGCACACTCCCTTCCATAGGTGTCATATCCACTTTCAGACATATGTGCTGCCAGAGCACGTGGTTTCCATGGCAGCGGGAAATGGCTTGGGCACTGAACTTGTCTTTGGCTGTGGAGTTTTGTGCGCCTTGAGTGAGGAGCTCCATGTTCGTTTTGTGTGGGTGCTGAAGCTGCTTGATTCCATCCCACTGGGCTCAATGGGCATGGGACCGGAAGTGACCCAACAGGGTTTCCTAGAGAGCTGCCAAGACAGCTGATGGTATGTGAAGTTCATGAGGCAGGTGGAGTTGTTTTGGCACTGGAAGAGCTGTGCTGCTGCTTCGGGCAGTTGCCATTCACCAGCACACTCCCTTCCCTAGGTGTCATATCCACTTTCAGACATATGTACTGCCAGAGCACTTGGTTTCCATGGCAGCGGGAAATGGCTTGGGCACTGAACTTGTCTTTGGCTGTGAAGTTTTGAGCGCCTTGAGTGAGGAGCTCCATGTTCGTTTTGTGTGGGTGCTGAAGCTGCTTGATTCCATCCCACTGGGCTCAATGGGCATGGGACCGGAAGTGACCCAACAGGGTTTCCTAGATAGCTGCCAGGACAGCTGATGGTATGTGAAGTTCATGAGGCAGGCGGGGTTGTTTTGGCAGTGGAAGAGCTGTGCTGCTGCTTCAGGCAGTTGCCATTCACCAGCACACTCCCTTCCATAGGTGTCATATCCACTTTCAGACATATGTGCTGCCAGAGCACTTGGTTTCCATGGCAGCGGGAAATGGCTTGGGCACTGAACTTGTCTTTGGCTGTGGTGTTTTGAGCGCCTTGAGTGAGGAGCTCCATGTTCGTTTTGTGTGGGTGCTCAAGCTGCTTGATTCCATCCCACTGGGCTCAATGTTCATGGGACCGGAAGTGACCCAACAGGGTTTCCTAGATAGCTGCCAAGACAGCTGATGGTATGTGAAGTTCATGAGGCAGGCGGGGTTGTTTTGGCAGTGGAAGAGCTGTGCTGCTGCTTCGGGCAGTTGCCATTCACCAGCACACTCCCTTCCATAGGTGTCATATCCACTTTCAGACATATGTGCTGCCAGAGCACTTGGTTTCCATGGCAGAGGGAAATGGCTTGGGCAATGAATTTGTCTTTGGCCGTGGAGTTTTGAGCGCCTTGAGTGAGGAGCTCCATGTTCGTTTTGTGTGGGTGCTGAAGCTGCTTGATTCCATCCCACTGGGCTCAATGGGCATGGGACCGGAAGTGACCCAACAGGGTTTCCTAGAGAGCTGCCAGGACAGCTGATGGTATGTGAAGTTCATGAGGCAGGTGGAGTTGTTTTGGCAGTGGAAGAGCTGTGCTGCTGCTTCGGGCAGTTGCCATTCACCAGCACACTCCCTTCCATAGGTGTCATATCCACTTTCAGACATATGTGCTGCCAGAGCACTTGGTTTTCATGGCAGAGGGAAATGGCTTGGGCACTGAACTTGTCTTTGGCCGTGGAGTTTTGAGCGCCTTTAGTGAGGAGCTTCATGTTCGTTTTGTGTGGGTGCTCAAGCTGCTTGATTCCATCCCACTGGGCTCAATGGGCATGGGACCGGAAGTGACCCAACAGGGTTTCCTTGATAGCTGCCAGGACAGCTGATGGTATGTGAAGTTCATGAGGCAGGCGGGGTTGTTTTGGCACTGGAAGAGCTGTGCTGCTGCTTCGGGCAGTTGCCATTCACCAGCACACTCCCTTCCATAGGTGTCATATCCACTTTCAGACATATGTGCTGCCAGAGCACTTGGTTTCCATGGCAGCGGGAAATGGCTTGGGCACTGAACTTGTCTTTGGCCGTGGGTTTTGAGCGCCTTGAGTGAGGAGCTCCATGTTCGTTTTGTGTGGGTGCTGAAGCTGCTTGATTCCATCCCACTGGGCTCAATGGGCATGGGACCGGAAGTGACCCAACAGGGTTTCCTAGACAGCTGCCAGGACAGCTGATGGTATGTGAAGTTCATGAGGCAGGTGGAGTTGTTTTGGCAGTGGAAGAGCTGTGTTGCTGCTTCGGACAGTTGCCATTCACCACCACACTCCCTTCCCTAGGTGTCATATCCACTTTCAGACATATGTGCTGCCAGAGCACTTGGTTTCCATGGCAGCGGGAAATGGCTTGGGCACTAAACTTGTCTTTGGCCGTGGAGTTTTGAGCGCCTTGAGTGAGGAGCTCCATGTTCGTTTTGTGTAGGTGCTGAGGCTGCTTGATTCCATCCCACTGGGCTCAATGGGCATGGGACCGGAAGTGACCCAACAGGGTTTCCTAGATAGCTGCCAGGACAGCTGATGGTATGTGAAGTTCATGAGGCAGTTGGAGTTGTTTTGGCACTGGAAGAGCTGTGCTGCTGCTTCGGGCAGTTGCCATTCACCAACACACTCCCTTCCCTAGGTGTCATATCCACTTTCAGACATATGTGCTGCCAGAGCACTTGGTTTCCATGGCAGCGGGAAATGGCTTGGGCACTGAACTTGTCTTTGGCTGTGGTGTTTTGAGCGCCTTGAGTGAGGAGCTCCATGTTCGTTTTGTGTGGGTGCTCAAGCTGCTTGATTCCATCCCATTGGGCTCAAAGGGCATGGGACCGGAAGTGACCCAACAGGGTTTCCTAGATAGCTGCGAGGACAGCTGATGGTATGTGAAGTTCATGAGGCAGGTGGAGTTGTTTTGGCACTTTAAGAACTGTGCTGCTGCTTCGGGCAGTTGCCATTCACCAGCACACTCCCTTCCCTAGGTGTCATATCCACTTTCAGACATATGTGCTGCCAGAGCACTTGGTTTCCATGGCAGCGGGAAATGGCTTGGGCACTGAACTTGTCTTTGGCTGTGGTGTTTTGAGCGCCTTGAGTGAGGAGCTCCATGTTCGTTTTGTGTGGGTGCTCAAGCTGCTTGATTCCATCCCATTGGGCTCAAAGGGCATGGGACCGGAAGTGACCCAACAGGGTTTCCTAGATAGCTGCAAGCACAGCTGATGGTATGTGAAGTTCATGAGGCAGGTGGAGTTGTTTTGGCACTTTAAGAACTGTGCTGCTGCTTCAGGCAGTTGCCATTCACCAGCACACTCCCTTCCCTAGGTGTCATATCCACTTTCAGACATATGTGCTGCCAGAGCACTTGGTTTCCATGGCAGCGGGAAATGGCTTGGGCACTGAACTTGTCTTTCGCCATGTAGTTTTGAGCGCCTTGAGTGAGGAGCTCCATGTTCGTTTTGTGTGGGTGCTGAAGCTGCTTGATTCCATCCCACTGGGCTCAATGGGCATGGGACCGGAAGTGAGCCAACAGGGTTTCCTAGACAGCTGCCAGGACAGCTGATGGTATGTGAAGTTCATGAGGCAGGTGAGTTGTTTTGGCACTGGAAGAGCTGTGCTGCTGCTTCGGGCAGTTGCCATTCACCAACACACTCCCTTCCCTAGGTGTCATATCCACTTTCAGACATATGTGCTGCCAGAGCACTTGGTTTCCATGGCAGCGGGAAATGGCTTGGGCACTGAACTTGTCTTTGGCTGTGGAGTTTTGTGCGCCTTGAGTGAGGAGCTCCATGTTCGTTTTGTGTGGGTGCTGAAGCTGCTTGATTCCATCCCACTGGGCTCAATGGGCATGGGACCGGAAGTGACCCAACAGGGTTTCCTAATAGCTGCCAGGACAGCTGATGGTATGTGAAGTTCATGAGGCAGGTGGAGTTGTTTTGGCAGTGGAAGAGCTGTGCTGCTGCTTCGGGCAGTTGCCATTCACCAACACACTCCCTTCCCTAGGTGTCATATCCACATTTGACATATGTGCTGCCAGAGCACTTGGTTTCCATGGCAGCGGGAAATGGCTTCGGCACTGAACTTGTCTTTGGCTGTGGTGTTTTGAGCGCCTTGAGTGAGGAGCTCCATGTTCGTTTTTTGTGGGTGCTGAAGCTGCTTGATTCCATCCCACTGGGCTCAATGGGCATGGGACCGGAAGTGACCCAACAGGGTTTCCTAGATAGCTGCCAGGACAGCTGATGGTATGTGAAGTTCATGAGGCAGGTGGAGTTGTTTTTGCAGTGGAAGAGCTGTGCTGCTGCTTCGGGCAGTTGCCATTCACCAGCACACTCCCTTCCCTAGGTGTCATATCCACTTTCAGACATATGTGCTGCCAGAGCACTTGGTTTCCATGGCAGCGGGAAATGGTTTGGGCACTGAACTTGTCTTTGGCTGTGGAGTTTTGAGCGCCTTGAGTGAGGAGCTCCATGTTCGTTTTGTGTGGGTGCTCAAGTTGCTTGATTCCATCCCACTGGGCTCAATGGGCATGGGACCGGAAGTGAGCCAACAGGGTTTCCTAGATAGCTGCCAGGACAGCTGATGGTATGTGAAGTTCATGAGGCAGGTGGAGTTGTTTTGGCACTGGAAGAGCTGTGCCGCTGCTTCGGACAGTTGCCATTCACCAGCACACTCCCTTCCCTAGGTGTCATATCCACTTTCAGACATATGTGCTGCCAGAGCACTTGGTTTCCATGGCAGCGGGAAATGGCTTGGGCACTGAACTTGTCTTTGGCTGTGGAGTTTTGAGCGCCTTGAGTGAGGAGCTCCATGTTCGTTTTGTGTGGGTGCTGAAGCTGCTTGATTCCATCCCACTGGGCTCAATGGGCATGGGACTGGAAGTGACCCAACAGGGTTTCCTAGATAGCTGCCAGGACAGCTGATGGTATGTGAAGTTCATGAGGCAGGCGGGGTTGTTTTGGCAGTGGAAGAGCTGTGCTGCTGCTTCGGGCAGTTGCCATTCACCAGCACACTCCCTTCCATAGGTGTCATATCCACTTTCAGACATATGTGCTGCCAGAGCACTTGGTTTTCATGGCAGAGGGAAATGGCTTGGGCACTGAACTTGTCTTTGGCCGTGGAGCTTTGAGCGCCTTTAGTGAGGAGCTCCATGTTCGTTTTGTGTGGGTGCTCAAGCTGCTTGATTCCATCCCACTGGGCTCAATGGGCATGGGACCGGAAGTGACCCAACAGGGTTTCCTAGATAGCTGCCAGGACAGCTGATGGTATGTGAAGTTCATGAGGCAGGTGGAGTTCTTTTGGCACTGGAAGAACTGTGCTGCTGCTTCAGGCAGTTGCCATTCACCAGCACACTCCGTTACCTAGGTGTCATAACCACTTTCAGACATATGTGCTGCCAGAGCACTTGGTTTCCATGGCAGCGGGAAATGGCTTGGGCACTGAACTTGTCTTTGGCCGTGGAGTTTTGAGCGCCTTGAGTGAGGAGCTCCATGTTGGTTTTGTGTGGGTGCTGAAGCTGCTTGATTCCATCCCACTGGGCTCAATGGGCATGGGACCGGAAGTGACCCAACAGGGTTTCCTAGATAGCTGCCAGGACAGCTGATGGTATGTGAAGTTCATGAGGCAGTTGGAGTTGTTTTGGCAGTGGAAGAGCTGTGCTGCTGCTTCGGGCAGTTGCCATTCACCAACACACTCCCTTCCTTAGGTGTCATATCCACTTTCAGACATATGTGCTGCCAGAGCACTTGGTTTCCATGGCAGCGGGAAATGGCTTGGGCACTGAACTTGTCTTTGGCTGTGGTGTTTTGAGCGCCTTGAGTGAGGAGCTCCATGTTCGTTTTGTGTGGGTGCTCAAGCTGCTTGATTCCATCCCACTGGGCTCAAAGGGCATGGGACCGGAAGTGACCCAACAGGGTTTCCTAGATAGCTGCCAGGACAGCTGATGGTATGTGAAGTTCATGAGTCAGGTGGAGTTGTTTTGGCACTGGAAGAACTGTGCTGCTGCTTCAGGCAGTTGCCATTCACCAGCACACTCCCTTCCCTAGGTGTCATATCCACTTTCAGACATATGTGCTGCCAGAGCACTTGGTTTCCATGCCAGCGGGAAATGGCTTGGGCACTGAACTTGTCTTTGGCCGTAGAGTTTTGAGCGCCTTGAGTGAGGAGCTCCATGTTCGTTTTGTGTGGGTGCTGAAGCTGCTTGATTCCATCCCACTGGGCTCAATGGGCATGGGACCGGAAGTGACCCAACAGGGTTTCCTAATAGCTGCCAGGACAGCTGATGGTATGTGAAGTTCATGAGGCAGGTGGAGTTGTTTTGGCAGTGGAAGAGCTGTGCTGCAGCTTCGGGCAGTTGCCATTCACCAACACACTCCCTTCCCTAGGTGTCATATCCACATTTGACATATGTGCTGCCAGAGCACTTGGTTTCCATGGCAGCGGGAAATGGCTTCGGCACTGAACTTGTCTTTGGCCGTGGAGTTTTGAGCGCCTTGAGTGAGGAGCTCCATGTTCGTTTTTTGTGGGTGCTGAAGCTGCTTGATTCCATCCCACTGGGCTCAATGGGCATGGGACCGGAAGTGACCCAACAGGGTTTCCTAGATAGCTGCTAGGACAGCTGATGGTATGTGAAGTTCATGAGGCAGTTGGAGTTGTTTTGGCTCTGGAAGAACTGTGCTGCTGCTTCGGGCAGTTGCCATTCACCAACACACTCCCTTCCCTAGGTGTCATATCCACTTTCAGACATATGTGCTGCCAGAGTACTTGGTTTCCATGGCAGCGGGAAATGGTTTGGGCACTGAACTTGTCTTTGGCTGTGGAGTTTTGAGCGCCTTGAGTGAGGAGCTCCATGTTCGTTTTGTGTGGGTGCTCAAGCTGCTTGATTCCATCCCACTGGGCTCAATGGGCATGGGACCGGAAGTGACCCAACAGGGTTTCCTAGATAGCTGCCAGGACAGCTGATGGTATGTGAAGTTCATGAGTCAGGTAGAGTTGTTTTGGCAGTGGAAGAGCTGTGCCGCTGCTTCGGACAGTTGCCATTCACCAGCACACTCCCTTCCCTAGGTGTCATATCCACTTTCAGACATATGTGCTGCCAGAGCACTTGGTTTCCATGGCAGCGGGAAATGGCTTGGGCACTGAACTTGTCTTTGGCTGTGGAGTTTTGAGCGCCTTGAGTGAGGAGCTCCATGTTCGTTTTGTGTGGGTGCTGAAGCTGCTTGATTCCATCCCACTGGGCTCAATGGGCATGGGACCGGAAGTGACCCAACAGGGTTTCCTAGATAGCTGCCAGGACAGCTGATGGTATGTGAAGTTCATGAGGCAGGCGGGGTTGTTTTGGCAGTGGAAGAGCTGTGCTGCTGCTTCGGGCAGTTGCCATTCACCAGCACACTCCCTTCCCTAGGTGTCATATCCACTTTCAAACATATGTGCTGCCAGAGCACTTGGTTTCCATGGCAGCGGGAAATGGCTTGGGCACTGAACTTGTCTTTCGCCATGTAGTTTTGAGCGCCTTGAGTGAGGAGCTCCATGTTCGTTTTGTGTGGGTGCTCAAGCTGCTTGATTCCATCCCACTGGGCTCAATGGGCATGGGACCGGAAGTGACCCAACAGGGTTTCCTAGATAGCTGCCAGGACAGCTGATGGTATGTGAAGTTCATGAGGCAGGTGGAGTTGTTTTGGCACTGGAAGAGCTGTGCCGCTGCTTCGGACAGTTGCCATTCACCAGCACACTCCCTTCCCTAGGTGTCATATCCACTTTCAGACATATGTGCTGCCAGAGCACTTGGTTTCCATAGCAGCGGGAAATGGCTTGGGCACTGAACTTGTCTTTGGCTGTGGAGTTTTGAGCGCCTTGAGTGAGGAGCTCCATGTTCGTTTTGTGTGGGTGCTGAAGCTGCTTGATTCCATCCCACTGGGCTCAATGGGCATGGGACCGGAAGTGACCCAACAGGGTTTCCTAGATAGCTGCCAGGACAGCTGATGGTATGTGAAGTTCATGAGGCAGGTGGAGTTGTTTTGGCAGTGGAAGAACTGTGTTGCTTCCTCGGGCAGTTGCCATTCACCAACACACTCCCTTCCCTAGGTGTCATATCCACTTTCAAACATATGTGCTGCCAGAGCACTTGGTTTCCATGGCAGCGGGAAATGGCTTGGGTACTGAACTTGTCTTTGGCTGTGGAGTTTTGAGCGCCTTGAGTGAGGAGCTCCATGTTCGTTTTGTGTGGGTGCTGAAGCTGCTTGATTCCATCCCACTGGGCTCAATGGGCATGGGACCGGAAGTGAGCCAACAGGGTTTCCTAGACAGCTGCCAGGACAGCTGATGGTATGTGAAGTTCATGAGGCAGGTGGAGTTGTTTTGGCAGTGGAAGAGCTGTGCCGCTGCTTCGGACAGTTGCCATTCACCAGCACACTCCCTTCCCTAGGTGTCATATCCACTTTCAGACATATGTGCTGCCAGAGCACTTGGTTTGCATGGCAGCGGGAAATGGCTTGGGCACTGAACTTGTCTTTGGCTGTGGAGTTTTGAGCGCCTTGAGTGAGGAGCTCCATGTTCGTTTTGTGTGGGTGCTGAAGCTGCTTGATTCCATCCCACTGGGCTCAATGGGCATGGGACCGGAAGTGACCCAACAGGGTTTCCTAGATAGCTGCCAGGACAGCTGATGGTATGTGAAGTTCATGAGGTAGGCGGGGTTGTTTTGGCAGTGGAAGAGCTGTGCTGCTGCTTCGGGCAGTTGCCATTCACCAGCACACTCCCTTCCCTAGGTGTCATATCCACTTTCAGACATATGTGCTGCCAGAGCACTTGGTTTCCATGGCAGCGGGAAATGGCTTGGGCACTGAACTTGTCTTTGGCCGTGGAGTTTTGAGCGCCTTGTGTGAGGAGCTCCATGTTCGTTTTGTGTGGGTGCTCAAGCTGCTTGATTCCATCCCACTGGGCTCAATGGGCATGGGACCGGAAGTGACCCAACAGGGTTTCCTAGATAGCTGCCAGGACAGCTGATGATATGTGAAGTTCATGAGGCAGGCGGGGTTGTTTTGGCACTGGAAGAGCTGTGCTGCTGCTTCGGGCAGTTGCCATTCACCAGCACACTCCCTTCCCTAGGTGTCATATCCACTTTCAAACATATGTGCTGCCAGAGCACTTGCTTTCCATGGCAGCGGGAAATGGCTTGGGCACTGAACTTGTCTTTGGCTGTGGAGTTTTGAGCGCCTTGAGTGAGGAGCTCCATGTTCGTTTTGTGTGGGTGCTGAAGCTGCTTGATTCCATCCCACTGGGCTCAATGGGCATGGGACTGGAAGTGACCCAACAGGGTTTCCTAGATAGCTGCCAGGACAGCTGATGGTATGTGAAGTTCATGAGGCAGGCGGGGTTGTTTTGGCACTTGAAGAGCTGTGCCACTGCTTCGGACAGTTGCCATTCACCAGCACACTCCCTTCCCTAGGTGTCATATCCACTTTCAAACATATGTGCTGCCAGAGCACTTGGTTTCCATGGCAGCGGGAAATGGCTTGGGCACTGAACTTGTCTTTGGCCGTGGAATTTTGAGCGCCTTGAGTGAGGAGCTTCATGTTCGATTCGTGTAGGTGCTCAAGCTGCTTGATTCCATCCCACTGGGCTCAATGGGCATGGGACCGGAAGTGACCCAACAGGGTTTCCTAGATAGCTGCCAGGACAGCTGATGGTATGTGAAGTTCATGAGGCAGGTGGAGTTGTTTTGGCAGTGGAAGAGCTGTGCTGCTGCTTCGGGCAGTTGCCATTCACCAACACACTCCCTTCCCTAGGTGTCATATCCACTTTCAGACATATGTGCTGCCAGAGCACTTGGTTTCCATGGCAGCGGGAAATGGCTTGGGCACTGAACTTGTCTTTGGCTGTGGAGTTTTGAGCGCCTTGAGTGAGGAGCTCCATGTTCGTTTTGTGTGGGTGCTGAAGCTGCTTGATTCCATCCCACTGGGCTCAATGGGCATGGGACCGGAAGTGACCCAACAGGGTTTCCTAGATAGCTGCCAGGACAGCTGATGGTATGTGAAGTTCATGAGGTAGGCAGGGTTGGTTTGACAGTGGAAGAGCTGTGCTGCTGCTTCGGGCAGTTGCCATTCACCAGCACACTCCCTTCCCTAGGTGTCATATCTACTTTCAGACATATGTGCTGCCAGAGCACTTGGTTTCCATGGCAGCGGGAAATGGCTTGGGCACTGAACTTGTCTTTGGCCGTGGAGTTTTGAGCGCCTTGAGTGAGGAGCTCCATGTTCGTTTTGTGTGGGTGAGGAAGCTGTTTGATTCCATCCCACTGGGCTCAATGGGCATGGGACCGGAAGTGACCTTAACAGGGTTTCCTAGATAGCTGCCAGGACAGCTGATGGTATGTGAAGTTCATGAGGCAGGCGGGGTTGTTTTGGCAGTGGAAGAGCTGTGCTGCTGCTTCGGGCAGTTGCCATTCACCAGCACACTCCCTTCCCTAGGTGTCATATCCACTTTCAGACATATGTGCTGCCAGAGCACTTGGTTTCCATGGCAGCGGGAAATGGCTTGGGCACTGAACTTGTCTTTGGCCGTGGAGTTTTGAGCGCCTTGAGTGAGGAGCTCCATGTTCGTTTTGTGTGGGTGCTGAGCTGCTTGATTCCGTCCCACTGGGCTCAATGGGCATGGGACCGGAAGTGACCCAACAGGGTTTCCTAGATAGCTGCCAGGACAGCTGATGGTATGTGTAGTTCATGAGGCAGGTGGAGTTGTTTTGGCAATGAAAGAGCTGTGCTGCTGCTTCGGGCAGTTGCCATTCACCACCACACTCCCTTCCCTAGGTGTCATATCCACTTTCAGACATATGTGCTGCCAGAGCACTTGGTTTCCATGGCAGCGGGAAATGGCTTGGGCACTAAACTTGTCTTTGGCCGTGGAGTTTTGAGCGCCTTGAGTGAGGAGCTCCATGTTCCTTTTGTGTGGGTGCTGAAGCTGCTTGATTCCGTCCCACTGGGCTCAATGGGCATGGGATCGGAAGTGACCCAACAGGGTTTCCTAGATAGCTGCCAGGACAGCTGATGGTATGTGAAGTTCATGAGGCAGGTGAGTTGTTTTGGCACTGGAAGAGCTGTGCTGCTGCTTCGGGCAGTTGCCATTCACCAACACACTCCCTTCCCTAGGTGTCATATCCACTTTCAGACATATGTGCTGCCAGAGCACTTGGTTTCCATGGCAGCGGGAAATGGCTTGGGCACTGAACTTGTCTTTGGCCGTGGAGTTTTGTGTGCCTTGAGTGAGGAGCTCCATGTTCGTTTTGTGTGGGTGCTGAAGCTGCTTGATTCCATCCCACTGGGCTCAATGGGCATGGGACCGGAAGTGACCCAACAGGGTTTCCTAGATAGCTGCCAGGACAGCTGATGGTATGTGAAGTTCATGAGGCAGGCGGGGTTGTTTTGGCAGTGGAAGAGCTGTGCTGCTGCTTCGGGCAGTTGCCATTCACCAGCACACTCCCTTCCCTAGGTGTCATATCCACTTTCAGACATATGTGCTGCCAGAGCACTTGGTTTCCATGGCAGCGGGAAATGGCTTGGGCACTGAACTTGTCTTTGGCCGTGGAGTTTTGTGTGCCTTGAGTGAGGAGCTCCATGTTCGTTTTGTGTGGGTGCTCAAGCTGCTTGATTCGATCCCACTGGGCTCAATGGGCATGATACCGGAAGTGACCCAACAGGGTTTCCTAGATAGCTGCCAGGACAGCTGATGGTATGTGAAGTTCATGAGGCAGGTGGAGTTGTTTTGGCAGTGGAAGAGCTGTGCTGCTGCTTCGGGCAGTTGCCATTCACCACCACACTCCCTTCCCTAGGTGTCATATCCACTTTCAGACATATGTGCTGCCAGAGCACTTGGTTTCCATGGCAGCGGGAAATGGCTTGGGCACTGAACTTATCTTTCGCCATGTAGTTTTGAGCGCCTTGAGTGAGGAGCTCCATGTTCGTTTTGTGTGGGTGCTGAAGCTGCTTGATTCCATCCCCCTGGGCTCAATGGGAATGGGACCGGAAGTGACCCAACAGGGTTTCCTATATAGCTGCCAGGACAGCTGATGGTATGTGAAGTTCATGAGGCAGGTGGAGGTGTTTTGGCAGTGGAAGAGCTGTGCTGCTGCTTCGGACAGTTGCCATTCACCAGCACACTCCCTTCCCTAGGTGTCATTTCCACTTTCAGACATATGTGCTGCCAGAGCACTTGGTTTCCATGGCAGCGGGAAATGGCTTGGGCACTGAACTTGTCTTTCGCCATGTAGTTTTGAGCGCCTTGAGTGAGGAGCTCCATGTTCGTTTTGTGTGGGTGCTCAAGCTGCTTGATTCCATCCCACTGGGCTCAATGGGCATGGGACCGGAAGTGACCCAACAGGGTTTCCTAGATAGCTGCCAGTTCAGCTGATGGTATGTGTAGTTCATGAGGCAGGTGGAGTTGTTTTGGCAGTGGAAGAGCTGTGCTGCTGCTTCGGGCAGTTGCCATTCACCACCACACTCCCTTCCCTAGGTGTCATATCCACTTTCAGACATATGTGCTGCCAGAGCACTTGGTTTCCATGGCAGCGGGAAATGGCTTGGGCACTGAACTTGTCTTTGGCCGTGGAGTTTTGTGTGCCTTGAGTGAGGAGCTCCATGTTCGTTTTGTGTGGGTGCTGAAGCTGCTTGATTTCATCCCACAGGACTCAATGGGCATGGGACCGGAAGTGACCCAACAAGGTTTCCTAGATAGCTGCCAGGACAGCTGATGGTATGTGAAGTTCATGAGGCAGTTGGAGTTGTTTTGGCAGTGGAAGAGCTGTGCTGCTGCTTTGGGCCGTTGCCATTCACCAACACACTCCCTTCCCTAGGTGTCACATCCACTTTCAGACATATGTGCTGCCAGAGCACTTGGTTTCCATGGCAGCGGGAAATGGCCTGGGCACTGAAATTGTCTTTGGCTGTGGAGTTTTGAGCGCCTTGAGTGAGGAGCTCCATGTTCGTTTTGTGTGGGTGCTGAAGCTGCTTGATTCCATCCCACTGGGCTCAATGGGCATGGGACCGGAAGTGACCCAACAGGGTTTCCTAGATAGCTGCCAGGACAGCTGATGGTATGTGAAGTTCATGAGGCAGGTGGAGTTGTTTTGGAAGTGGAAGAGCTGTGCTGCTGCTTCGGACAGTTGCCATTCACCACCACACTCCCTTCCCTAGGTGTCATATCCACTTTCAGACATATGTGCTGCCAGAGCACTTGGTTTCCATGGCAGCGGGAAATGGCTTGGGCACTAAACTTGTCTTTGGCCGTGGAGTTTTGAGCGCCTTGAGTGAGGAGCTCCATGTTCGTTTTGTGTGGGTGCTGAAGCTGCTTGATTCCATCCCACTGGGCTCAATGGGCATGGGATCGGAAGTGACCCAACAGGGTTTCCTAGATAGCTGCCAGGACAGCTGATGGTATGTGAAGTTCATGAGGCAGGTGAGTTGTTTTGGCAGTGGAAGAGCTGTGCTGCTGCTTCGGGCAGTTGCCATTCACCAACACACTCCCTTCCCTAGGTGTCATATCCACATTCAGACATATGTGCTGCCAGAGCACTTGGTTTCCATGGCAGCGGGAAATGGCTTGGGCACTGAACTTGTCTTTGGCTGTGCAGTTTTGAGCGCCTTGAGTGAGGAGCTCCATGTTCGTTTTGTGTGGGTGCTGAAGCTGCTTGATTGCATCCCACTGGGCTCAATGGGCATGGGACCAGAAGTGACCCAACAGGGTTTCCTAGATAGCTGCCAGGACAGCTGATGGTATGTGAAGTTCATGAGGCAGTTGGAGTTGTTTTGGAAGTGGAAGAGCTGTGCTGCTGCTTCGGGCCGTTGCCATTCACCAACACACTCCCTTCCCTAGGTGTCACATCCACTTTCAGACATATGTGCTGCCAGAGCACTTGGTTTCCATGGCAGCGGGAAATGGCTTGGGCACTGAACTTGTCTTTGGCCATGTAGTTTTGAGCGCCTTGAGTGAGGAGCTCCATGTTCGTTTTGTGTGGGTGCTCAAGCTGCTTGATTCCATCCCACTGGGCTCAATGGGCATGGGACCGGAAGTGACCCAACAGGGTTTCCTAGATAGCTGCCAGGACAGCTGATGGTATGTGAAGTTCATGAGGCAAGTGGAGTTGTTTTGGCAGTGGAAGAGCTGTGCTGCTGCTTCGGGCAGTTGCCATTCACCAACACACTCCCTTCCCTAGGTGTCATATCCACTTTCAGACATATGTGCTGCCAGAGCACTTGGTTTCCATGGCAGCGGGAAATGGCTTGGGCACTGAACTTGTCTTTGGCTGTGGAGTTTTGTGTGCCTTGAGTGAGGAGTTCCATGTTCGTTTTGTGTGGGTGCTCAAGCTGCTTGATTCCATCCCACTGGGCTCAATGGGCATGGGACCGGAAGTGAGCCAACAGGGTTTCCTAGACAGCTGCCAGGACAGCTGATGGTATGTGAAGTTCATGAGGCAGGTGGAGTTGTTTTGGCACTGGAAGAACTGTGTTGCTGCTCGAACAGTTGCCATTCACCAACACACTCCCTTCCCTAGGTGTCATATCCACTTTCAGACATATGTGCTGCCAGCGCACGTGGTTTCCATGGCAGCGGGAAATGGCTTGGGCACTGAACTTGTCTTTGGCCGTGGAGTTTTGAGCGCCTTGAGTGAGGAGCTCCATGTTCGTTTTGTGTGGGTGCTCAAGCTGCTTGATTCCATCCCACTGGGCTCAATGGGCATGGGACCGGAAGTGACCCAACAGGGTTTCCTAGATAGCTGCCAGGACAGCTGATGGTATGTGAAGTTCATGAGGCAGGTGGAGTTGTTTTGTCAGTGGAAGAGCTGTGCTGCTGCTTCGGGCAGTTGCCATTCACCACCACACTCCCTTCCCTAGGTGTCATATCCACTTTCAGACATATGTGCTGCCAGAGCACTTGGTTTCCATGGCAGCGGGAAATGGCTTGGGCACTGAACTTATCTTTCGCCATGTAGTTTTGAGCGCCTTGAGTGAGGAGCTCCATGTTCGTTTTGTGTGGGTGCTGAAGCTGCTTGATTCCATCCCACTGGGCTCAATGGGCATGGGACCGGAAGTGACCCAACAGGGTTTCCTAGATAGCTGCCAGGACAGCTGATGGTATGTGAAGTTCATGAGGCAGGTGGAGGTGTTTTGGCAGTGGAAGAGCTGTGCTGCTGCTTCGGACAGTTGCCATTCACCACCACACTCCCTTCCCTAGGTGTCATATCCACATTCAGACATATGTGCTGCCAGAGCACTTGGTTTCCATGGCAGCGGGAAATGGCTTGGGCACTGAACTTGTCTTTCGCCATGTAGTTTTGAGCGCCTTGAGTGAGGAGCTCCATGTTCGTTTTGTGTGGGTGCTCAAGCTGCTTGATTCCATCCCACTGTGCTCAATGGGCATGGGACCGGAAGTGACCCAACAGGGTTTCCTAGATAGCTGCCAGGACAGCTGATGGTATGTGAAGTTCATGAGGCAGGTGGAGTTGTTTTGGCAGTGGAAGAGCTGTGCTGCTGCTTCGGGCACTTGCCATTCATCAACACACTCCCTTCCCTAGGTGTCATTTCCACTTTCAGACATATGTGCTGCCAGAGCACTTGGTTTCCAAGGCAGAGGGAAATGGCTTGGGCACTGAACTTGTCTTTGGCTGTGAAGTTTTGGACACCTTGAGTGAGGAGCTCCATGTTCGTTTTGTGTGGTTGCTCAAGCTGCTTGATTCCATCCCACTGGGCTCAATGGGCATGGGACCGGAAGTGACCCAACAGGGTTTCCTAGATAGCTGCCAGGACAGCTGATGGTATGTGAAGTTCATGAGTCAGGTAGAGTTGTTTTGGCAGTGGAAGAGCTGTGCTGCTGCTTCGGACAGTTGCCATTCACCACCACACTCCCTTCCCTAGGTGTCATATCCACTTTCAGACGTATGTGCTGCCAGAGCACTTGGTTTCCATGGCAGCGGGAAATGGCTTGGGCACTAAACTTGTCTTTGGCCGTGGAGTTTTGTGTGCCTTGAGTGAGGAGCTCCATGTTCCTTTTGTGTGGGTGCTGAAGCTGCTTGATTCCATCCCACTGGGCTCAATGGGCATGGGACCGGACGTGAGCCAACAGGGTTTCCTAGATAGCTGCCAGGACAGCTGATGGTATGTGAAGTTCATGAGGCAGGTGGAGTTGTTTTGGCACTGGAAGAGCTGTGCTGCTGCTTCGGACAGTTGCCATTCACCACCACACTCCCTTCCCTAGGTGTCATATCCACTTTCAGACATATGTGCTGCCAGAGCACTTGGTTTCCATGGCAGCGGGAAATGGCTTGGGCACTAAACTTGTCTTTGGCCGTGGAGTTTTGAGCGCCTTGAGTGAGGAGCTCCATGTTCCTTTTGTGTGGGTGCTGAAGCTGCTTGATTCCGTCCTACTGGGCTCAATGGGCATGGGACCGGAAGTGACCCAACAGGGTTTCCTAGATAGCTGCCAGGACAGCTGATGGTATGTGAAGTTCATGAGGCAGTTGGAGTTGTTTTGGAAGTGGAAGAGCTGTGCTGCTGCTTCGGGCCGTTGCCATTCACCAACACACTCCCTTCCCTAGGTGTCACATCCACTTTCAGACATATGTGCTGCCAGAGCACTTGGTTTCCATGGCAGCGGGAAATGGCTTGGGCACTGAACTTGTCTTTCGCCATGTAGTTTTGAGCGCCTTGAGTGAGGAGCTCCATGTTCGTTTTGTGTGGGTGCTGAAGCTGCTTGTTTGCATCCCACTGGGCTCAATGGGCATGGGACCGGAAGTGAGCCAACAGGGTTTCCTAGATAGCTGCCAGTTCAGCTGATGGTATGTGAAGTTCATGAGGCAGGTGGAGTTGTTTTGGCACTGGAAGAGCTGTGCTGCTGCTTCGGGCACTTGCCATTCACCAACACACTCCCTTCCCTAGGTGTCATATCCACTTTCAGACATATGTGCTGCCAGAGCACTTGGTTTCCATGGCAGCGGGAAATGGCTTGGGCACTGAACTTGTCTTTGGCTGTGGAGATTTGAGCGCCTTGAGTGAGGAGCTCCATGTTCGTTTTGTGTGGGTGCTCAAGCTGCTTGATTCCATCTCTCTGGGCTCAATGGGCATGGGACCGGAAGTGACCCAACAGGGTTTCCTAGATAGCTGCCAGGACAGCTGATGGTATGTGAAGTTCATGAGGCAGTTGAAGTTGTTTTGGAAGTGGAAGAGCTGTGCTGCTGCTTCGGGCAGTTGCCATTCACCAACACACTCCCTTCCCTAGGTGTCATATCCACTTTCAGACATATGTGCTGCAAGAGCACTTGGTTTCCATGGCAGCGGGAAATGGCTTGGGCACTGAACATGTCTTTCGCTATGTAGTTTTGAGCGCCTTGAGTGAGGAGCTCCATGTTCGTTTTGTGTGGGTGCTGAAGCTGCTTGATTGCATCCCACTGGGCTCAATGGGCATGGGACCGGAAGTGAGCCAACAGGGTTTCCTTGATAGCTGCCAGGACAGCTGATGGTATGTGAAGTTCATGAGGCAGGTGGAGTTGTTTTGGCACTGGAAGAGCTGTGCTGCTGCTTCGGACAGTTGCCATTCACCACCACACTCCCTTCCCTAGGTGTCATATCCACTTTCAGACATATGTGCTGCCAGAGCACTTGGTTTCCATGGCAGCGGGAAATGGCTTGGGCACTGAACTTGTCTTTGGCCGTGGAGTTTTGAGCGCCTTGAGTGAGGAGCTCCATGTTCGTTTTGTGTGGGTGCTGAAGCTGCTTGATTCCATCCCACTGGGCTCAATGGGCATGGGACCGGAAGTGACCCAACAGGGTTTCCTAGATAGCTGCCAGGACAGCTGATGGTATGTGAAGTTCATGAGGCAGGTGGAGTTGTTTTGGCAGTGGAAGAGCTGTGCTGCTGCTTCGGACAGTTGCCATTCACCACCACACTCCCTTCCCTAGGTGTCATATCCACTTTCAGACATATGTGCTGCCAGAGCACTTGGTTTCCATGGCAGCGGGAAATGGCTTGGGCACTGAACTTGTCTTTGGCTGTGGAGTTTTGAGCGCCTTGACTGAGGAGCTCCATGTTCGTTTTGTGTGGGTGCTGAAGCTGCTTGATTGCATCCCACTGGGCTCAATGGGCATGGGAACGGAAGTGACCCAACAGGGTTTCCTAGATAGCTGCCAGGACAGCTGATGGTATGTGAAGTTCATGAGGCAGGTGGAGTTGTTTTGGCACTGGAAGAACTGTGCTGCTGCTTCAGGCAGTTGCCATTCACCAACACACTCCCTTCCCTAGGTGTCATATCCACTTTCAGACATATGTGCTGCCAGAGCACTTGGTTTCCATGGCAGCGGGAAATGGCTTGGGCACTGAACTTGTCTTTGGCCGTGGAGTTTTGTGTGCCTTGAGTGAGGAGCTCCATGTTCCTTTTGTGTGGGTGCTGAAGCTGCTTGATTCCATCCCACTGGGCTCAATGGGCATGGGACCGGACGTGAGCCAACAGGGTTTCCTAGATAGCTGCCAGGACAGCTGATGGTATGTGAAGTTCATGAGGCAGGTGGAGTTGTTTTGGCAGTGGAAGAGCTGTGCTGCTGCTTCGGACAGTTGCCATTCACCACCACACTCCCTTCCCTAGGTGTCATATCCACTTTCAGACATATGTGCTGCCAGAGCACTTGGTTTCCATGGCAGCGGGAAATGGCTTGGGCACTAAACTTGTCTTTGGCCGTGGAGTTTTGAGCGCCTTGAGTGAGGAGCTCCATGTTCGTTTTGTGTGGGTGCTGAAGCTGCTTGATTCCGTCCCACTGGGCTCAATGGGCATGGGACCGGAAGTGACCCAACAGGGTTTCCTAGATAGCTGCCAGGACAGCTGATGGTATGTGAAGTTCATGAGGCAGTTGGAGTTGTTTTGGAAGTGGAAGAGCTGTGCTGCTGCTTCGGGCCGTTGCCATTCACCAACACACTCCCTTCCCTAGGTGTCACATCCACTTTCAGACATATGTGCTGCCAGAGCACTTGGTTTCCATGGCAGCGGGAAATGGCTTGGGCACTGAACTTGTCTTTCGCCATGTAGTTTTGAGCGCCTTGAGTGAGGAGCTCCATGTTCGTTTTGTGTGGGTGCTGAAGCTGCTTGATTGCATCCCACTGGGCTCAATGGGCATGGGACCGGAAGTGAGCCAACAGGGTTTCCTAGATAGCTGCCAGTTCAGCTGATGGTATGTGAAGTTCATGAGGCAGGTGGAGTTGTTTTGGCACTGGAAGAGCTGTGCTGCTGCTTCGGGCAGTTGCCATTCACCAACACACTCCCTTCCCTAGGTGTCATATCCACTTTCAGACATATGTGCTACAAGAGCACTTGGTTTCCATGGCAGCGGGAAATGGCTTGGGCACTGAACTTGTCTTTGGCTGTGGAGATTTGAGCGCCTTGAGTGAGGAGCTCCATGTTCGTTTTGTGTGGGTGCTGAAGCTGCTTGATTCCATCTCTCTGGGCTCAATGGGCATGGGACCGGAAGTGACCCAACAGGGTTTCCTAGATAGCTGCCAGGACAGCTGATGGTATGTGAAGTTCATGAGGCAGTTGGAGTTGTTTTGGAAGTGGAAGAGCTGTGCTGCTGCTTCGGGCAGTTGCCATTCACCAACACACTCCCTTCCCTAGGTGTCATATCCACTTTCAGACATATGTGCTGCCAGAGCACTTGGTTTCCATGGCAGCGGGAAATGGCTTGGGCACTGAACATGTCTTTCGCCATGTAGTTTTGAGCGCCTTGAGTGAGGAGCTCCATGTTCGTTTTGTGTGGGTGCTGAAGCTGCTTGATTGCATCCCACTGGGCTCAATGGGCATGGGACCGGAAGTGAGCCAACAGGGTTTCCTAGATAGCTGCCAGGACAGCTGATGGTATGTGAAGTTCATGAGGCAGGTGGAGTTGTTTTGGCAGTGGAAGAGCTGTGCTGCTGCTTCGGACAGTTGCCATTCACCACCACACTCCCTTCCCTAGGTGTCATATCCACTTTCAGACATATGTGCTGCCAGAGCACTTGGTTTCCATGGCAGCGGGAAATGGCTTGGGCACTGAACTTGTCTTTGGCCGTCGAGTTTTGAGCGCCTTGAGTGAGGAGCTCCATGTTCGTTTTGTGTGGGTGCTGAAGCTGCTTGATTGCATCCCACTGGGCTCAATGGGCATGGGACCGGAAGTGAGCCAACAGGGTTTCCTAGATAGCTGCCAGGACAGCTGATGGTATGTGAACTTCATGAGGCAGGTGGAGTTGTTTTGGCAGTGGAAGAGCTGTGCTGCTGCTTCGGACAGTTGCCATTCACCACCACACTCCCTTCCCTAGGTGTCATATCCACTTTCAGACATATGTGCTGCCAGAGCACTTGGTTTCCATGGCAGCGGGAAATGGCTTGGGCACTGAACTTGTCTTTGGCCGTGGAGTTTTGAGCGCCTTGAGTGAGGAGCTCCATGTTCGTTTTGTGTGGGTGCTCAAGCTGCTTGATTCCATCCCACTGGGCTCAATGGGCATGGGACCGGAAGTGACCCAACAGGGTTTCCTAGATAGCTGCCAGGACAGCTGATGGTATGTGAAGTTCATGAGGCAGGTGGAGTTGTTTTGGCACTGGAAGAGCTGTGCTGCTGCAGTTGCCATTCACCAACACACTCCCTTCCCTAGGTGTCATATCCACTTTCAGACATATGTGCTGCCAGAGCACTTGGTTTCCATCGCAGCGGGAAATGGCTTGGGCACTGAACTTGTCTTTCGCCAACTAGTTTTGAGCGCCTTGAGTGAGGAGCTCCATGTTCGTTTTGTGTGGGTGCTCAAGCTGCTTGATTCCATCCCCCTGGGCTCAATGGGCATGGGACCGGAAGTGACCCAACAGGGTTTCCTAGATAGCTGCCAGGACAGCTGATGGTATGTGAAGTTCATGAGGAGGGGGAGTTGTTTAGGCACTGGAAGAGCTGTGCTGCTGCTTCGGGCAGTTGCCATTCACCAGCACACTCCCTTCCCTAGGTGTCATATCCACTTTCAGACATATGTGCTGCCAGAGCACGTGGTTTCCATGGCAGCGGGAAATGGCTTGGGCACTGAACTTGTCTTTGGCTGTGGAGTTTTGAGTGCCTTGAGTGAGGAGCTCCATGTTCGTTTTGTGTGGGTGCTGAAGCTGCTTGATTCCATCCCACTGGGCTCAATGGGCATGGGACCGGAAGTGAGCCAACAGGGTTTCCTAGATAGCTGCCAGGACAGCTGATGGTATGTGAAGTTCATGAGGCAGGTGGAGTTGTTTTGGCACTGGAACAGCTGTGCTGCTGCTTCGGGCAGTTGCCATTCACCACCACACTCCCTTCCCTAGGTGTCATATCCACTTTCAGACATATGTGCTGCCAGAGCACTTGGTTTCCATGGCAGCGGGAAATGGCTTGGGCACTGAACTTGTCTTTCGCTGTGGAGTTTTGAGCGCCTTGAGTGAGGAGCTCCATGTTCGTTTTGTGTGGGTGCTGAAGCTGCTTGATTCCATCCCACTGGGCTCAATGGACATGGGACCGGAAGTGACCCAACAGGGTTTCCTAGATAGCCGCCAGGACAGCTGATGGTATGTGAAGTTCATGAGGCAGGTGAGTTGTTTTGGCAGTGGAAGAGCTGTGCTGCTACTTCAGGCAGTTGCCATTCACCAGCACACTCCCTTCCCTAGGTGTCATATCCACTTTCAGACATATGTGCTGCCAGAGCACTTGGTTTCCATGGCAGCGGGAAATGGCTTGGGCACTGAACTTGTCTTTCGCCATGTAGTTTTGAGCGCCTTGAGTGAGGAGCTCCATGTTCGTTTTGTGTGGGTGCTCAAGCTGCTTGATTCCATCCCACTGGGCTCAATGGGCATGGGACCGGAAGTGACCCAACAGGGTTTCCTAGATAGCTGCCAGGACAGCTGATGGTATGTGAAGTTCATGAGGCAGGTGAGTTGTTTTGGCACTGGAAGAGCTGTGCTGCTACTTCAGGCAGTTGCCATTCACCAGCACACTCCCTTCCCTAGGTGTCATATCCACTTTCAGACATATGTGCTGCCAGAGCACTTGGTTTCCATGGCAGCGGGAAATGGCTTGGGCACTGAACTTGTCTTTGGCCGTGGAGTTTTGGGCGCCTTGAGTGAGGAGCTCCTTGTTCGTTTTGTGTGGGTGCTCAAGCTGCTTGATTCCATCCCACTGGGCTCAATGGGCATGGGACCGGAAGTGACCCAACAGGGTTTCCTAGATAGCTGCCAGGACAGCTGATGGTATGTGAAGTTCATGAGGCAGGTGAGTTGTTTTGGCAGTGAAAGAGCTGTGCTGCTGCTTTGGGCAGTTGCCATTCACCAACACAATCCCTTCCCTAGGTGTCATATCCACTTTCAGACATATGTGCTGCCAAAGCACTTGGTTTCCATGGCAGCGGGAAATGGCTTGGGCACTGAACTTGTCTTTGGCCGTGGAGTTTTGAGCGCCTTGAGTGAGGAGCTCCATGTTCGTTTTGTGTGGGTGCTGAAGCTGCTTGATTCCATCCCACTGGGCTCAATGGGCATGGGACCGGAAGTGACCCAACAAGGTTTCCTAGATAGCTGCCAGGACAGCTGATGGTATGTGAAGTTCATGAGGCAGGTGGAGTTGTTTTGGCAGTGGAAGAGCTGTGCTTCTGCTTCGGGCAGTTGCCATTCACCAGCACACTCCGTTCCCTAGGTGTCATATCCACTTTCAGACATATGTGCTGCCAGAGCACTTGGTTTCCATGGCAGCAGGAAATGGCTTGGGCACTGAACTTGTCTTTGGCTGTGAAGTTTTGAGCGCCTTGAGTGAGGAGCTCCATGTTCGTTTTGTGTGGGTGCTGAAGCTGCCTGGTTCCATCCCACTGGGCTCAATGGGCATGGGACCGGAAGTGACCCAACAGGGTTTCCTAGATAGCTGCCAGGACAGCTGATGGTATGTGAAGTTCATGAGGAGGGGGAGTTGTTTAGGTACTGGAAGAGCTGTGCTGCTGCTTCGGGCAGTTGCCATTCACCAACACACTCCCTTCCCTAGGTGTCATATCCACTTTCAGACATATGTGCTGCCAGAGCACTTGGTTTCCATGGCAGAGGGAAATGGCATTGGGCACTGAACTTGTCTTTCGCCATGTAGTTTCGAGCGTCTTGAGTGAGGAGCTCCATGTTCGTTTTGTGTGGGTGCTGAAGCTGCTTGATTCCATCCCCGTGGGCTCAATGGGCATGGGACCGGAAGTGACCCAACAGGGTTTCCTAGATAGCTGCCAGGACAGCTGATGGTATGTGAAGTTCATGAGGCAGGTGAGTTGATTTGGCACTGGAAGAGCTGTGCTGCTGCTTCGGGCAGTTGCCATTCATCAAGATACTCCCTTCCCTAGGTGTCATATCCACTTTCAGACATATGTGCTGCCAGAGCACTTGGTTTCCATGGCAGCGGGAAATGGCTTGGGCACTGAACTTGTCTTTTGCCATGTAGATTCGAGCGCCTTGAGTGAGGAGCTCCATGTTCGTTTTGTGTGGGTGCTGAAGCTGCTTGATTCCATCCCACTGGGCTCAATGGGCATTGGACCGTAAGTGACCCAACAGGGTTTCCTAGATAGCTGCCAGGACAGCTGATGGTATGTGAATTTCATGAGGCAGTTGGAGTTGATTTGGCACTGGAAGAGCTGTGCTGCAGCTTCGGGCAGTTGCCATTCACCAGCACACTCCCTTCCCTAGGTGTCATATCCACTTTCAGACATATGTGCTGCCAGAGCACTTGGTTTCCATGGCAGAGGGAAATGGCTTGGACACTGAACTTGTCTTTCGCCATGTAGTTTCGAGCGCCTTGAGTGAGGAGCTCCATGTTCGTTTTGTGTGGGTGCTCAAGCTGCTTGATTCCATCCCACTGGGCTCAATGGGCATGGGACCGGAAGTGACCCAACAGGGTTTCCTAGATAGCTGCCAGGACAGCTGATGATATGTGAAGTTCATGAGGCAGGTGAGTTGATTTGGCAGTGGAAGAGCTGTGCTGCTGCTTCGGGCAGTTGCCATTCACCAACACACTCCCTTCCCTAGGTGTCATAACCACTTTCAGACATATGTGCTGCCAGAGCACATGGTTTCCATGCCAGCGGGTAATGGCTTGGGCACTGAACTTGTCTTTGGCTGTGCAGTTTTGAGCGCCTTGAGCGAGGAGCTCCATGTTTGTTTTGTGTGGGTGCTCAAGCTGCTTGATTCCATCCCACTGGGCTCAATGGGCATGGGACCGGAAGTGACCCAACAGTGTTTCCTAGATAGCTGCCAGGACAGCTGATGGTATGTGAAGTTCATGAGGCAGGTGAGTTGTTTTCGCAGTGAAAGAGCTGTGCTGCTGCTTTGGGCAGTTGCCATTCACCAACACACTCCCTTCCCTAGGTGTCATATTCACTTTCAGACATATGTGCTGCCAGAGCACTTGGTTTCCATGGCAGCGGGAAATGGCTTGGGCACTGAACTTGTCTTTCGCTGTGGAGTTTTGAGCGCCTTGAGTGAGGAGCTCCATGTTCGTTTTGTGTGGGTGCTGAAGCTGCTTGATTCCATCCCACTGGGCTCAATGGGCATGGGACCGGAAGTGACCCAACAGGGTTTCCTAGATAGCTGCCAGGACAGCTGATGGTATGTGAAGTTCATGAGGCAGGTGAGTTGTTTTGGCAGTGGAAGAGCTGTGCTGCTACTTCAGGCAGTTGCCATTCACCAGCACACTCCCTTCCCTAGGTGTCATATCCACTTTCAGACATATGTGCTGCCAGAGCACTTGGTTTCCATGGCAGCGGGAAATGGCTTGGGCACTGAACTTGTCTTTGGCCGTGGAGTTTTGGGCGCCTTGAGTGAGGAGCTCCTTGTTCGTTTTGTGTGGGTGCTCAAGCTGCTTGATTCCATCCCACTGGGCTCAATGGGCATGGGACCGGAAGTGACCCAACAGGGTTTCCTAGATAGCTGCCAGGACAGCTGATGGTATGTGAAGTTCATGAGGCAGGTGAGTTGTTTTGGCAGTGAAAGAGCTGTGCTGCTGCTTTGGGCAGTTGCCATTCACCAAGATACTCCCTTCCCTAGGTGTCATATCCACTTTCAGACATATGTGCTGCCAGAGCACTTGGTTTCCATGGCAGCGGGAAATGGCTTGGGCACTGAACTTGTCTTTGGCCGTGGAGTTTTGAGCGCCTTGAGTGAGGAGCTCCATGTTCGTTTTGTGTGGGTGCTGAAGCTGCTTGATTCCATCCCACTGGGCTCAATGGGCATGGGACCGGAAGTGACCCAACAAGGTTTCCTAGATAGCTGCCAGGACAGCTGATGGTATGTGAAGTTCATGAGGCAGGTGGAGTTGTTTTGGCAGTGGAAGAGCTGTGCTTCTGCTTCGGGCAGTTGCCATTCACCAGCACACTCCGTTCCCTAGGTGTCATATCCACTTTCAGACATATGTGCTGCCAGAGCACTTGGTTTCCATGGCAGCGGGAAATGGCTTGGGCACTGAACTTGTCTTTGGCCGTGGAGTTTTGAGCGCCTTGAGTGAGGAGCTCCATGTTCGTTTTGTGTGGGTGCTGAAGCTGCCTGGTTCCATCCCACTGGGCTCAATGGGCATGGGACCGGAAGTGACCCAACAGGGTTTCCTAGATAGCTGCCAGGACAGCTGATGGTATGTGAAGTTCATGAGGCAGGTGGAGTTGTTTTTGCAGTGGAAGAGCTGTGCTGCTGCTTCGGGCAGTTGCCATTCACCAGCATACTCCCTTCCCTAGGTGTCATATCCACTTTCAGACATATGTGCTGCCAGAGCACTTGGTTTCCATGGCAGAGGGAAATGGCTTGGGCACTGAACTTGTCTTTGGCTGTGCAGTTTTGAGCGCCTTGAGTGAGGAGCTCCATGTTCGTTTTGTGTGGGTGCTGAAGCTGCTTGGTTCCATCCCACTGGGCTCAATGGGCATGGGACCGGAAGTGACCCAACAGGGTTTCCTAGATAGCTGCCAGGACAGCTGATGGTATGTGAAGTTCATGAGGCAGGTGGAGTTGTTTTGGCAGTGGAAGAGCTGTGCTGCTGCTTCGGGCAGTTGCCATTCACCAGCACACTCCCTTCCCTAGGTGTCATATCCACTTTCAGACATATGTGCTGCCAGAGCAGTTGGTTTCCATGGCAGCGGGAAATGGCTTGGGCATTGAACTTGTCTTTGGCTGTGCAGTTTTGAGCGCCTTGAGTGAGGAGCTCCATGTTCGTTTTGTGTGGGTGCTGAAGCTGCTTGATTGCATCCCACTGGGCTCAATGGGCATGGGACCGGAAGTGACCCAACAGGGTTTCCTAGATAGCTGCCAGGACAACTGATGGTATGTGAAGTTCATGAGGCAGGTGGAGTTGTTTTGGCAGTGGAAGAGCTGTGCTGCTGCTTCAGGCAGTTGCCATTCAGCAGCACACTCCCTTCCCTAGGTGTCATATCCACTTTCAGACATATGTGCTGCCAGAGCACTTGGTTTCCATGGCAGCGGGAAATGGCTTGGGCACTGAACTTGTCTTTGGCTGTGGAGTTTTGAGTGCTTTGAGTGAGGAGCTCCATGTTCGTTTTGTGTGGGTGCTCAAGCTGCTTGATTCCATCCCACTGGGCTCAATGGGCATGGGACCGGAAGTGACCCAACAGGGTTTCCTAGATAGCTGCCAGGACAGCTGATGGTATGTGAAGTTCATGAGGCAGGTGGAGTTGTTTTGGCAGTGGAAGAGCTGTGCTGCTGCTTCAGGCAGTTGCCATTCACCAGCACACTCCCTTCCCTAGGTGTCATATCCACTTTCAGACATATGTGCTGCCAGAGCACTTGGTTTCCATGGCAGCGGGAAATGGCTTGGGCACTGAACTTGTCTTTGGCCGTGGAGTTTTGAGCGCCTTGAGTGAGGAGCTCCATGTTCGTTTTGTGTGGGTGCTCAAGCTGCTTGATTCCATCCCCCTGGGCTCAATGGGCATGGGACCGGAAGTGACCCAACAGGGTTTCCTAGATAGCTGCCAGGACAGCTGATGGTATGTGAAGTTCATGAGGAGGGGGAGTTGTTTAGGCACTGGAAGAGCTGTGCTGCTGCTTCGGGCAGTTGCCATTCACCAACACACTCCCTTCCCTAGGTGTCATATTCACTTTCAGACATATGTGCTGCCAGAGCACTTGGTTTCCATGGCAGAGGGAAATGGCATTGGGCACTGAACTTGTCTTTCGCCATGTAGTTTCGAGCGTCTTGAGTGAGGAGCTCCATGTTCGTTTTGTGTGGGTGCTGAAGCTGCTTGATTCCATCCCCGTGGGCTCAATGGGCATGGGACCGGAAGTGACCCAACAGGGTTTCCTAGATAGCTGCCAGGACAGCTGATGGTATGTGAAGTTCATGAGGCAGGTGAGTTGATTTGGCACTGGAAGAGCTGTGCTGCTGCTTCGGGCAGTTGCCATTCACCAAGATACTCCCTTCCCTAGGTGTCATATCCACTTTCAGACATATGTGCTGCCAGAGCACTTGGTTTCCATGGCAGCGGGAAATGGCTTGGGCACTGAACTTGTCTTTTGCCATGTAGATTCGAGCGCCTTGAGTGAGGAGCTCCATGTTCGTTTTGTGTGGGTGCTGAAGCTGCTTGATTCCATCCCACTGGGCTCAATGGGCATTGGACCGTAAGTGACCCAACAGGGTTTCCTAGATAGCTGCCAGGACAGCTGATGGTATGTGAATTTCATGAGGCAGTTGGAGTTGATTTGGCACTGGAAGAGCTGTGCTGCAGCTTCGGGCAGTTGCCATTCACCAGCACACTCCCTTCCCTAGGTGTCATATCCACTTTCAGACATATGTGCTGCCAGAGCACTTGGTTTCCATGGCAGCGGGTAATGGCTTGGGCACTGAACTTGTCTTTGGCTGTGCAGTTTTGAGCGCCTTGAGCGAGGAGCTCCATGTTTGTTTTGTGTGGGTGCTCAAGCTGCTTGATTCCATCCCACTGGGCTCAATGGGCATGGGACCGGAAGTGACCCAACAGTGTTTCCTAGATAGCTGCCAGGACAGCTGATGGTATGTGAAGTTCATGAGGCAGGTGGAGTTGTTTTTATCAGTGGAAGAGCTGTGCTTCTGCTTCGGGCAGTTGCCATTCACCAGCACACTCCGTTCCCTAGGTGTCATATCCACTTTCAGACATATGTGCTGCCAGAGCACTTGGTTTCCATGGCAGCGGGAAATGGCTTGGGCACTGAACTTGTCTTTCGCTGTGGAGTTTTGAGCGCCTTGAGTGAGGAGTTCCATGTTCGTTTTGTGTGGGTGCTCAAGCTGCTTGATTCCATCCCACTGGGCTCAAAGGGCATGGGACCGGAAGTGACCCAACAGTGTTTCCTAGATAGCTGCCAGGACAGCTGATGGTATGTGAAGTTCATGAGGCAGGTGAGTTGTTTTGGCAGTGGAAGAGCTGTGCTGCTGCTTTGGGCAGTTGCCATTCACCAACACACTCCCTTCCCTAGGTGTCATATCCACTTTCAGACATATGTGCTGCCAGAGCACTTGGTTTCCATGGCAGCGGGAAATGGCTTGGGCACTGAACTTGTCTTTGGCCGTGGAGTTTTGAGCGCCTTGAGTGAGGAGCTCCATGTTCGTTTTCTGTGGGTGCTGAAGCTGCTTGATTGCATCCCACTGGGCTCAATGGGCATGGGACCGGAAGTGACCCAACAGGGTTTCCTAGATAGCTGCCAGGACAGCTGATGGTATGTGAAGTTCATGAGGCAGGTGGAGTTGTTTTGGCAGTGGAAGAGCTGTGCTGCTGCTTTGGGCAGTTGCCATTCACCAGCACACTCCGTTCCCTAGGTGTCATATCCACTTTCAGACATATGTGCTGCCAGAGCACTTGGTTTCCATGGCAGCGGGAAATGGCTTGGGCACTGAACTTGTCTTTGGCTGTGGAGTTTTGTGCGCCTTGAGTGAGGAGCTCCATGTTCGTTTTGTGTGGGTGCTGAAGCTGCTTGGTTCCATCCCACTGGACTCAATGGGCATGGGACCGGAAGTGACCCAACAGGGTTTCCTAGATAGCTGCCAGGACAGCTGATGGTATGTGAAGTTCATGAGGCAGGTGGAGTTGTTTTGGCAGTGGAAGAGCTGTGCTGCTGCTTCGGGCAGTTGCCATTCACCAGCACACTCCCTTCCCTAGGTGTCATATCCACTTTCAGACATATGTGCTGCCAGAGCACTTGGTTTCCATGGCAGAGGGAAATGGCTTGGGCACTGAACTTGTCTTTGGCCGTGAAGTTTTGAGCGCCTTGAGTGAGGAGCTCCATGTTCGTTTTGTGTGGGTGCTGAAGCTGCTTGATTCCATGCCACTGGGCTCAATGGGCATGGGACCGGAAGTGAGCCAACAGGGTTTCCTAGATAGCTGCCAGGACAGCTGATGGTATGTGAAGTTCATGAGGCAGGTGGAGTTGTTTTGGCAGTGGAAGAGCTGTGCTGCTGCTTCGGGCAGTTGCCATTCACCAGCACACTCCCTTCCCTAGGTGTCATATCCACTTTCAGACATATGTGCTGCCAGAGCACTTGGTTTCCATGGCAGCGGGAAATGGCTTGGGCACTGAACTTGTCTTTGGCTGTGGAGTTTTGAGCGCCTTGAGTGAGGAGCTCCATGTTCGTTTTGTGTGGGTGCTGAAGCTGCTTGATTGCATCCCACTGGGCTCAATGGGCATGGGACCGGAAGTGACCCAACAGGGTTTCCTAGATAGCTGCCAGGACAGCTGATGGTATGTGAAGTTCATGAGGCAGGTGAGTTGTTTTGGCAGTGAAAGAGCTGTGCTGCTGCTTTGGGCAGTTGCCATTCACCAACACACTCCCTTCCCTAGGTGTCATATCCACTTTCAGACATATGTGCTGCCAGAGCACTTGGTTTCCATGGCAGCGGGAAATGGCTTGGGCACTGAACTTGTCTTTGGCCGTGGAGTTTTGAGCGCCTTGAGTGAGGAGCTCCATGTTCGTTTTGTGTGGGTGCTGAAGCTGCTTGATTCCATCCCACTGGGCTCAATGGGCATGGGACCGGAAGTGACCCAACAAGGTTTCCTAGATAGCTGCCAGGACAGCTGATGGTATGTGAAGTTCATGAGGCAGGTGGAGTTGTTTTGGCAGTGGAAGAGCTGTGCTGCTGCTTCGGGCAGTTGCCATTCACCAGCACACTCCCTTCCCTAGGTGTCATATCCACTTTCAGACATATGTGCTGCCAGAGCACTTGGTTTCCATGGCAGAGGGAAATGGCTTGGGCACTGAACTTGTCTTTGGCCGTGAAGTTTTGAGAGTCTTGAGTGAGGAGCTCCATGTTCGTTTTGTGTGGGTGCTGAAGCTGCTTGATTCCATCCCACTGGGCTCAATGGGCATGGGACCGGAAGTGAGCCAACAGGGTTTCCTAGATAGCTGCCAGGACAGCTGATGGTATGTGAAGTTCATGAGGCAGGTGGAGTTGTTTTGGCACTGGAAGAGCTGTGCTGCTGCTTCGGGCAGTTGCCATTCACCAGCACACTCCCTTCCCTAGGTGTCATATCCACTTTCAGACATATGTGCTGCCAGAGCACTTGGTTTGCATGGCAGCGGGAAATGGCTTGGGCACTGAACTTGTCTTTCGCTGTGGAGTTTTGAGCGCCTTGAGTGAGGAGCTCCATGTTCGTTTTGTGTGGGTGCTCAAGCTGCTTGATTGCATCCCACTGGGCTCAATGGGCATGGGACCGGAAGTGACCCAACAGGGTTTCCTAGATAGCTGCCAGGACAGCTGATGGTATGTGAAGTTCATGAGGCAGGTGAGTTGTTTTGGCAGTGAAAGAGCTGTGCTGCTGCTTTGGGCAGTTGCCATTCACCAACACACTCCCTTCCCTAGGTGTCATATCCACTTTCAGACATATGTGCTGCCAGAGCACTTGGTTTCCATGGCAGCGGGAAATGGCTTGGGCACTGAACTTGTCTTTGGCCGTGGAGTTTTGAGCGCCTTGAGTGAGGAGCTCCATGTTCGTTTTGTGTGGGTGCTGAAGCTGCTTGATTCCATCCCACTGGGCTCAATGGGCATGGGACCGGAAGTGACCCAACAAGGTTTCCTAGATAGCTGCCAGGACAGCTGATGGTATGTGAAGTTCATGAGGCAGGTGGAGTTGTTTTGGCAGTGGAAGAGCTGTGCTGCTGCTTCGGGCAGTTGCCATTCACCAGCACACTCCCTTCCCTAGGTGTCATATCCACTTTCAGACATATGTGCTGCCAGAGCACTTGGTTTCCATGGCAGCGGGAAATGGCTTGGGCACTGAACTTGTCTTTCGCTGTGGAGTTTTGTGCGCCTTGAGTGAGGAGCTCCATGTTCGTTTTGTGAGGGTGCTGAAGCTGCTTGATTCCATCCCACTGGGCTCAATGGGCATGGGACCGGAAGTGACCCAACAGGGTTTCCTAGATAGCTGCCAGGACAGCTGATGGTATGTGAAGTTCATGAGGCAGGTGGAGTTGTTTTGGCACTGGAAGAGCTGTGCTGCTGCTTCGGGCAGTTGCCATTCACCAGCACACTCCCTTCCCTAGGTGTCATATCCACTTTCAGACATATGTGCTGCCAGAGCACTTGGTTTCCATGGCAGCGGGAAATGGCTTGGGCACTGAACTTGTCTTTCGCTGTGGAGCTTTGAGCGCCTTGAGTGAGGAGCTCCATGTTCGTTTTGTGTGGGTGCTGAAGCTGCTTGATTCCATCCCACTGCGCTCAATGGGCATGGGACCGGAAGTGACCCAACAGGGTTTCCTAGATAGCTGCCAGGACAGCTGATGGTATGTGAAGTTCATGAGGCAGGTGGAGTTGTTTTGGCACTGGAAGAGCTGTGCTACTGCTTCGGGCAGTTGCCATTCACCAGCACACTCCCTTCCCTAGGTGTCATATCCACATTCAGACATATGTGCTGCCAGAGCACTTGGTTTCCATGGCAGCGGGAAATGGCTTGGGCACTGAACTTATCTTTCGCCATGTAGTTTTGAGCGCCTTGAGTGAGGAGCTCCATGTTCGTTTTGTGTGGGTGCTGAAGCTGCTTGATTCCATCCCCCTGGGCTCAATGGGCATGGGACCGGAAGTGACCCAACAGGGTTTCCTAGACAGCTGCCAGGACAGCTGATGGTATGTGAAGTTCATGAGGCAGGTGGAGTTGTTTTGGCACTGGAAGAGCTGTGCTGCTGCTTCGGGCAGTTGCCATTCACCAGCACACTCCCTTCCCTAGGTGTCATATCCACTTTCAGACATATGTGCTGCCAGAGCACTTGGTTTGCATGGCAGCGGGAAATGGCTTGGGCACTGAACTTGTCTTTGGCTGTGCAGTTTTGAGCGCCTTGAGTGAGGAGCTCCATGTTCGTTTTGTGTGGGTGCTCAAGCTGCTTGATTGCATCCCACTGGGCTCAATGGGCATGGGACCGGAAGTGACCCAACAGGGTTTCCTAGATAGCTGCCAGGACAGCTGATGGTATGTGAAGTTCATGAGGCAGGTGGAGTTGTTTTGGCACTGGAAGAGCTGTGCTGCTGCAGTTGCCATTCACCTCCATACTCCCTTCCCTATGTGTCATATCCACTTTCAGACATATGTGCTGCCAGAGCACTTGGTTTCCATGGCAGCGGGAAATGGCTTGGGCACTGAACTTGTCTTTCGCCAACTAGTTTTGAGCGCCTTGAGTGAGGAGCTCCATGTTCGTTTTGTGTTGGTGCTCAAGCTGCTTGTTTCCATCCCACTGGGCTCAATGGGCATGGGACCGGAATTGAGCCAACAGGGTTTCCTAGATAGCTGCCAGGACAGCTGATGGTATGTGAAGTTCATGAGGCAGGTGGAGTTGTTTTGGCAGTGAAAGAGCTGTGCTGATGCTTCGGGCAGTTGCCATTCACCAGCACACTCCCTTCCCTATGTGTAATATCCACTTTCAGACATATGTGCTGAGAGTGCACATGATTTCCATTGCAGCGGGAAATGGCTTGGGCACTGAACTTGTCTTTGGCTGTGGAGTTTTGAGCGTCTTGAGTGAGGAGCTCCATGTTAGTTTTGTGTGGGTGCTGAAGCTGCTTGATTGCATCCCACTGGGCTCAATGGGCATGGGACCGGAAGTGACCCAACAAGGTTTCCTAGATAGCTGCCAGGACAGCTGATGGTATGTGAAGTTCATGAGGCAGGTGGAGTTGTTTTGGCAGTGGAAGAGCTGTGCTGCTGCTTCAGGCAGTTGCCATTCACCAGCACACTCCCGTCCCTAGGTGTCATATCCACTTTCAGACATATGTGCTGCCAGAGCGCTTGGTTTCCATGGCAGCGGGAAATGGCTTGGGCACTGAACTTGTCTTTGGCTGTGGAGTTTTGTGTGCCTTGAGTGAGGAGCTCCATGTTCGTTTTGTGTGGGTGCTGAAGCTGCTTGGTTCCATCCCACTGGGCTCAATGGGCATGGGACCGGAAGTGACCCAACAGGGTTTCCTAGATAGCTGCCAGGACAGCTGATGGTATGTGAAGTTCATGAGGCAGGTGGAGTTGTTTTGGCAGTGGAAGAGCTGTGCTGCTGCTTCGGGCAGTTGCCATTCACCAGCACACTCCGTTCCCTAGGTGTCATATCCACTTTCAGACATATGTGCTGCCAGAGCACTTGGTTTCCATGGCAGAGGGAAATGGCTTGGGCACTGAACTTGTCTTTGGCCGTGGAGTTTTGAGCGCCTTGAGTGAGGAGCTCCATGTTCGTTTTGTGTGGGTGCTGAAGCTGCTTGATTCCATCCCACTGGGCTCAATGGGCATGGGACCGGAAGTGAGCCAACAAGGTTTCCTAGATAGCTGCCAGGACAGCTGATGGTATGTGAAGTTCATGAGGCAGGTGGAGTTGTTTTGGCAGTGGAAGAGCTGTGCTGCTGCTTCGGGCAGTTGCCATTCACCAGCACACTCCCTTCCCTAGGTGTCATATCCACTTTCAGACATATGTGCTGCCAGAGCACTTGGTTTCCATGGCAGCGGGAAATGGCTTGGGCACTGAACTTGTCTTTCGCTGTGGAGTTTTGAGCGCCTTGAGTGAGGAGCTCCATGTTCGTTTTGTGTGGGTGCTGAAGCTGCTTGATTGCATGCCACTGGGCTCAATGGGCATGGGACCGGAAGTGACCCAACAGGGTTTCCTAGATAGCTGCCAGGACAGCTGATGGTATGTGAAGTTCATGAGGCAGGTGAGTTGTTTTGGCAGTGAAAGAGCTGTGCTGCTGCTTTGGGCAGTTGCCATTCACCAACACACTCCCTTCCCTAGGTGTCATATCCACTTTCAGACATATGTGCTGCCAGAGCACTTGGTTTCCATGGCAGCGGGAAATGGCTTGGGCACTGAACTTGTCTTTGGCCGTGGAGTTTTGAGCGCCTTGAGTGAGGAGCTCCATGTTCGTTTTGTGTGGGTGCTGAAGCTGCTTGATTCCATCCCACTGGGCTCAATGGGCATGGGACCGGAAGTGACCCAACAAGGTTTCCTAGATATCTGCCAGGACAGCTGATGGTATGTGAAGTTCATGAGGCAGGTGGAGTTGTTTTGGCAGTGGAAGAGCTGTGCTGCTGCTTCGGGCAGTTGCCATTCACCAGCACACTCCGTTCCCTAGGTGTCATATCCACTTTCAGACATATGTGCTGCCAGAGCACTTGGTTTCCATGGCAGCGGGAAATGGCTTGGGCACTGAACGTGTCTTTGGCTGTGGAGTTTTGTGCGCCTTGAGTGAGGAGCTCCATGTTCGTTTTGTGTGGGTGCTGAAGCTGCTTGATTCCATCCCACTGGGCTCAATGGGCATGGGACCGGAAGTGACCCAACAGGGTTTCCTAGATAGCTGCCAGGACAGCTGATGGTATGTGAAGTTCATGAGGCAGGTGGAGTTGTTTTGGCACTGGAAGAGCTGTGCTGCTGCTTCGGGCAGTTGCCATTCACCAGCACACTCCCTTCCCTAGGTGTCATATCCACTTTCAGACATATGTGCTGCCAGAGCACTTGGTTTCCATGGCAGCGGGAAATGGCTTGGGCACTGAACTTGTCTTTCGCTGTGGAGCTTTGAGCGCCTTGAGTGAGGAGCTCCATGTTCGTTTTGTGTGGGTGCTGAAGCTGCTTGATTCCATCCCACTGGGCTCAATGGGCATGGGACCGGAAGTGACCCAACAGGGTTTCCTAGATAGCTGCCAGGACAGCTGATGGTATGTGAAGTTCATGAGGCAGGTGGAGTTGTTTTGGCAGTGGAAGAGCTGTGCTGCTGCTTCGGGCAGTTGCCATTCACCAGCACACTCCCTTCCCTAGGTGTCATATCCACTTTCAGACATATGTGCTGCCAGAGCACTTGGTTTCCATGGCAGCGGGAAATGGCTTGGGCACTGAACTTATCTTTCGCCATGTAGTTTTGAGGGCCTTGAGTGAGGAGCTCCATGTTCGTTTTGTGTGGGTGCTCAAGCTGCTTGATTCCATCCCACTGGGCTCAATGGGCATGGGACCGGAAGTGACCCAACAGGGTTTCCTAGACAGCTGCCAGGACAGCTGATGGTATGTGAAGTTCATGAGGCAGGTGAGTTGTTTTGGCACTGGAAGAGCTGTGCTGCTGCTTCGGGCAGTTGCCATTCACCAACACACTCCCTTCCCTAGGTGTCATATCCACTTTCAGACATATGTGCTGCCAGAGCACTTGGTTTGCATGGCAGCGGGAAATGGCTTGGGCACTGAACTTGTCTTTGGCTGTGCAGTTTTGAGCGCCTTGAGTGAGGAGCTCCATGTTCGTTTTGTGTGGGTGCTCAAGCTGCTTGATTGCATCCCACTGGGCTCAATGGGCATGGGACCGGAAGTGACCCAACAGGGTTTCCTTGATAGCTGCCAGGACAGCTGATGGTATGTGAAGTTCATGAGGCAGGTGGAGTTGTTGTGGCACTGGAAGAGCTGTGCTGCTGCTTCGGGCAGTTGCCATTCACCTCCAGACTCCCTTCCCTATGTGTCATATCCACTTTCAGACATATGTGCTGCCAGAGCACTTGGTTTCCATGGCAGCGGGAAATGGCTTGGGCACTGAACTTGTCTTTTGCCAACTAGTTTTGAGCGCCTTGAGTGAGGAGCTCCATGTTCGTTTTGTGTTGGTGCTCAAGCTGCTTGTTTCCATCCCACTGGGCTCAATGGGCATGGGACCGGAAGTGACCCAACAGGGTTTCCTAGATAGCTGCCAGGACAGCTGATGGTATGTGAAGTTCATGAGGCAGGTGGAGTTGTTTTGGCAGTGAAAGAGCTGTGCTGATGCTTCGGGCAGTTGCCATTCACCAGCACACTCCCTTCCCTAGGTGTCATATCCACTTTCAGACATATGTGCTGAGAGTGCACATGATTTCCATTACAGCGGGAAATGGCTTGGGCACTGAACTTGTCTTTGGCTGTGGAGTTTTGAGCGTCTTGAGTGAGGAGCTCCATGTTAGTTTTGTGTGGGTGCTGAAGCTGCTTGATTCCATCCCACTGGGCTCAATGGGCATGGGACCGGAAGTGACCCAACAAGGTTTCCTAGATAGCTGCCAGGACAGCTGATGGTATGTGAAGTTCATGAGGCAGTTGGAGTTGTTTTGGCAGTGGAAGAGCTGTGCTGCTGCTTCGGGCAGTTGCCATTCACCAGCACACTCCCGTCCCTAGGTGTCATATCCACTTTCAGACATATGTGCTGCCAGAGCGCTTGGTTTCCATGGCAGCGGGAAATGGCTTGGGCACTGAACTTGTCTTTGGCTGTGGAGTTTTGAGCGTCTTGAGTGAGGAGCTCCATGTTAGTTTTGTGTGGGTGCTGAAGCTACTTGATTCCATCCCACTGGGCTCAATGGGCATTGGACCGGAAGTGACCCAACAGGGTTTCCTAGATAGCTGCCAGGACAGTTGATGGTATGTGAAGTTCATGAGGCAGGTGGAGTTGTTTTGGCAGTGGAAGAGCTGTGCTGCTGCTTCGGGCAGTTGCCATTCACCACCAAACTACCTTCCTTAGGTTTCATATCCACTTTCAGACATATGTGCTGCCAGAGCACTTGGTTTGCATGGCAGCGGGAAATGGCTTGGGCACTGAACTTGTCTTTCGCTGTGGAGTTTTGAGCGTCTTGAGTGAGGAGCTCCATGTTAGTTTTGTGTGGGTGCTGAAGCTGCTTGATTCCATCCCCCTGGGCTCAATGGGCATGGGACCGGAAGTGACCCAACAAGGTTTCCTAGATAGCTGCCAGTTCAGCTGATGGTATGTGAAGTTCATGAGGCAGGTGGAGTTGTTTTGGCACTGGAAGAGCTGTGCTGCTGCTTCGGGCAATTGCCATTCACCACCACACTCCCTTCCCTAGGTGTCATATCCACTTTCAGACATATGTGCTGCCAGAGCACTTGGTTTCCATGGCAGCGGGAAATGGCTTGGGCACTGAACTTGTCTTTTTCCGTGGAGTTTTGAGCGCCTTGAGTGAGGAGCTCCATGTTAGTTTTGTATGGGTGCTGAAGCTGCTTGATTCCATCCCACTGAGCTCAATGGGCATTGGACCGGAAGTGACCCAACAGGGTTTCCTAGATAGCTGCCAGGACAGCTGATGGTATGTGAAGTTCATGAGGCAGGTGGAGTTGTTTTAGCACTGGAAGAGCTGTGCTGCTGCTTCGGGCAGTTGCCATTCATCAACACACTCCCTTCCCTAGGTGTCATATCCACTTTCAGACATATGTGCTGCCAGAGCACTTGGTTTGCATGGCAGCGGGAAATGGCTTGGGCACTGAACTTGTCTTTGGCTGTGGAGTTTTGAGCGCCTTGAGTGAGGAGCTCCATGTTCGTTTTGTGTGGGTGCTCAAGCTGCTTGATTCCATCCCACTGGACTCAAATGGCATGGGACCGGAAGTGACCCAACAGGGTTTCCTAGATAGCTGCCAGGACAGCTGATGGTATGTGAAGTTCATGAGGCAGGTGGAGTTGTTTTGGCAGTGGAGGAGCTGTGCTGCTGCTTCGGGCAGTTGCCATTCACCAGCACACTCCCTTCCCTAGGAGTCACATACACTTTCAGACATATGTGCTTGCCAGAGCACATGATTTCCACAGCAGCGGGAAATGGCTTGGGCACTGAACTTGTCTTTATCTGTGGGGATTTGAGCGCCTTGAGTGAGGAGCTCCATGTTCGTTTTGTGTGGGTGCTGAAGCTGCTTGATTCCATCCCACTGGGCTCAATGGGCATGGGACCGGAAGTGAGTCAACAAGGTTTCCTAGATAGCTGCCAGGACAGCTGATGGTATGTGAAGTTCATGAGGCAGGTGGAGTTGTTTTGGCACTGGAAGAGCTGTGCTGCTGCTTCGGGCAGTTGCCATTGACGAGCACACTCCCTTCCCTAGGTGTCATATCCTCTTTCAGACATATGTGCTGCCAGAGCACTTGGCTTCCATGGCAGCGGGAAATGGCTTGGGCACTGAACTTGTCTTTGGCTGTGGAGTTTTGAGCGTCTTGAGTGAGGAGCTCCATGTTAGTTTTGTGTGGGTGCTCAAGCTGCTTGATTCCATCCCACTGGGCTCAATGGGCATGGGACCGGAAGTGACCCAACAGGGTTTCCTAGATAGCTGCCAGGACAGTTGATGGTATGTGAAGTTCATGAGGCAGGTGGAGTTGTTTTGGCAGTGGAAGAGCTGTGCTGCTGCTTCGGGCAGTTGCCATTCACCAGCACACTCCCTTCCCTAGGTGTCATATCCACTTTCAGATATATGTGCTGCCAGAGCACTTGGTTTCCATGGCAGAGGGAAATGGCTTGGGCACTGAACTTGTCTTTTGCCATGTAGTTTCGAGCGCCTTGAGTGAGGAGCTCCATGTTCGTTTTGTGTGGGTGCTGAAGCTGCTTGATTCCATCCCACTGGGCTCAATGGGCATGGGACCGGAAGTGACCCAACAAGGTTTCCTAGATAGCTGCAGGACAGCTGATGATATGTGAAGTTCATGAGGCATGTGAGTTGATTTGGCAGTGGAAGAGCTATGCTGCTGCTTCGGGCAGTTGCCATTCACCACCAAACTCCCTTCCCTAGGTGTCATATCCACTTTCAGACATATGTGCTGAGAGTGCACATGATTTCCATGGCAGCGGGAAATGGCTTGGGCACTGAACTTGTGTTTTTCCGTGGAGTTTTGAGCGCCTTGAGTGAGGAGCTCCATGTTCGTTTTGTGTGGGTGCTGAAGCTGCTTGATTGCATCCCACTGGGCTCAATGGGCATGGGACCGGAAGTGAGCCAACAGGGTTTCCTAGATAGCTGCCAGGACAGCTGATGGTATGTGAAGTTCATGAGGCAGGTTAAGTTGTTTTGGCAGTGGAAGAGCTGTGCTGATGCTTCGGGCAGTTGCCATTCACCACCACACTCCCTTCCCTAGGTGTCATATCCACATTCAGACATATGTGCTGCCAGAGCACTTGGTTTCCATGGCAGCAGGAAATGGCTTGGGCACTGAACTTGTCTTTGGCTGTGCAGTTTTGAGGGCCTTGAGTGAGGAGCTCCATGTTCGTTTTGTGTGGGTGCTGAAGCTGCTTGATTCCATCCCACTGGGCTCAATGGGCATGGGACCGGAAGTGACCCAACAGGGTTTCCTAGATAGCTGCCAGGACAGCTGATGGTATATGAAGTTCATGAGGCAGGTGGAGTTGTTTTGGCAGTGGAAGAGCTGTGCTGCTGCTTCGGGCAGTTGCCATTCATCAACACACTCCCTTCCCTAGGTGTCATAACCACTTTCAGACATATGTGCTGCCAGAGCACTTGGTTTCCATGGCAGCGGGAAATGGCTTGGGCACTGAACTTGTCTATGGCTGTGCAGTTTTGAGCGCCTTGAGTGAGGAGCTCCATGTTCGTTTTCTGTGGGTGCTGAAGCTGCTTGATTCCATCCCACTGGGCTCAATGGGCATGGGACCGGAAGTGACCCAACAGCGTTTCCTAGATAGCTGCCAGGACAGCTGATGGTATGTGAAGTTCATGAGGCAGGTGGAGTTGTTTTGACAGTGGAAGAGCTGTGCTGCTGCTTCGGGCAGTTGCCATTCACCAACACACTCCCTTCCCTAGGTGTCCTATCCACTTTCAGACATATGTGCTGCCAGAGCACTTGGTTTCCATGACAGCGGGAAATGGCTTGGGCACTGAACTTGTCTTTGGCTGTGGAGTTTTGAGCGCCTTGAGTGAGGAGCTCCATGTTCGTTTTCTGTGGGTGCTGAAGCTGCTTGATTCCATCCCACTGGGCTCAATGGGCATGGGACCGGAAGTGACCCAACAGGGTTTCCTAGATAGCTGCCAGGACAGCTGATGGTATGTGAAGTTCATGAGGCAGGTGGAGTTGTTTTGGCAGTGGAAGAGCTGTGCTGCTGCTTCGGGCAGTTGCCATTCACCAGCACACTTCCTTCCCTAGGTGTCATATCCACTTTCAGACATATGTGCTGCCAGAGCACTTGGTTTCCATGGCAGCGGGAAATGGCTTGGGCACTGAACTTGTCTTTGGCTGTGAAGTTTTGAGCGCCTTGAGTGCGGAGCTCCATGTTCGTTTTGTGTGGGTGCTCAAGCTGCTTGATTCCATCCCACTGGGCATGGGACCGGAAGTGACCCAACAGGGTTTCCTAGATAGCTGCCAGGACAGCTGATGGTATGTGAAGTTCATGAGGCAGGTTGAGTTGTTTTGGCACTGGAAGAGCTGTGCTGCTGCTTCAGACAGTTGTCATTCACCAACACACTCCCTTCCCTAGGTGTCATATCCACTTTCAGACATATGTGCTGCCAGAGCACTTGGTTTCCATGGCAGCGGGAAATGGCTTGGGCACTGAACTTGTCTTTGGCCGTGGAGTTTTGAGCGCCTTGAGTGAGGAGCTCCATGTTCGTTTTGTGTGGGTGCTGAAGCTGCTTGATTCCATCCCACTGGGCTCAATGGGCATGGGACCGGAAGTGACCCAACAGGGTTTCCTAGATAGCTGCCAGGACAGCTGATGGTATGTGAAGTTCATGAGGCAGGTTAAGTTGTTTTGGCACTGAAAGAGCTGTGCTGCAGCTTCGGGCAGTTGCCATTCACCACCACACTCCCTTCCCTAGGTGTCATATCCACATTCAGACATATGTGCTGCCAGAGCACTTGGTTTCCATGGCAGCGGGAAATGGCTTGGGCACTGAACTTGTCTTTGGCTGTGCAGATTTGAGCGCCTTGAGTGAGGAGCTCCATGTTCGTTTTGTGTGGGTGCTGAAGCTGCTTGATTCCATCCCCCTGGGCTCAATGGGCATGGGACTGGAAGTGACCCAACAGGGTTTCCTAGATAGCTGCCAGGACAGCTGATGGTATATGAAGTTCATGAGGCAGGTGGAGTTGTTTTAGCACTGGAAGAGCTGTGCTGCTGCTTTAGGCAGTTGCCATTCATCAACACACTCCCTTCCCTAGGTGTCATAACCACTTTCAGACATATGTGCTGCCAGAGCACTTGGTTTTCATGGCAGCGGGAAATGGCTTGGGCACTGAACTTGTCTATGGCCGTGGAGTTTTGAGCGCCTTGAGTGAGGAGCTCCATGTTCGTTTTGTGTGGGTGCTGAAGCTGCTTGATTCCATCCCACTGGGCTCAATGGGCATGGGACCGGAAGTGAGCCAAGAGGGTTTCCTAGATAGCTGCCAGGACAGCTGATGGTATGTGAAGTTCCTGAGGCAGGTGGAGTTGTTTTGGCGGTGGAAGAGCTGTGCTGCTGCTTCAGGCAGTTGCCATTAACCACCAGACTCCCTTCCCTAGGTGTCATATCCACTTTCAGACATATGTGCTGCCAGAGCACTTGGTTTCCATGGCAGCGGGAAATGGCTTGCGCACTGAACTTGTCTTTGGCTGTGAAGTTTTGAGCGCCTTGAGTGAGGAGCTCCATGTTCGCTTTCTGTGGGTGCTGAAGCTGCTTGATTCCATCCCACTGGGCTCAATGGGCATGGGACCGGAAGTGACCCAACAGGGTTTCCTAGATAGCTGCCAGGACAGCTGATGGTATGTGAAGTTCCTGAGGCAGTTGGAGTTGTTTTGGCGGTGGAAGAGCTGTGCTGCTGCTTCAGACAGTTGCCATTCACCACCACACTCCCTTCCCTAGGTGTCATATCCACATTCAGACATATGTGCTGCCAGAGCACTTGGTTTCCATGGCAGCGGGAAATGGCTTGGGCACTGAACTTGTCTTTGGCTGTGAAGTTTTGAGCGCCTTGAGTGAGGAGCTCCATGTTCGTTTTGTGTGGGTGCTGAAGCTGCTTGATTCCATCCCACTGGGCTCAATGGGCATGGGACCGGAAGTGACCCAACAGGGTTTCCTAGACAGCTGCCAGGACTCTGATGGTATATGAAGTTCATGAGGAAGTTGGAGTTGTTTTAGCACTGGAAGAGCTGTGCTGCTGCTTCGGGCAGTTGCCATTCATCAACACACTCCCTTCCCTAGGTGTCATATCCACTTTCAAACATATGTGCTGCCAGAGCACTTGGTTTCCATGGCAGCGGGAAATGGCTTGGGCACTGAACTTGTCTTTGGCCATGGAGTTTTGAGCGCCTTGAGTGAGGATCTCCATGTTCGTTTTTTGTGGGTGCTGAAGCTGCTTGATTCCATCCCACTGGGCTCAATGGGCATGGGACCGGAAGTGACCCAACAGGGTTTCCTAGATAGCTGCCAGGACAGCTGATGGTATGTGAAGTTCATGAGGCAGGTGGAGTTTTTTTATCAGTGGAAGAGCTGTGCTGCTGCTTCGGGCAGTTGCCATTCACCAGCACACTCCCTTCCCTAGGTGTCATATCCACTTTCAGACATATGTGCTGCCAGAGCACTTGTTTTATATGGCAGCGGGAAATGGCTTGGGCACTGAACTTGTCTTTGGCTGTGAAGTTTTGAGCGCCTTGAGTGCGGAGCTCCATGTTCGTTTTGTGTGGGTGCTGAAGCTGCTTGATTCCATCCCACTGGGCATGGGACCGGAAGTGACCCAACAGGGTTTCCTAGAGAGCTGCCAGGACAGCTGATGGTATATGAAGTTCATGAGGCAGGTGGAGTTGTTTTAGCACTGGAAGAGCTGTGCTGCTGCTTTGGGCAGTTGCCATTCATCAACACACTCCCTTCCCTAGGTGTCATAACCACTTTCAGACATATGTGCTGCCAGAGCACTTGGTTTCCATGGCAGCGGGAAATGGCTTGGGCACTGAACTTGTCTATGGCCGTGGAGTTTTGAGCGCCTTGAGTGAGGAGCTCCATGTTCGTTTTGTGTGGGTGCTGAAGCTGCTTGATTCCATCCCACTGGGCTCAATGGGCATGGGACCCGAAGTGACCCAACAGGGTTTCCTAGACAGCTGCCAGGACAGCTGATGGTATGTGAAGTTCATGAGGCAGGTGGAGTTGTTTTGGCGGTGGAAGAGCTGTGCTGCTGCTTCGGGCAGTTGCCATTCACCAGCACACTCCCTTCCCTAGGTGTCATATCCACATTCAGACATAACTGCTGCCAGAGCACTTGGTTTCCATGGCAGCGGGAAATGGCTTGCGCACTGAACTTGTCTTTGGCCGTGGAGTTTTGAGCGCCTTGAGTGAGGAGCTCCATGTTCGCTTTCTGTGGGTGCTGAAGCTGCTTGATTCCATCCCACTGGGCTCAATGCGACCGGAATTGACCCAACAGGGTTTCCTAGATAGCTGCCAGGACAGCTGATGGTATGTGAAGTTCATGAGGCAGGTGGAGTTGTTTTGGCGGTGGAAGAGCTGTGCTGCAGCTTCGGGCAGCTGCCATTCACCACCAAACTACCTTCCCTAGGTGTCATATCCACTTTCATACATATGTGCTGCCAGAGCACTTGGTTTCCATGGCAGCGGGAAATGGCTTGGGCACTGAACTTGTCTTTGGCTGTGCAGATTTGAGCGCCTTGAGTGAGGAGCTCCATGTTCGTTTTGTGTGGGTGCTGAAGCTGCTTGATTCCATCCCACTGGGCTCAATGGGCATGGGACCAGAAGTGATCCAACAGGGTTTCCTAGATAGCTGCCAGTTCAGCTGATGGTATGTGAAGTTCATGAGGCAGTTGGAGTTGTTTTGGCAGTGGAAGAGCTGTGCTGCAGCTTTGGGCAGTTGCCATTCGCCACCACACTCCCTTCCCTAGGTGTCATATCCACATTCAGACATATGTGCTGCCAGAGCACTTGGTTTCCATGGCAGCGGGAAATGGCTTGGGCACTGAACTTGTCTTTGGCTGTGCAGATTTGAGCGCCTTGAGTGAGGAGCTCCATGTTCGTTTTGTGTGGGTGCTGAAGCTGCTTGATTCCATCCCCCTGGGCTCAATGGGCATGGGACCGGAAGTTACCCAACAGGATTTCCTAGATAGCTGCCAGGACAGCTGATGGTATGTGAAGTTCCTGAGGCAGGTGGAGTTGTTTTGGCAGTAGAAGAGCTGTGCTGCTGCTTCGGGCAGTTGCCATTCAGCAGCACACTCCCTTCCCTAGGTGTCATATCCACATTCAGACATATGTGCTGCCAGAGCACTTGGTTTTCATGGCAGCGGGAAATGGCTTGGGCACTGAACTTGTCTTTGGCTGTGAAGTTTTGAGCGCCTTGAGTGAGGAGCTCCATGTTCGTTTTGTGTGGGTGCTGAAGCTGCTTGATTCCATCCCACTGGGCTCAATGGGCATGGGACCGGAAGTGACCCAACAGGGTTTCCTAGATAGCTGCCAGGACAGCTGATGGTATGTGAAGTTCATGAGGCAGGTGGAGTTTTTTTATCAGTGGAAAAGCTGTGCTGCTGCTTCTGGCAGTTGCCATTCACCAGCACACTCCCTTCCCTAGGTGTCATATCCACATTCAGACATATGTGCAGGCAGAGCACTTGGTTTCCATGGCAGCGGGAAATGGCTTGGGCACTGAACTTGTCGTTGGCTGTGCAGTTTTGAGTGCCTTGAGTGAGGAGCTCCATGTTCGTTTTGTGTGGGTGCTGAAGCTGCTTGATTCCATCCCACTGGGCTCAATGCGACCGGAAGTGAGCCAAGAGGGTTTCCTAGATAGCTGCCAGGACAGCTGATGGTATGTGAAGTTCATGAGGCAGGTGGAGTTGTTTTGGCGGTGGAAGAGCTGTGCTGCTGCTTCGGGCAGTTGCCATTCACCACCACACTCCCTTAACTAGGTGTCATATCCACATTCAGACATATGTGCTGCCAGAGCACTTGGTTTCCATGGCAGCGGGAAATGGCTTGGGCACTGAACTTGTCTTTGGCTGTGGAGTTTTGAGCGCCTTGAGTGAGGAGCTCCATGTCGTTTTGTGTGGGTGCTGAAGCTGCTTGCTTCCATCCCACTGGGCTCAATGTGCATGGGACCGGAAGTGACCCAACAGGGTTTCCTAGACAGCTGCCAGGACAGCTGATGGTATATGAAGTTCATGAGGCAGGTGGAGTTGTTTTGGCAGTGGAAGAGCTGTGCTGCTGCTTCGGGCAGTTGCCATTCATCAACACACTCCCTTCCCTAGGTGTCATAACCACTTTCAGACATATGTGCTGCCAGAGCACTTGGTTTCCATGGCAGCGGGAAATGGCTTGGGCACTGAACTTGTCTGTGGCTGTGGAGTTTTGAGCGCCTTGAGTGAGGAGCTCCATGTTCGTTTTGTGTGGGTGCTGAAGCTGCTTGATTCCATCCCACTGGGCTCAATGGGCATGGGACCGGAAGTGAGCCAACAGGGTTTCCTAGACAGCTGCCAGGACAGCTGATGGTATGTGAAGTTCATGAGGCAGGTGGAGTTGTTTTGGCAGTGGAAGAGCTGTGCTGCTTTTTCAGGCAGTTGCCATTCACCAGCACACTCCCTTCCCTAGGTGTCATATCCTCTTTCAGACATATGTGCTGCCAGAGCACTTGGTTTCCATGGCAAAGGGAAATGGCTTGGGCACTGAACTTGTCTTTGGCTGTGCAGTTTTGAGCGCCTTGAGTGAGGAGCTCCATGTTCGTTTTGTGTGGGTGCTGAAGCTGCTTGATTCCATCCCACTGGGCTCAATGGGCATGGGACTGGAAGTGACCCAACAGGGTTTCCTAGATAGCTGCCAGGACAGCTGATGGTATGTGAAGTTCATGAGGCAGTTGGAGTTGTTTTGGCAGTGGAAGAGCTGTGCTGCTGCTTCGGGCAGTTGCCATTCACCAGCATACTCCCTTCCCTAGGTGTCATATCCACTTTCAGACATATGTGCTGCCAGAGCACTTGGATTCCATGGCAGCAGGAAATGGCTTGGGCACTGAACTTGTCTTTGGCTGTGGAGTTTTGAGCGCCTTGAGTGAGGAGCTCCATGTTCGTTTTGTGTGGGTGCTGAAGGTGCTTGATTCCATCCCACTGGGCTCAATGGGCATGGGACCGGAAGTGACCCATCAGGGTTTCCTAGACAGCTGCCAGGACAGCTGATGGTATGTGAAGTTCATGAGGCAGGTGGAGTTGTTTTGGCAATGGAAGAGCTGTGCTGCTGCTTCGGGCAGTTGCCATTCACCAGCACACTTCCTTCCCTAGGTGTCATATCCACTTTCAGACATATGTGCTGCCAGAGCACTTGGTTTCCATGGCAGCGGGAAATGGCTTGGGCACTGAGCTTGTCTTGGCTGTGGAGTTTTGAGCGCCTTGAGTGAGGAGCTCCATGTTCGTTTTGTGTGGGTGCTGAAGCTGCTTGATTCCATCCCAGTGGGCTCTATGGGCATGGGACCGGAAGTGACCCAACAGGGTTTCCTAGATAGCTGCCAGGACAGCTGATGGTATGTGAAGTTCCTGAGGCAGGTGGAGTTGTTTTGGTAGTGGAAGAGCTGTGCCGCTGCTACGGACAGTTGCCATTCACCACCACACTCCCTTGCCAAGGTGTCATAACCACTTTCAGACATATGTGCTGCCAGAGCACTTGGTTTCCATGGCAGCGGGAAATGGCTTGGGCACTGAACTTGTCTTTGGCCGTGTAGTTTTGAGCGCCTTGAGTGAGGAGCTCCATGTTCGTTTTGTGTGGGTGCTGAAGCTGCTTGATTCCATCCCACTGGGCTCAATGGGCATGGGACCGGAAGTGAGCCAAGAGGGTTTCCTAGATAGCTGCCAGGACAGCTGATGGTATGTGAAGTTCCTGAGGCAGGTGGAGTTGTTTTGGCACTGGAAGAGCTGTGCTGCTGCTTCAGGCAGTTGCCATTAACCACCAGACTCCCTTCCCTAGGTGTCATATCCACTTTCAGACATATGTGCTGCCAGAGCACTTGGTTTCCATGGCAGCGGGAAATGGCTTGGGCACTGAACTTGTCTTTGGCTGTGAAGTTTTGAGCGCCTTGAGTGAGGAGCTCCATGTTCGCTTTGTGTGGGTGCTGAAGCTGCTTGATTCCATCCCACTGGGCTCAATGGGCATGGGACCGGAAGTGACCCAACAGGGTTTCCTAGATAGCTGCCAGGACAGCTGATGGTATGTGAAGTTCCTGAGGCAGTTGGAGTTGTTTTGGCGGTGGAAGAGCTGTGCTGCTGCTTCAGACAGTTGCCATTCACCACCACACTCCCTTCCCTAGGTGTCATATCCACATTCAGACATATGTGCTGCCAGAGCACTTGGTTTCCATGGCAGCGGGAAATGGCTTGGGCACTGAACTTGTCTTTGGCTGTGAAGTTTTGAGCGCCTTGAGTGAGGAGCTCCATGTTCGTTTTGTGTGGGTGCTGAAGCTGCTTGATTCCATCCCACTGGGCTCAATGGGCATGGGACCGGAAGTGACCCAACAGGGTTTCCTAGACAGCTGCCAGGACTCTGATGGTATATGAAGTTCATGAGGAAGTTGGAGTTGTTTTAGCACTGGAAGAGCTGTGCTGCTGCTTCGGGCAGTTGCCATTCACCAGCACACTCCCTTCCCTAGGTGTCATATCCACTTTCAAACATATGTGCTGCCAGAGCACTTGGTTTCCATGGCAGCGGGAAATGGCTTGGGCACTGAACTTGTCTTTGGCCATGGAGTTTTGAGCGCCTTGAGTGAGGATCTCCATGTTCGTTTTTTGTGGGTGCTGAAGCTGCTTGATTCCATCCCACTGGGCTCAATGGGCATGGGACCGGAAGTGACCCAACAGGGTTTCCTAGATAGCTGCCAGGACAGCTGATGGTATGTGAAGTTCATGAGGCAGGTGGAGTTTTTTTATCAGTGGAAGAGCTGTGCTGCTGCTTCGGGCAGTTGCCATTCACCAGCACACTCCCTTCCCTAGGTGTCATATCCACTTTCAGACATATGTGCTGCCAGAGCACTTGTTTTATATGGCAGCGGGAAATGGCTTGGGCACTGAACTTGTCTTTGGCTGTGAAGTTTTGAGCGCCTTGAGTGCGGAGCTCCATGTTCGTTTTGTGTGGGTGCTGAAGCTGCTTGATTCCATCCCACTGGGCATGGGACCGGAAGTGACCCAACAGGGTTTCCTAGAGAGCTGCCAGGACAGCTGATGGTATATGAAGTTCATGAGGCAGGTGGAGTTGTTTTAGCACGGGAAGAGCTGTGCTGCTGCTTTGGGCAGTTGCCATTCATCAACACACTCCCTTCCCTAGGTGTCATAACCACTTTCAGACATATGTGCTGCCAGAGCACTTGGTTTCCATGGCAGCGGGAAATGGCTTGGGCACTGAACTTGTCTATGGCCGTGGAGTTTTGAGCGCCTTGAGTGAGGAGCTCCATGTTCGTTTTGTGTGGGTGCTGAAGCTGCTTGATTCCATCCCACTGGGCTCAATGGGCATGGGACCGGAAGTGACCCAACAGGGTTTCCTAGACAGCTGCCAGGACAGCTGATGGTATGTGAAGTTCATGAGGCAGGTGGAGTTGTTTTGGCGGTGGAAGAGCTGTGCTGCAGCTTCGGGCAGTTGCCATTCACCAGCACACTCCCTTCCCTAGGTGTCATATCCACATTCAGACATAACTGCTGCCAGAGCACTTGGTTTCCATGGCAGCGGGAAATGGCTTGCGCACTGAACTTGTCTTTGGCCGTGGAGTTTTGAGCGCCTTGAGTGAGGAGCTCCATGTTCGCTTTCTGTGGGTGCTGAAGCTGCTTGATTCCATCCCACTGGGCTCAATGCGACCGGAATTGACCCAACAGGGTTTCCTAGATAGCTGCCAGGACAGCTGATGGTATGTGAAGTTCATGAGGCAGGTGGAGTTGTTTTGGCGGTGGAAGAGCTGTGCTGCAGCTTCGGGCAGCTGCCATTCACCACCAAACTACCTTCCCTAGGTGTCATATCCACTTTCATATATATGTGCTGCCAGAGCACTTGGTTTCCATGGCAGCGGGAAATGGCTTGGGCACTGAACTTGTCTTTGGCTGTGGTGTTTTGAGCGCCTTGAGTGAGGAGCTCCATGTTCGTTTTGTGTGGGTGCTGAAGCTGCTTGATTCCATCCCACTGGGCTCAATGGGCATGGGACCAGAAGTGATCCAACAGGGTTTCCTAGATAGCTGCCAGTTCAGCTGATGGTATGTGAAGTTCATGAGGCAGTTGGAGTTGTTTTGGCAGTGGAAGAGCTGTGCTGCAGCTTCGGGCAGTTGCCTTTCGCCACCACACTCCCTTCCCTAGGTGTCATATCCACATTCAGACATATGTGCTGCCAGAGCACTTGGTTTCCATGGCAGCGGGAAATGGCTTGGGCACTGAACTTGTCTTTGGCTGTGCAGATTTGAGCGCCTTGAGTGAGGAGCTCCATGTTCGTTTTGTGTGGGTGCTGAAGCTGCTTGATTCCATCCCCCTGGGCTCAATGGGCATGGGACCGGAAGTTACCCAACAGGATTTCCTAGATAGCTGCCAGGACAGCTGATGGTATGTGAAGTTCCTGAGGCAGGTGGAGTTGTTTTGGCAGTAGAAGAGCTGTGCTGCTGCTTCGGGCAGTTGCCATTCAGCAGCACACTCCCTTCCCTAGGTGTCATATCCACTTTCAGACATATGTGCTGCCAGAGCACTTGGTTTTCATGGCAGCGGGAAATGGCTTGGGCACTGAACTTGTCTTTGGCTGTGAAGTTTTGAGCGCCTTGAGTGAGGAGCTCCATGTTCGTTTTGTGTGGGTGCTGAAGCTGCTTGATTCCATCCCACTGGGCTCAATGGGCATGGGACCGGAAGTGACCCAACAGGGTTTCCTAGATAGCTGCCAGGACAGCTGATGGTATGTGAAGTTCATGAGGCAGGTGGAGTTTTTTTATCAGTGGAAAAGCTGTGCTGCTGCTTCTGGCAGTTGCCATTCACCAGCACACTCCCTTCCCTAGGTGTCATATCCACATTCAGACATATGTGCAGGCAGAGCACTTGGTTTCCATGGCAGCGGGAAATGGCTTGGGCACTGAACTTGTCGTTGGCTGTGCAGTTTTGAGTGCCTTGAGTGAGGAGCTCCATGTTCGTTTTGTGTGGGTGCTGAAGCTGCTTGATTCCATCCCACTGGGCTCAATGCGACCGGAAGTGAGCCAACAGGGTTTCCTAGATAGCTGCCAGGACAGCTGATGGTATGTGAAGTTCATGAGGCAGGTGGAGTTGTTTTGGCGGTGGAAGAGCTGTGCTGCTGCTTCGGGCAGTTGCCATTCACCACCACACTCCCTTAACTAGGTGTCATATCCACATTCAGACATATGTGCTGCCAGAGCACTTGGTTTCCATGGCAGCGGGAAATGGCTTGGGCACTGAACTTGTCTTTGGCTGTGGAGTTTTGAGCGCCTTGAGTGAGGAGCTCCATGTCGTTTTGTGTGGGTGCTGAAGCTGCTTGCTTCCATCCCACTGGGCTCAATGTGCATGGGACCGGAAGTGACACAACAGGGTTTCCTAGACAGCTGCCAGGACAGCTGATGGTATATGAAGTTCATGAGGCAGGTGGAGTTGTTTTGGCAGTGGAAGAGCTGTGCTGCTGCTTCGGGCAGTTGCCATTCATCAACACACTCCCTTCCCTAGGTGTCATAACCACTTTCAGACATATGTGCTGCCAGAGCACTTGGTTTCCATGGCAGCGGGAAATGGCTTGGGCACTGAACTTGTCTGTGGCTGTGGAGTTTTGAGCGCCTTGAGTGAGGAGCTCCATGTTCGTTTTGTGTGGGTGCTGAAGCTGCTTGATTCCATCCCACTGGGCTCAATGGGCATTGGACCGGAAGTGAGCCAACAGGGTTTCCTAGACAGCTGCCAGGACAGCTGATGGTATGTGAAGTTCATGAGGCAGGTGGAGTTGTTTTGGCAGTGGAAGAGCTGTGCTGCTTTTTCAGGCAGTTGCCATTCACCAGCACACTCCCTTCCCTAGGTGTCATATCCTCTTTCAGACATATGTGCTGCCAGAGCACTTGGTTTCCATGGCAGAGGGAAATGGCTTGGGCACTGAACTTGTCTTTGGCTGTGCAGTTTTGAGCGCCTTGAGTGAGGAGCTCCATGTTCGTTTTGTGTGGGTGCTGAAGCTGCTTGATTCCATCCCACTGGGCTCAATGGGCATGGGACTGGAAGTGACCCAACAGGGTTTCCTAGATAGCTGCCAGGACAGCTGATGGTATGTGAAGTTCATGAGGCAGTTGGAGTTGTTTTGGCAGTGGAAGAGCTGTGCTGCTGCTTCGAGCAGTTGCCATTCACCACCACACTCCCTTCCCTAGGTGTCATATCCACTTTCAGACATATGTGCTGCCAGAGCACTTGGATTCCATGGCAGCAGGAAATGGCTTGGGCACTGAACTTGTCTTTGGCTGTGCAGTTTTGAGCGCCTTGAGTGAGGAGCTCCATGTTCGTTTTGTGTGGGTGCTGAAGGTGCTTGATTCCATCCCACTGGGCTCAATGGGCATGGGACCGGAAGTGACCCATCAGGGTTTCCTAGACAGCTGCCAGGACAGCTGATGGTATGTGAAGTTCATGAGGCAGGTGGAGTTGTTTTGGCAATGGAAGAGCTGTGCTGCTGCTTCGGGCAGTTGCCATTCACCAGCACACTTCCTTCCCTAGGTGTCATATCCACTTTCAGACATATGTGCTGCCAGAGCACTTGGTTTCCATGGCAGCGGGAAATGGCTTGGGCACTGAGCTTGTCTTGGCTGTGGAGTTTTGAGCGCCTTGAGTGAGGAGCTCCATGTTCGTTTTGTGTGGGTGCTGAAGCTGCTTGATTCCATCCCAGTGGGCTCTATGGGCATGGGACCGGAAGTGACCCAACAGGGTTTCCTAGATAGCTGCCAGGACAGCTGATGGTATGTGAAGTTCCTGAGGCAGGTGGAGTTGTTTTGGTAGTGGAAGAGCTGTGCCGCTGCTACGGACAGTTGCCATTCACCACCACACTCCCTTGCCAAGGTGTCATAACCACTTTCAGACATATGTGCTGCCAGAGCACTTGGTTTCCATGGCAGCGGGAAATGGCTTGGGCACTGAACTTGTCTTTGGCCGTGTAGTTTTGAGCGCCTTGAGTGAGGAGCTCCATGTTCGTTTTGTGTTTGTGCTGAAGCTGCTTGATTCCATCCCACTGGGCTCAATGGGCATGGGACCGGAAGTGACCCAACAAGGTTTCCTAGATAGCTGCCAGGACAGCTGATGGTATGTGAAGTTCATGAGGCAGGTGAGTTGATTTGGCACTGGAAGAGCTGTGCTGCTGCTTCGGGCAGTTGCCATTCACCAACACACTCCCTTCCCTAGGTGTCATATCCACTTTCAGACATATGTGCTGCCAGAGCACTTGGTTTCCATGGCAGCGGGAAATGGCTTGGGCACTGAACTTGTCTTTGGCCGTGGAGTTTTGGGCGCCTTGAGTGAGGAGCTCCATGTTCGTTTTGTGTGGGTGCTGAAGCTGCTTGATTCCATCCCACTGGGCTCAATGGGCATGGGACCGGAAGTGACCCAACAGGGTTTCCTAGATAGCTGCCAGGACAGCTGATGGTATGTGAAGTTCATGAGGCAGGTGGAGTTGTTTTGGCACTGGAAGAGCTGTGCTGCTGCTTCGGGCAGATGCCATTCACCAGCACACTCCCTTCCCTAGGTGTCATATCCACTTTCAGACATATGTGCTGCCAGAGCACTTGGTTTCCATGGCAGCGGGAAATGGCTTGGGCACTGAACTTGTCTTTGGCTGTGGAGTTTTAAGCGCCTTGAGTGAGGAGCTCCATGTTCGTTTTGTGTGGGTGCTGAAGGTGCTTGATTCCATCCCACTGGGCTCAATGGGCATGGGACCGGAAGTGACCCAACAGGGTTTCCTAGACAGCTGCCAGGACAGCTGATGGTATGTGAAGTTCATGAGGCAGGTGGAGTTGTTTTGGCAGTGGAAGAGCTGTGCTGCTGCTTCGGGCAGTTGCCATTCACCAGCACACTCCCTTCCCTAGGTGTCATATCCACTTTCAGACATATGTGCTGCCAGAGCACTTGGGTTCCATGGCAGCGGGAAATGGCTTGGGCACTGAAATGGTCTGTGGCTGTGAAGTTTTGAGCGCCTTGAGTGAGGAGCTCCATGTTCGTTTTGTGTGGGTGCTGAAGCTGCTTGCTTCCATCCCACTGGGCTCAATGTGCATGGGACCGGAAGTGACCCAACAGGGTTTCCTAGATAGCTGCCAGGACAGCTGATGGTATGTGAAGTTCATGAGGCAGGTGGAGTTGTTTTGGCACTGGAAGAGCTGTGCTTCGGGCAGTTGCCATTCACCACCAGACTCCCTTTCCTAGGTGTCATATCCACTTTCAGACATATGTGCTGCCAGAGCACTTGGTTTCCATGGCAGCGTGAAATGGCTTGGGCACTGAACTTGTCTTTCACCATGTAGTTTTGAGCGCCTCGAGTGAGGAGCTCCATGTTCGTTTTGTGTGGGTGCTGAAGCTGCTTGATTCCATCCCACTGGGCTCTATGGGAATGGGACCGGAAGTGACCCAACAGGGTTTCCTAGATAGCTGCCAGGACAGCTGATGGTATGTGAAGTTCATGAGGCAGGTGAGTTGTTTTGGCACTGGAAGAGCTGTGCTGCTGCTTCGGGCAGTTGCCATTCACCAGCACACTCCGTTCCCTAGGTGTCATATCCACTTTCAGACATATGTGCTGCCAGAGCACTTGGTTTCCATGGCAGCGGGAAATGGCTTGGGCACTGAACTTGTCCTTGGCTGTGGAGTTTTGAGGGCCTTGAGTGCGGAGCTCCATGTTAGTTTTGTGTGGGTGAGGAAGCTGCTTGATTCCATCCCACTGGGCTCAATGGGCATGGGACCGGAAGTGACCCAACAGCGTTTCCTAGACAGCTGCCAGGACAGCTGATGGTATGTGAAGTTCATGAGGCAGGTGGAGTTGTTTTGGCAGTGGAAGAGCTGTGCTGCTGCTTCGGGCAGTTGCCATTCCCCAACACACTCCCTTCCCTAGGTGTCATATCCACTTTCATACATATGTGCTGCCAGAGCACTTGGTTTCCATGGCAGCGGGAAATGGCTTGGGCACTGAACTTGTCTTTGGCTGTGGAGTTTTGAGCGCCTTGAGTGAGGAGCTCCATGTTCGTTTTGTGTGGGTGCTGAAGCTGCTTGATTCCATGCCACTGGGCTCAATGGGCATGGGACCGGAAGTGACCCAACAGGGTTTCCTAGATAGCTGCCAGGACAGCTGATGGTATGTGAAGTTCATGAGTCAGGTGGAGTTATTTTGGCAGTGGAAGAGCTGTGCTGCTGCTTCGGGCAGTTGCCATTCACTAAAACACTCCCTTGCCAAGGTGTCATATCCACTTTCAGACATATGTGCTGCCAGAGCACTTGGTTTATATGGCAGCGGGAAATGGCTTGGGCACTGAACTTGTCTTTGGCTGTGGAGTTTTGAGCGCCTTGAGTGAGGAGCTCCATGTCGTTTTGTGTGGGTGCTGAAGCTGCTTGATTCCATCCCACTGGGCTCAATGGGCATGGGACCGGAAGTGACCCAACAGCGTTTCCTAGACAGCTGCCAGGACAGCTGATGGTATATGAAGTTCATGAGGCAGGTGGAGTTGTTTTGGCAGTGGAAGAGCTGTGCTGCTGCTTCGGGCAGTTGCCATTCATCAACACACTCCCTTCCCTAGGTGTCATAACCACTTTCAGACATATGTGCTGCCAGAGCACTTGGTTTCCATGGCAGCGGGAAATGGCTTGGGCACTGAACTTGTCTGTGGCTGTGGAGTTTTGAGCGCCTTGAGTGAGGAGCTCCATGTTCGTTTTGTGTGGGTGCTGAAGCTGCTTGATTCCATCCCACTGGGCTCAATGGGCATGGGACCGGAAGTGACCCAACAGGGTTTCCTAGACAGCTGCCAGGACAGCTGATGGTATGTGAAGTTCATGAGGCAGGTGGAGTTGTTTTGGCAGTGGAAGAGCTGTGCTGCTTTTTCGGGCAGTTGCCATTCACCAGCACACTCCCTTCCCTAGGTGTCATATCCTCTTTCAGACATATGTGCTGCCAGAGCACTTGGTTTCCATGGCAGCGGGAAATGGCTTGGGCACTGAACTTGTCTTTGGCTGTGCAGTTTTGAGCGCCTTGAGTGAGGAGCTCCATGTTCGTTTTGTGTGGGTGCTGAAGCTGCTTGATTCCATCCCCCTGGGCTCAATGGGCATGGGACTGGAAGTGACCCAACAGGGTTTCCTAGATAGCTGCCAGGACAGCTGATGGTATGTGAAGTTCATGAGGCAGTTGGAGTTGTTTTGGCAGTGGAAGAGCTGTGCTGCTGCTTCGGGCAGTTGCCATTCACCAGCACACTCCCTTCCCTAGGTGTCATATCCACTTTCAGACATATGTGCTGCCAGAGCACTTGGATTCCATGGCAGCAGGAAATGGCTTGGGCACTGAACTTGTCTTTGGCTGTGGAGCTTTGAGCGCCTTGAGTGAGGAGCTCCATGTTCGTTTTGTGTGGGTGCTGAAGGTGCTTGATTCCATCCCACTGGGCTCAATGGGCATGGGACCGGAAGTGACCCATCAGGGTTTCCTAGACAGCTGCCAGGACAGCTGATGGTATGTGAAGTTCATGAGGCAGGTGGAGTTGTTTTGGCAATGGAAGAGCTGTGCTGCTGCTTCGGGCAGTTGCCATTCACCAGCACACTTCCTTCCCTAGGTGTCATATCCACTTTCAGACATATGTGCTGCCAGAGCACTTGGTTTCCATGGCAGCGGGAAATGGCTTGGGCACTGAACTTGTCTTTGGCCGTGTAGTTTTGAGCGCCTTGAGTGAGGAGCTCCATGTTCGTTTTGTGTTTGTGCTGAAGCTGCTTGATTCCATTTCACTGGGCTCAATGGGCATGGGACCGGAAGTGAGCCAACAAGGTTTCCTAGATAGCTGCCAGGACAGCTGATGGTATGTGAAGTTCATGAGGCAGGTGGAGTTGATTTGGCAGTGGAAGAGCTGTGCTGCTGCTTCGGGCAGTTGCCATTCACCAACACACTCCCTTCCCTAGGTGTCATATCCACTTTCAGACATATGTGCTGCCAGAGCACTTGGTTTCCATGGCAGCGGGAAATGGCTTGGGCACTGAACTTGTCTTTGGCCGTGGAGTTTTGGGCGCCTTGAGTGAGGAGCTCCATGTTCGTTTTGTGTGGGTGCTGAAGCTGCTTGATTCCATCCCACTGGGCTCAATGGGCATGGGACCGGAAGTGACCCAACAGGGTTTCCTAGATAGCTGCCAGGACAGCTGATGGTATGTGAAGTTCATGAGGCAGGTGGAGTTGTTTTGGCAGTGGAAGAGCTGTGCTGCTGCTTCGGGCAATTGCCATTCACCAGCACACTCCCTTCCCTAGGTGTCATATCCACTTTCAGACATATGTGCTGCCAGAGCACTTGGTTTCCATGGCAGCGGGAAATGGCTTGGGCACTGAACTTGTCTTTGGCTGTGGAGTTTTAAGCGCCTTGAGTGAGGAGCTCCATGTTCGTTTTGTGTGGGTCCTGAAGGTGCTTGATTCCATCCCACTGGGCTCAATGGGCATGGGACCGGAAGTGACCCAACAGGGTTTCCTAGACAGCTGCCAGGACAGCTGATGGTATGTGAAGTTCATGAGGCAGGTGGAGTTGATTTGGCAGTGGAAGAGCTGTGCTGCTGCTTCGGGCAGTTGCCATTCACCAGCACACTCCCTTCCCTAGGTGTCATATCCACTTTCAGACATATGTGCTGCCAGAGCACTTGGGTTCCATGGCAGCGGGAAATGGCTTGGGCACTGAAATGGTCTGTGGCTGTGAAGTTTTGAGCGCCTTGAGTGAGGAGCTCCATGTTCGTTTTGTGTGGGTGCTGAAGCTGCTTGCTTCCATCCCACTGGGCTCAATGTGCATGGGACCGGAAGTGACCCAACAGGGTTTCCTAGATAGCTGCCAGGACAGCTGATGGTATGTGAAGTTGATGAGGCAGGTGGAGTTGTTTTGGCACTGGAAGAGCTGTGCTTCGGGCAGTTGCCATTCACCACCAGACTCCCTTTCCCAGGTGTCATATCCACTTTCAGACATATGTGCTGCCAGAGCACTTGGTTTCCATGGCAGCGTGAAATGGCTTGGGCACTGAACTTGTCTTTCACCATGTAGTTTTGAGCGCCTCGAGTGAGGAGCTCCATGTTCGTTTTGTGTGGGTGCTGAAGCTGCTTGATTCCATCCCACTGGGCTCAATGGGCATGGGACCGGAAGTGACCCAACAGGGTTTCCTAGATAGCTGCCAGGACAGCTGATGGTATGTGAAGTTCATGAGGCAGGTGAGTTGTTTTGGCAGTAGAAGAGCTGTGCTGCTGCTTCGGGCAGTTGCCATTCACCAGCACACTCCCTTCCCTAGGTGTCATATCCACTTTCAGACATATGTGCTGCCAGAGCACTTGGTTTCCATGGCAGCGGGAAATGGCTTGGGCACTGAACTTGTCCTTGGCTGTGGAGTTTTGAGGGCCTTGAGTGCGGAGCTCCATGTTCGTTTTGTGTGGGTGCTGAAGCTGCTTGATTCCATCCCACTGGGCTCTATGGGCATGGGACCGGAAGTGACCCAACAGGGTTTCCTAGATAGCTGCCAGGACAGCTGATGGTATGTGAAGTTCATGAGGCAGGTGGAGTTGTTTTGGCAGTGGAAGAGCTGTGCTGCTGCTTCGGGCAGTTGCCATTCCCCAACACACTCCCTTCCCTAGGTGTCATATCCACTTTCATACATATGTGCTGCCAGAGCACTTGGTTTCCATGGCAGCGGGAAATGGCTTGGGCACTGAACTTGTCTTTGGCTGTGGAGTTTTGAGCGCCTTGAGTGAGGAGCTCCATGTTCGTTTTGTGTGGGTGCTGAAGCTGCTTGATTCCATGCCACTGGGCTCAATGGGCATGGGACCGGAAGTGACCCAACAGGGTTTCCTAGATAGCTGCCAGTTCAGCTGATGGTATGTGAAGTTCATGAGGCAGGTGGAGTTGTTTTGGCAGTGGAAGAGCTGTGCTGCTGCTTCGGGCAGTTGCCATTCACTAAAACACTCCCTTGCCAAGGTGTCATATCCACTTTCAGACATATGTGCTGCCAGAGCACTTGGTTTCCATGGCAGCGGGAAATGGCTTGGGCACTGAACTTGTCTTTCGCTGTGGAGTTTTGAGCGCCTTGATTGAGGAGCTCCATGTTCGTTTTGTGTGGGTGCTGAAGCTGCTTGATTCCATCCCACTGGGCTCAATGGGCATGGGACCCCAAGTGAGCCAACAGGGTTTCCTAGATAGCTGCCAGGACAGCTGATGGTATGTGAAGTTCATGAGGCAGGTGGAGTTGTTTTGGCAGTGGAAGAGCTGTGCTGCTGCTTCGGGCAGTTGCCATTCACCACCACACTCCCTTCCCTAGGTGTCATATCCACTTTCAGACATATGTGCTGCCAGAACACTTGGTTTCCATGGCAGCAGGAAATGGCTTGGGCACTGAACTTGTCTTTCGCCATGTAGTTTTGAGCGCCTTGAGTGAGGAGCTCCATGTTAGTTTTGTGTGGGTGCTCAAGCTGCTTGATTCCATCCCCCTGGGCTCAATGGGCATGGGACCGGAAGTGACCCAATAGGGTTTCCTAGATAGCTGCCAGGACAGCTGATGGTATGTGAAGTTCATGAGGCAGTTGGAGTTGTTTTGGCAGTGGAAGAGCTTTGCTGCTGCTTCGGGCAGTTGCCATTCACCAGCACACTCCCTTCCCTAGGTGTCATATCCACTTTCAGACATATGTGCTGCCAGAGCACTTGGATTCCATGGCAGCAGGAAATGGCTTCGGCACTGAACTTGTCTTTGGCTGTGGAGTTTTGAGCGCCTTGAGTGAGGAGCTCCATGTTCGTTTTGTGTGGGTGCTCAAGCTGCTTGATTCCATCCCACTGGGCTCAATGGGCATGGGACCGGAAGTGAGCCAACAGGGTTTCCTAGATAGCTGCCAGGACAGCTGATGGTATGTGAAGTTCATGAGGCAGGTGGAGTTGTTTTAGCACTGGAAGAGCTGTGCTGCTGCTTCGGGCAGTTGCCATTCACCAGCACACTCCTTTCCCTAGGTGTCATATCCACTTTCAGACATATGTGATGCCAGAGCACTTGGTTTTCTTGGCAGCGGGAAATGGCTTGGGCACTGAACTTGTCTTTGGCTGTGGAGTTTTGAGCGCCTTGAGTGAGGAGCTCCATGTTCGTTTTGTGTGGGTGCTGAAGCTGCTTGATTCCATCCCACTGGGCTCAATGGGCATGGGACCGGAAGTGAGCCAACAAGGTTTCCTAGATAGCTGCCAGGACAGCTGATGGTATGTGAAGTTCATGAGGCAGGTGGAGTTGATTTGGCAGTGGAAGAGCTGTGCTGCTGCTTCGGGCAGTTGCCATTCACCAACACACTCCCTTCCCTAGGTGTCATATCCACTTTCAGACATATGTGCTGCCAGAGCACTTGGTTTCCATGGCAGCGGGAAATGGCTTGGGCACTGAACTTGTCTTTGGCCGTGGAGTTTTGGGCGCCTTGAGTGAGGAGCTCCATGTTCGTTTTGTGTGGGTGCTGAAGCTGCTTGATTCCATCCCACTGGGCTCAATGGGCATGGGACCGGAAGTGACCCAACAGGGTTTCCTAGATAGCTGCCAGGACAGCTGATGGTATGTGAAGTTCATGAGGCAGGTGAGTTGTTTTGGCAGTAGAAGAGCTGTGCTGCTGCTTCGGGCAGTTGCCATTCACCAGCACACTCCGTTCCCTAGGTGTCATATCCACTTTCAGACATATGTGCTGCCAGAGCACTTGGTTTCCATGGCAGCGGGAAATGGCTTGGGCACTGAACTTGTCCTTGGCTGTGGAGTTTTGAGGGCCTTGAGTGCGGAGCTCCATGTTAGTTTTGTGTGGGTGCTGAAGCTGCTTGATTCCATCCCACTGGGCTCTATGGGCATGGGACCGGAAGTGACCCAACAGGGTTTCCTAGATAGCTGCCAGGACAGCTGATGGTATGTGAAGTTCATGAGGCAGGTGGAGTTGTTTTGGCAGTGGAAGAGCTGTGCTGCTGCTTCGGGCAGTTGCCATTCCCCAACACACTCCCTTCCCTAGGTGTCATATCCACTTTCATACATATGTGCTGCCAGAGCACTTGGTTTCCATGGCAGCGGGAAATGGCTTGGGCACTGAACTTGTCTTTGGCTGTGGAGTTTTGAGCGCCTTGAGTGAGGAGCTCCATGTTCGTTTTGTGTGGGTGCTGAAGCTGCTTGATTCCATGCCACTGGGCTCAATGGGCATGGGACCGGAAGTGACCCAACAGGGTTTCCTAGATAGCTGCCAGTTCAGCTGATGGTATGTGAAGTTCATGAGGCAGGTGGAGTTGTTTTGGCAGTGGAAGAGCTGTGCTGCTGCTTCGGGCAGTTGCCATTCACTAAAACACTCCCTTGCCAAGGTGTCATATCCACTTTCAGACATATGTGCTGCCAGAGCACTTGGTTTCCATGGCAGCGGGAAATGGCTTGGGCACTGAACTTGTCTTTCGCTGTGGAGTTTTGAGCGCCTTGAGTGAGGAGCTCCATGTTCGTTTTGTGTGGGTGCTGAAGCTGCTTGATTCCATCCCACTGGGCTCAATGGGCATGGGACCCCAAGTGAGCCAACAGGGTTTCCTAGATAGCTGCCAGGACAGCTGATGGTATGTGAAGTTCATGAGGCAGGTGGAGTTGTTTTGGCAGTGGAAGAGCTGTGCTGCTGCTTCGGGCAGTTGCCATTCACCACCACACTCCCTTCCCTAGGTGTCATATCCACTTTCAGACATATGTGCTGCCAGAACACTTGGTTTCCATGGCAGCAGGAAATGGCTTGGGCACTGAACTTGTCTTTCGCCATGTAGTTTTGAGCGCCTTGAGTGAGGAGCTCCATGTTAGTTTTGTGTGGGTGCTCAAGCTGCTTGATTCCATCCCCCTGGGCTCAATGGGCATGGGACCGGAAGTGACCCAATAGGGTTTCCTAGATAGCTGCCAGGACAGCTGATGGTATGTGAAGTTCATGAGGCAGTTGGAGTTGTTTTGGCAGTGGAAGAGCTTTGCTGCTGCTTCGGGCAGTTGCCATTCACCAGCACACTCCCTTCCCTAGGTGTCATATCCACTTTCAGACATATGTGCTGCCAGAGCACTTGGATTCCATGGCAGCAGGAAATGGCTTCGGCACTGAACTTGTCTTTGGCTGTGGAGTTTTGAGCGCCTTGAGTGAGGAGCTCCATGTTCGTTTTGTGTGGGTGCTCAAGCTGCTTGATTCCATCCCACTGGGCTCAATGGGCATGGGACCGGAAGTGAGCCAACAGGGTTTCCTAGATAGCTGCCAGGACAGCTGATGGTATGTGAAGTTCATGAGGCAGGTGGAGTTGTTTTAGCACTGGAAGAGCTGTGCTGCTGCTTCGGGCAGTTGCCATTCACCAGCACACTCCTTTCCCTAGGTGTCATATCCACTTTCAGACATATGTGATGCCAGAGCACTTGGTTTTCTTGGCAGCGGGAAATGGCTTGGGCACTGAACTTGTCTTTGGCTGTGGAGTTTTGAGCGCCTTGAGTGAGGAGCTCCATGTTCGTTTTGTGTGGGTGCTGAAGCTGCTTGATTCCATCCCACTGGGCTCAATGGGCATGGGACCGGAAGTGAGCCAACAAGGTTTCCTAGATAGCTGCCAGGACAGCTGATGGTATGTGAAGTTCATGAGGCAGGTGGAGTTGATTTGGCAGTGGAAGAGCTGTGCTGCTGCTTCGGGCAGTTGCCATTCACCAACACACTCCCTTCCCTAGGTGTCATATCCACTTTCAGACATATGTGCTGCCAGAGCACTTGGTTTCCATGGCAGCGGGAAATGGCTTGGGCACTGAACTTGTCTTTGGCCGTGGAGTTTTGGGCGCCTTGAGTGAGGAGCTCCATGTTCGTTTTGTGTGGGTGCTGAAGCTGCTTGATTCCATCCCACTGGGCTCAATGGGCATGGGACCGGAAGTGACCCAACAGGGTTTCCTAGATAGCTGCCAGGACAGCTGATGGTATGTGAAGTTCATGAGGCAGGTGGAGTTGTTTTGGCAGTGGAAGAGCTGTGCTGCTGCTTCGGGCAGATGCCATTCACCAGCACACTCCCTTCCCTAGGTGTCATATCCACTTTCAGACATATGTGCTGCCAGAGCACTTGGTTTCCATGGCAGCGGGAAATGGCTTGGGCACTGAACTTGTCTTTGGCTGTGGAGTTTTAAGCGCCTTGAGTGAGGAGCTCCATGTTCGTTTTGTGTGGGTCCTGAAGGTGCTTGATTCCATCCCACTGGGCTCAATGGGCATGGGACCGGAAGTGACCCAACAGGGTTTCCTAGACAGCTGCCAGGACAGCTGATGGTATGTGAAGTTCATGAGGCAGGTGGAGTTGTTTTGGCAGTGGAAGAGCTGTGCTGCTGCTTCGGGCAGTTGCCATTCACCAGCACACTCCCTTCCCTAGGTGTCATATCCACTTTCAGACATATGTGCTGCCAGAGCACTTGGGTTCCATGGCAGCGGGAAATGGCTTGGGCACTGAAATGGTCTGTGGCTGTGAAGTTTTGAGCGCCTTGAGTGAGGAGCTCCATGTTCGTTTTGTGTGGGTGCTGAAGCTGCTTGCTTCCATCCCACTGGGCTCAATGTGCATGGGACCGGAAGTGACCCAACAGGGTTTCCTAGATAGCTGCCAGGACAGCTGATGGTATGTGAAGTTGATGAGGCAGGTGGAGTTGTTTTGGCACTGGAAGAGCTGTGCTTCCGGCAGTTGCCATTCACCACCAGACTCCCTTTCCCAGGTGTCATATCCACTTTCAGACATATGTGCTGCCAGAGCACTTGGTTTCCATGGCAGCGTGAAATGGCTTGGGCACTGAACTTGTCTTTCACCATGTAGTTTTGAGCGCCTCGAGTGAGGAGCTCCATGTTCGTTTTGTGTGGGTGCTGAAGCTGCTTGATTCCATCCCACTGGGCTCAATGGGCATGGGACCGGAAGTGACCCAACAGGGTTTCCTAGATAGCTGCCAGGACAGCTGATGGTATGTGAAGTTCATGAGGCAGGTGAGTTGTTTTGGCAGTAGAAGAGCTGTGCTGCTGCTTCGGGCAGTTGCCATTCACCAGCACACTCCGTTCCCTAGGTGTCATATCCACTTTCAGACATATGTGCTGCCAGAGCACTTGGTTTCCATGGCAGCGGGAAATGGCTTGGGCACTGAACTTGTCCTTGGCTGTGGAGTTTTGAGGGCCTTGAGTGCGGAGCTCCATGTTAGTTTTGTGTGGGTGCTGAAGCTGCTTGATTCCATCCCACTGGGCTCTATGGGCATGGGACCGGAAGTGACCCAACAGGGTTTCCTAGATAGCTGCCAGGACAGCTGATGGTATGTGAAGTTCATGAGGCAGGTGGAGTTGTTTTGGCAGTGGAAGAGCTGTGCTGCTGCTTCGGGCAGTTGCCATTCCCCAACACACTCCCTTCCCTAGGTGTCATATCCACTTTCATACATATGTGCTGCCAGAGCACTTGGTTTCCATGGCAGCGGGAAATGGCTTGGGCACTGAACTTGTCTTTGGCTGTGGAGTTTTGAGCGCCTTGAGTGAGGAGCTCCATGTTCGTTTTGTGTGGGTGCTGAAGCTGCTTGATTCCATGCCACTGGGCTCAATGGGCATGGGACCGGAAGTGACCCAACAGGGTTTCCTAGATAGCTGCCAGTTCAGCTGATGGTATGTGAAGTTCATGAGGCAGGTGGAGTTGTTTTGGCAGTGGAAGAGCTGTGCTGCTGCTTCGGGCAGTTGCCATTCACTAAAACACTCCCTTGCCAAGGTGTCATATCCACTTTCAGACATATGTGCTGCCAGAGCACTTGGTTTCCATGGCAGCGGGAAATGGCTTGGGCACTGAACTTGTCTTTCGCTGTGGAGTTTTGAGCGCCTTGAGTGAGGAGCTCCATGTTCGTTTTGTGTGGGTGCTGAAGCTGCTTGATTCCATCCCACTGGGCTCAATGGGCATGGGACCCCAAGTGAGCCAACAGGGTTTCCTAGATAGCTGCCAGGACAGCTGATGGTATGTGAAGTTCATGAGGCAGGTGGAGTTGTTTTGGCAGTGGAAGAGCTGTGCTGCTGCTTCGGGCAGTTGCCATTCACCACCACACTCCCTTCCCTAGGTGTCATATCCACTTTCAGACATATGTGCTGCCAGAACACTTGGTTTCCATGGCAGCAGGAAATGGCTTGGGCACTGAACTTGTCTTTCGCCATGTAGTTTTGAGCGCCTTGAGTGAGGAGCTCCATGTTAGTTTTGTGTGGGTGCTCAAGCTGCTTGATTCCATCCCCCTGGGCTCAATGGGCATGGGACCGGAAGTGACCCAATAGGGTTTCCTAGATAGCTGCCAGGACAGCTGATGGTATGTGAAGTTCATGAGGCAGGTGGAGTTGTTTTGGCAGTGGAAGAGCTTTGCTGCTGCTTCGGGCAGTTGCCATTCACCAGCACACTCCCTTCCCTAGGTGTCATATCCACTTTCAGACATATGTGCTGCCAGAGCACTTGGATTCCATGGCAGCAGGAAATGGCTTGGGCACTGAACTTGTCTTTGGCTGTGGAGTTTTGAGCGCCTTGAGTGAGGAGCTCCATGTTCGTTTTGTGTGGGTGCTCAAGCTGCTTGATTCCATCCCACTGGGCTCAATGGGCATGGGACCGGAAGTGAGCCAACAGGGTTTCCTAGATAGCTGCCAGGACAGCTGATGGTATGTGAAGTTCATGAGGCAGGTGGAGTTGTTTTAGCACTGGAAGAGCTGTGCTGCTGCTTCGGGCAGTTGCCATTCACCAGCACACTCCTTTCCCTAGGTGTCATATCCACTTTCAGACATATGTGATGCCAGAGCACTTGGTTTTCTTGGCAGCGGGAAATGGCTTGGGCACTGAACTTGTCTTTGGCTGTGGAGTTTTGAGCGCCTTGAGTGAGGAGCTCCATGTTCGTTTTGTGTGGGTGCTGAAGCTGCTTGATTCCATCCCACTGGGCTCAATGGGCATGGGACCGGAAGTGACCCAACAAGGTTTCCTAGATAGCTGCCAGGACAGCTGATGGTATGTGAAGTTCATGAGGCAGGTGGAGTTGATTTGGCAGTGGAAGAGCTGTGCTGCTGCTTCGGGCAGTTGCCATTCACCAGCACACTCCCTTCCCTAGGTGTCATATCCACTTTCAGACATATGTGCTGCCAGAGCACTTGGTTTCCATGGCAGCGGGAAATGGCTTGGGCACTGAACTTGTCTTTGGCTGTGGAGTTTTGGGCGCCTTGAGTGAGGAGCTCCATGTTCGTTTTGTGTGGGTGCTGAAGCTGCTTGATTCCATCCCACTGGGCTCAATGGGCATGGGACCGGAAGTGACCCGACAGGGTTTCCTAGATAGCTGCCAGGACAGCTGATGGTATGTGAAGTTCATGAGGCAGGTGGAGTTGTTTTGGCACTGGAAGAGCTGTGCTGCTGCTTCGGGCAGATGCCATTCACCAGCACACTCCCTTCCCTAGGTGTCATATCCACTTTCAGACATATGTGCTGCCAGAGCACTTGGTTTCCATGGCAGCGGGAAATGGCTTGGGCACTGAACTTGTCTTTGGCTGTGGAGTTTTAAGCGCCTTGAGTGAGGAGCTCCATGTTCGTTTTGTGTGGGTGCTGAAGCTGCTTGATTCCATCCCACTGGGCTCAATGGGCATGGGACCGGAAGTGACCCAACAGGGTTTCCTAGACAGCTGCCAGGACAGCTGATGGTATGTGAAGTTCATGAGGCAGGTGGAGTTGTTTTGGCAGTGGAAGAGCTGTGCTGCTGCTTCGGGCAGTTGCCATTCACCACCAGACTCCCTTCCCTAGGTGTCATATCCACTTTCAGACATATGTGCTGCCAGAGCACTTGGATTCCATGGCAGCGTGAAATGGCTTGGGCACTGAACTTGTCTTTCACCATGTAGTTTTGAGCGCCTCGAGTGAGGAGCTCCATGTTCGTTTTGTGTGGGTGCTGAAGCTGCTTGATTCCATCCCCCTGGGCTCAATGGGCATGGGACCGGAAGTGACCCAACAGGGTTTCCTAGATAGCTGCCAGGACAGCTGATGGTATGTGAAGTTCATGAGGCAGGTGGAGTTGTTTTGGCAGTGGAAGAGCTGTGCTGCTGCTTCGGGCAGTTGCCATTCACCACCACACTCCCTTCCCTAGGTGTCATATCCACTTTCAGACATATGTGCTGCCAGAGCACTTGGTTTCCATGGCAGCGGGAAATGGCTTGGGCACTGAACTTGTCTTTCGCCATGTAGTTTTGAGCGCCTTGAGTGAGGAGCTCCATGTTCGTTTTGTGTGGGTGCTGAAGCTGCTTGATTCCATCCCACTGGGCTCACTGGGCATGGGACCGGAAGTGACCCAACAGGGTTTCCTAGATAGCTGCCAGGACAGCTGATGGTATGTGAAGTTCATGAGGCAGGTGGAGTTGTTTTGGCAGTGGAAGAGCTGTGCTGCTGCTTCGGTCAGTTGCCATTCACCAACACACTCCCTTCCCTAGGTGTCATATCCACTTTCAGACATATGTGCTGCCAGAGCACTTGGTTTCCATGGCAGCGGGAAATGGCTTGGGCACTGAACTTGTCTTTGGCTGTGGAGTTTTGTGCGCCTTGAGTGAGGAGCTCCATGTTCGTTTTGTGTGGGTGCTGAAGCTGCTTGATTCCATCCCACTGGGCTCAATGGGCATGGGACCGGAAGTGACCCAAGAGGGTTTCCTAGATAGCTGCCAGGACAGCTGATGGTATGTGAAGTTCATGAGGCAGTTGGAGTTGTTTTGGCAGTGGAAGAGCTGTGCTGCTGCGTCGGGCAGTTGCCATTCACTAAAACACTCCCTTGCCAAGGTGTCATATCCACTTTCAGACATATGTGTTGCCAGAGCACTTGGTTTCCATGGCAGCGGGAAATGGCTTGGGCACTGAACTTGTGTTTGGCCGTGAAGTTTTGAGCGCCTTGAGTGAGGATCTCCATGTTGGTTTTGTGTGGGTGCTGAAGCTGCTTGATTCCATCCCACTGGGCTCAACGGGCATGGGACCGGAAGTGACCCAACAGCGTTTCCTAGATAGCTGCCAGGACAGCTGATGGTATGTGAAGTTCATGAGGCAGGTGGAGTTGTTTTGGCACTGGAAGAGCTGTGCTGCTGCTTCAAGCAGTTGCCATTCACCAGCACACTCCCTTGCCTAGGTGTCATATCCACATATAGACATATGTGCTGCCAGAGCACTTGGTTTCCATGGCAGCGGGAAATGGCTTGGGCACTGAACTTGTTTTTGGCCGTGGAGTTTTGAGCGCCTTGAGTGAGGAGCTCCATGTTCGTTTTGTGTGGGTGCTGAAGCTGCTTGATTCCATCCCACTGGGCTCGATGGGCATGGGACCGGAAGTGACCCAACAGGGTTTCCTAGATAGCTGCCCATTCAGCTGATGGTATGTGAAGTTCATGAGGCAGGTGGAGTTGTTTTGGCAGTGGAAGAGCTGTGCTGCTGCTTCGGGCAGTTGCCATTCACCAGCACACTCCCTTCCCTAGGTGTCATATCCACATTCAGACATATGTGCTGCCAGAGCACTTGGTTTCCATGGCAGCGGGAAATGGCTTGGGCACTGAACTTGTCTTTGGCTGTGGTGTTTTGAGCGCTTTGAGTGAGGAGCTCCATGTTAGTTTTGTGTGGGTGCTGAAGCTGCTTGATTCCATCCCACTGGGCTCAATGGGCATGGGACCGGAAGTGACCCAACAGGGTTTCCTAGATAGCTGCCAGGACAGCTGATGGTATGTGAAGTTCATGAGGCAGGTGGAGTTGTTTTGGCAGTGGAAGAGCTGTGCTGCTGCTTCGGGCAGTTGCCATTCACCAGCACACTCCCTTCCCTAGGTGTCATATCCACTTTCAGACATATGTGCTGCCAGAGCACTTGGTTTCCATGGCAGCGGGAAATGGCTTCGGCACTGAACTTGTCTTTGGCTGTGCAGTTTTGAGCGCCTTGAGTGAGGAGCTCCATGTTCGTTTTGTGTGGGTGCTGAAGCTGCTTGATTCCATCCCACTGGGCTCAATGGGCATGGGACCGGAAGTGACCCAACAGGGTTTCCTAGATAGCTGCCAGGACAGCTGATGGTATGTGAAGTTCATGAGGCAGGTGGAGTTTTTTTTATCAGTGGAAGAGCTGTGCTGCTGCTTTGGGAAGTTGCCATTCACCACCACACTCCCTTCCCTAGGTGTCATATCCACATTTAGACATATGTGCTGCCAGAGCACTTGGTTTCCATGGCAGCAGGAAATGGCTTGGGCACTGAACTTGTCTTTGGCTGTGAAGTTTTGAGCGCCTTGAGTGAGGAGCTCCATGTTCGTCTTGTGTGGGTGCTGAAGCTGCTTGATTCCATCCCACTGGGCTCAATGGGCATGGGACCGGAAGTGAGCCAACAGGGTTTCCTAGATAGCTGCCAGGACAGCTGATGGTATGTGAAGTTCATGAGGCAGGTGGAGTTGTTTTGGCAGTGGAAGAGCTGTGCTCCTGCTTCGGGCAGTTGCCATTCACCAGCACACTCCCTTCCCTAGGTGTCATATCCACTTTCAGACATATGTGCTTCCAGAACACTTGGTTTCCATGGCAGCGGGAAATGGCTTGGGCACTGAACTTGTCTTGGCTGTGGAGTTTTGAGCGCCTTGAGTGAGGAGCTCCATGTTCGTTTTGTGTGGGTGCTGAAGCTGCTTGATTCCATCCCACTGGGCTCAATGGGCATGGGACCGGAAGTGACCCAACAGGGTTTCCTAGATAGCTGCCAGGACAGCTGATGGTATATGAAGTTCATGAGGCAGGTGGAGTTGTTTTAGCACTGGAAGAGCTGTGCTGCTGCTTCAGGCAGTTGCCATTCATCAACACACTCCCTTCCCTAGGTGTCATAACCACTTTCAGACATATGTGCTGCCAGAGCACTTGGTTTCCATGGCAGCGGGAAATGGCTTGGGCACTGAACTTGTCTTTGGCTGTGGAGTTTTGTGCGCCTTGAGCGAGGAGCTCCATGTTCGTTTTGTGTGGGTGCTGAAGCTGCTTGCTTCCATCCCACTGGGCTCAATGTGCATGGGACCGGAAGTGACCCAACAGGGTTTCCTAGATAGCTGCCAGGACAGCTGATGGTATGTGAAGTTCATGAGGCAGGTGGAGTTTTTTTATCAGTGGAAGAGCTGTGCTGCTGCTTCTGGCAGTTGCCATTCACCACCAAACTCCCTTCCCTAGGTGTCATATCCACTTTCAGACATATGTGCTGCCAGAGCACTTGGTTTCCATGGCAGCGGGAAATGGCTTGGGCACTGAGCTTGTCTTTGGCTGTGCAGTTATGAGCGCCTTGAGTGAGGAGTTCCATGTTCGTTTTGTGTGGGTGCTCAAGCTGCTTGATTCCATCCCACTGGGCTCAATGGGCATGGGACCGGAAGTGACCCAACAGGGTTTCCTAGACAGCTGCCAGGACAGCTGATGGTATGTGAAGTTCATGAGGCAGGTGGAGTTGTTTTGGCAGTAGAAGAGCTGTGCTGCAGCTTCAGGCAGTTGCCATTCACCACCACACTCCCTTGCCTAGGTGTCATATCCACTTTCAGACATATGTGCTGCCAGAGCACTTGGTTTCCATGGCAGCGGGAAATGGCTTGGGCACTGAACTTGTCTTTCGCTGTGCAGTTTTGAGTGCCTTGAGTGAGGAGCTCCATGTTCGTTTTGTGTGGGTGCTGAAGCTGCTTGATTCCATCCCCCTGGGCTCACTTGGCATGGGACCGGAAGTGACCCAACAGGGTTTCCTAGATAGCTGCCAGGACAGCTGATGGTATGTGAAGTTCATGAGGCAGGTGGAGTTGTTTTGGCAGTGGAAGAGCTGTGCTGCTGCTTCGGGCAGTTGCCATTCACCAGCACACTCCCTTCCCTAGGTGTCATATCCACTTTCAGACATATGTGCTGCCAGAGCACTTGGTTTCCATGGCAGCGGGAAATGGCTTGGGCACTGAACTTGTCTTGGCTGTGGAGTTTTGAGCGCCTTGAGTGAGGAGCTCCATGTTCGTTTTGTGTGGGTGCTGAAGCTGCTTGATTCCATCCCACTGGGCTCAATGGGCATGGGACCGGAAGTGACCCAACATGGTTTCCTAGATAGCTGCCAGGACAGCTGATGGTATGTGAAGTTCATGAGGCAGGTGGAGTTGTTTTGGCAGTAGAAGAGCTGTGCTGCTGCTTCGGGCAGTTGCCTTTCACCAACACACTCCCTTCCCTAGGTGTCATATCCACTTTCAGACATATGTGCTGCCAGAGCACTTGGTTTCCATGGCAGCGGGAAATGGCTTGGGCACTGAACATGTCTTTGGCTGTGGAGTTTTGAGCGCCTTGGGTGAGGAGCTCCATGTTCGTTTTGTGTGGGTGCTGAAGCTGCTTGATTCCATCCCACTGGGCTCAACGGGCATGGGACCGGAAGTGACCCAACACGGTTTCCTAGATAGCTGCCAGGACAGCTGATGGTATGTGAAGTTCATGAGGTAGGTGCAGTTGTTTTGGCAGTGGACGAGCTGTGCTGCTGCTTCGGGCAGTTGCCATTCACCAGCACACTCCCTTGCCTAGGTGTCATATCCACTTTCAGACATATGTGCTGCCAGAGCACTTGGTTTCCATGGCAGCGGGAAATGGCTTGGGCACTGAACTTGTCTTTGGCCGTGGAGTTTTGAGCGCCTTGAGTGAGGAGCTCCATGTTCGTTTTGTGTGGGTGCTGAAGCTGCTTGATTCCATCCCACTGGGCTCAATGGGCATGGGACCGGAAGTGATCCAACAGGGTTTCCTAGATAGCTGCCAGGACAGCTGATGGTATGTGAAGTTCATGAGGCAGGTGGAGTTGTTTTGGCAGTGGAAGAGCTGTGCTGCTGCTTCGGGCAGTTGCCATTCACCACCAGTCTCCCTTCCCTAGGTGTCATATCCACTTTCAGACATATGTGCTGCCAGAGCACTTGGTTTCCATGGCAGCGGGAAATGGCTTGGGCACTGAACTTGTCTTTGGCCGTGAAGTTTTGAGCGCCTTGAGTGAGGATCTCCATGTTGGTTTTGTGTGGGTGCTGAAGCTGCTTGATTCCATCCCACTGGGCTCAATGGGCATGGGACCGGAAGTGACCCAACAGCGTTTCCTAGATAGCTGCCAGGACAGCTGATGGTATGTGAAGTTCATGAGGCAGGTGGAGTTGTTTTGGCAGTAGAAGAGCTGTGCTGCTGCTTCGGGCAGTTGCCTTTCACCAACACACTCCCTTCCCTAGGTGTCATATCCACTTTCAGACATATGTGCTGCCAGAGCACTTGGTTTCCATGGCAGCGGGAAATGGCTTGGGCACTGAACATGTCTTTGGCTGTGGAGTTTTGAGCGCCTTGGGTGAGGAGCTCCATGTTCGTTTTGTGTGGGTGCTGAAGCTGCTTGATTCCATCCCACTGGGCTCAACGGGCATGGGACCGGAAGTGACCCAACACGGTTTCCTAGATAGCTGCCAGGACAGCTGATGGTATGTGAAGTTCATGAGGTAGGTGCAGTTGTTTTGGCAGTGGACGAGCTGTGCTGCTGCTTCGGGCAGTTGCCATTCACCAGCACACTCCCTTGCCTAGGTGTCATATCCACTTTCAGACATATGTGCTGCCAGAGCACTTGGTTTCCATGGCAGCGGGAAATGGCTTGGGCACTGAACTTGTCTTTGGCTGTGGAGTTTTGAGCGCCTTGAGTGAGGAGCTCCATGTTCGTTTTGTGTGGGTGCTGAAGCTGCTTGATTCCATCCCACTGGGCTCAATGGGCATGGGACCGGAAGTGATCCAACAGGGTTTCCTAGATAGCTGCCAGGACAGCTGATGGTATGTGAAGTTCATGAGGCAGGTGGAGTTGTTTTGGCAGTGGAAGAGCTGTGCTGCTGCTTCGGGCAGTTGCCATTCACCACCAGTCTCCCTTCCCTAGGTGTCATATCCACTTTCAGACATATGTGCTGCCAGAGCACTTGGTTTCCATGGCAGCGGGAAATGGCTTGGGCACTGAACTTGTCTTTGGCCGTGAAGTTTTGAGCGCCTTGAGTGAGGATCTCCATGTTGGTTTTGTGTGGGTGCTGAAGCTGCTTGATTCCATCCCACTGGGCTCAATGGGCATGGGACCGGAAGTGACCCAACAGCGTTTCCTAGATAGCTGCCAGGACAGCTGATGGTATGTGAAGTTCATGAGGCAGGTGGAGTTGTTTTGGCAGTGGAAGAGCTGTGCTGCTGCATTGGGCATTTGCCATTCACCAGCACACTCCCTTCCCTAGGTGTCATATCCACTTTCGTACATATGTGCTGCCAGAGCACTTGGTTTCCATGGCAGTGGGAAATGGCTTGGGGACTGAACTTGTCTTTGGCCGTGGAGTTTTGAGCGCCTTGAGTGAGGAGCTCCATGTTCGTTTTGTGTGGGTGCTGAAGCTGCTTGATTCCATCCCACTGGGCTCAATGGGCATGGGACCGGAAGTGACCCAACAGGGTTTCCTAGATAGCTGCCAGGACAGCTGATGGTATGTGAAGTTCATGAGGCAGGTGGAGTTTTTTTTATCAGTGGAAGAGCTGTGCTGCTGCTTTGGGAAGTTGCCATTCACCAGCACACTCCCTTCCCTAGGTGTCATATCCACATTTAGACATATGTGCTGCCAGAGCACTTGGTTTCCATGGCAGCAGGAAATGGCTTGGGCACTGAACTTGTCTTTGGCTGTGAAGTTTTGAGCGCCTTGAGTGAGGAGCTCCATGTTCGTCTTGTGTGGGTGCTGAAGCTGCTTGATTCCATCCCACTGGGCTCAATGGGCATGGGACCGGAAGTGAGCCAACAGGGTTTCCTAGATAGCTGCCAGGACAGCTGATGGTATGTGAAGTTCATGAGGCAGGTGGAGTTGTTTTGGCAGTGGAAGAGCTGTGCTCCTGCTTCGGGCAGTTGCCATTCACCAGCACACTCCCTTCCCTAGGTGTCATATCCACTTTCAGACATATGTGCTGCCAGAACACTTGGTTTCCATGGCAGCGGGAAATGGCTTGGGCACTGAACTTGTCTTGGCTGTGGAGTTTTGAGCGCCTTGAGTGAGGAGCTCCATGTTCGTTTTGTGTGGGTGCTGAAGCTGCTTGATTCCATCCCACTGGGCTCAATGGGCATGGGACCGGAAGTGACCCAACAGGGTTTCCTAGATAGCTGCCAGGACAGCTGATGGTATATGAAGTTCATGAGGCAGGTGGAGTTGTTTTAGCACTGGAAGAGCTGTGCTGCTGCTTCGGGCAGTTGCCATTCATCAACACACTCCCTTCCCTAGGTGTCATAACCACTTTCAGACATATGTGCTGCCAGAGCACTTGGTTTCCATGGCAGCGGGAAATGGCTTGGGCACTGAACTTGTGTTTGGCTGTGCAGTTTTGAGCGCCTTCAGCGAGGAGCTCCATGTTCGTTTTGTGTGGGTGCTGAAGCTGCTTGCTTCCATCCCACTGGGCTCAATGTGCATGGGACCGGAAGTGACCCAACAGGGTTTCCTAGATAGCTGCCAGGACAGCTGATGGTATGTGAAGTTCATGAGGCAGGTGGAGTTTTTTTATCAGTGGAAGAGCTGTGCTGCTGCTTCTGGCAGTTGCCATTCACCACCAAACTCCCTTCCCTAGGTGTCATATCCACTTTCAGACATATGTGCTGCCAGAGCACTTGGTTTCCATGGCAGCGGGAAATGGCTTGGGCACTGAACTTGTCTTTGGCTGTGCAGTTATGAGCGCCTTGAGTGAGGAGTTCCATGTTCGTTTTGTGTGGGTGCTCAAGCTGCTTGATTCCATCCCACTGGGCTCAATGGGCATGGGACCGGAAGTGACCCAACAGGGTTTCCTAGACAGCTGCCAGGACAGCTGATGGTATGTGAAGTTCATGAGGCAGGTGGAGTTGTTTTGGCAGTGGAAGAGCTGTGCTGCAGCTTCAGTCATTTGCCATTCACCACCACACTCCCTTGCCTAGGTGTCATATCCACTTTCAGACATATGTGCTGCCAGAGCACTTGGTTTCCATGGCAGCGGGAAATGGCTTGGGCACTGAACTTGTCTTTCGCTGTGCAGTTTTGAGTGCCTTGAGTGAGGAGCTCCATGTTCGTTTTGTGTGGGTGCTGAAGCTGCTTGATTCCATCCCCCTGGGCTCACTTGGCATGGGACCGGAAGTGACACAACAGGGTTTCCTAGATAGCTGCCAGGACAGCTGATGGTATGTGAAGTTCATGAGGCAGGTGGAGTTGTTTTGGCAGTGGAAGAGCTGTGCTGCTGCTTCGGGCAGTTGCCATTCACCAGCACACTCCCTTCCCTAGGTGTCATATCCACTTTCAGACATATGTGCTGCCAGAGCACTTGGTTTCCATGGCAGCGGGAAATGGCTTGGGCACTGAACTTGTCTTGGCTGTGGAGTTTTGAGCGCCTTGAGTGAGGAGCTCCATGTTCGTTTTGTGTGGGTGCTGAAGCTGCTTGATTCCATCCCACTGGGCTCAATGGGCATGGGACCGGAAGTGACCCAACATGGTTTCCTAGATAGCTGCCAGGACAGCTGATGGTATGTGAAGTTCATGAGGCAGGTGGAGTTGTTTTGGCAGTAGAAGAGCTGTGCTGCTGCTTCGGGCAGTTGCCTTTCACCAACACACTCCCTTCCCTAGGTGTCATATCCACTTTCAGACATATGTGCTGCCAGAGCACTTGGTTTCCATGGCAGCGGGAAATGGCTTGGGCACTGAACATGTCTTTGGCTGTGGAGTTTTGAGCGCCTTGGGTGAGGAGCTCCATGTTCGTTTTGTGTGGGTGCTGAAGCTGCTTGATTCCATCCCACTGGGCTCAACGGGCATGGGACCGGAAGTGACCCAACACGGTTTCCTAGATAGCTGCCAGGACAGCTGATGGTATGTGAAGTTCATGAGGTAGGTGCAGTTGTTTTGGCAGTGGACGAGCTGTGCTGCTGCTTCGGGCAGTTGCCATTCACCAGCACACTCCCTTGCCTAGGTGTCATATCCACTTTCAGACATATGTGCTGCCAGAGCACTTGGTTTCCATGGCAGCGGGAAATGGCTTGGGCACTGAACTTGTCTTTGGCCGTGGAGTTTTGAGCGCCTTGAGTGAGGAGCTCCATGTTCGTTTTGTGTGGGTGCTGAAGCTGCTTGATTCCATCCCCCTGGGCTCAATGGGCATGGGACCGGAAGTGATACAACAGGGTTTCCTAGATAGCTGCCAGGACAGCTGATGGTATGTGAAGTTCATGAGGCAGGTGGAGTTGTTTTGGCACTGGAAGAGCTGTGCTGCTGCTTCGGGCAGTTGCCATTCACCACCAGTCTCCCTTCCCTAGGTGTCATATCCACTTTCAGACATATGTGTTGCCAGAGCACTTGGTTTCCATGGCAGCGGGAAATGGCTTGGGCACTGAACTTGTCTTTGGCCGTGAAGTTTTGAGCGCCTTGAGTGAGGATCTCCATGTTGGTTTTGTGTGGGTGCTGAAGCTGCTTGATTCCATCCCACTGGGCTCAATGGGCATGGGACCGGAAGTGACCCAACAGCGTTTCCTAGATAGCTGCCAGGACAGCTGATGGTATGTGAAGTTCATGAGGCAGGTGGAGTTGTTTTGGCAGTGGAAGAGCTGTGCTGCTGCATTGGGCATTTGCCATTCACCAGCACACTCCCTTCCCTAGGTGTCATATCCACTTTCGTACATATGTGCTGCCAGAGCACTTGGTTTCCATGGCAGTGGGAAATGGCTTGGGGACTGAACTTGTCTTTGGCCGTGGAGTTTTGAGCGCCTTGAGTGAGGAGCTCCATGTTCGTTTTGTGTGGGTGCTGAAGCTGCTTGATTCCATCCCACTGGGCTCAATGTTTATGGGACCGGAAGTGACCCAACAGGCTTTCCTATACAGCTGCCAGGACAGCTGATTTTATGTGAAGTTCATGAGTCAGGTGGAGTTGTTTTGGCAGTGGAAGAGCTGTGCTGCTGCTTCGGGCAGTTGCCATTCACCAGCACACTCCCTTCCCTAGGTGCCATATCCACTTTCAGACATATGTGCTGCCAGAGCACTTGGTTTCCATGGCAGCGGGAAATGGTTGGGCATTGAACTTGTCTTTGGCCATGCAGTTATGAGCGCCTTGAGTGAGGAGCTCCATGTTCGTTTTGTGTGGGTGCTGAAGCTGCTTGATTCCATCCCACTGGGCTCAATGGGCATGGGACCGGAAGTGACCCAACAGGGTTTCCTAGATAGCTGCCCATTCAGCTGATGGTATGTGAAGTTCATGAGGCAGGTGGAGTTGTTTTGGCAGTGGAAGAGCTGTGTTCCTGAGGCAGTTGGAGTTGTTTTGGCACTGGAAGAGCTGTGCTGCTGCTTCAGACAGTTGCCATTCACCAACACACTCCCTTCCCTAGGTGTCATATCCACTTTCAGACATATGTGCTGCCAGAGCACTTGGTTTCCATGGCAGCGGGAAATGGCTTGGGCACTGAACTTGTCTTTGGCTGTGCAGTTTTGAGCGCCTTGAGTGAGGAGCTCCATGTTCGTTTTGTGTGGGTGCTGAAGCTGCTTGATTCCATCCCACTGGGCTCAATGGGCATGGGACCGGAAGTGACCCAACAGGGTTTCCTAGACAGCTGCCAGGACAGCTGATGGTATATGAAGTTCATGAGCAGGTGGAGTTGTTTTAGCACTGGAAGAGCTGTGCTGCTGCTTCGGGCAGTTGCCCTTGATCAACACACTCCCTTCCCTAGGTGTCATAACCACTTTCAGACATATGTGCTGCCAGAGCACTTGGTTTCCATGGCAGCGGGAAATGGCTTGGGCACTGAACTTGTCTTTGGCCGTGAAGTTTTGAGCGCCTTGAGTGAAGAGCTCCATGTTCGTTTTGTGTGGGTGCTGAAGCTGCTTGATTCCATCCCACTGGGCTCAATGGGCATGGGACCGGAAGTGACCCAACAGGGTTTCCTAGACAGCTGCCAGGACAGCTGATGGTATGTGAAGTTCATGAGGCAGGTGGAGTTGTTTTGGCAGTGGAAGAGCTGTGCTGCTGCTTCAGACATTTCCCATTCACCAGCACACTCCCTTGCCTAGGTGTCATATCCACTTTCAGACATATGTGCTGCCAGAGCACTTGGATTCCATGGCAGCGGGAAATGGCTTGGGCACTGAACTTGTCTTTCGCCATGTAGTTTTGAGCGCCTTGAGTATGGAGCTCCATGTTGGTTTTGTGTGGGTGCTGAAGCTGCTTGATTCCATCCCACTGGGCTCGATGGGCATGGGACCGGAAGTGACCCAACAGGGTTTCCTAGATAGCTGCCAGGACAGCTGATGGTATGTGAAGTTCATGAGGCAGGTGGAGTTGTTTTAGCAGTGGAAGAGCTGTGCTGCTGCTTTGGGCAGTTGCCATTCACCAGCACACTCCCTTCCCTAGGTCTCATATCCACTTTCAGACATATGTGCTGCCAGAGCACTTGGTTTCCATGGCAGCGGGAAATGGCTTGGGCACTGAACTTGTCTTGGCTGTGGAGTTTTGAGCGCCTTGAGTGAGGAGCTCCATGTTCGTTTTGTGTGGGTGCTGAAGCTGCTTGATTCCATCCCACTGGGCTCAATGGGCATGGGACCGGAAGTGACCCAACAGGGTTTCCTAGATAGCTGCCAGGACAGCTGATGGTATGTGAAGTTCATGAGGCAGGTGAGTTGTTTTGGCAGTGGAAGAGCTGTGCTGCAGCTTCGGGCAGTTGCCATTCACCACCACACTCCCTTCCCTATGTGTCATATCTGTCGCGGCTAGCTGAGCCGGCGTAGTAGGCACGGCGAATGTCCGAGCGAAAAGCACCGACACACGGAGACCATGATGGTGTTACAAGTGCTGGGAGCCGACTCCTCGCGCCGTCCTCCACAAGCCTCTTTATTACTATATTATCTCCTCTTTCCCCCAAGCCCATCAACAGGACAATAGGACGCCAATGAGTCTGCAAAGGCTAGGTGCTACTGCCTTAGGCCCGATTCCTGAGTGCTCAGCTTAAGGAATGTAAATCAGCTCCACAGCCCACAACATATTCCCCCTTCTGTATTAAAGCAGACTTGAATGCGCCTGTCTTAGGTTGTGGACTCTCAGGTTATCAGCCTTACCCGTCATTGGGAACCTCCGTAGCATGACGGAGACCCTGTCCTAGGTTGTTCAGTTCCCGGTCCATCTTACCCGTCACTGGCTGCCATTCAACGCCTTGTCTGCTGCAGCTGCTCAACCATACTTGGGGAGGCTGGTAACCCTGTTCCAAGGCTGGGAGTGAATATCAGCTCAGTAGCAAAGAGCAAACAGCAGTTTTCGGGCTTGGGAAAACAAAGCACTTCACAGGTGAAACATACATAAAAGGCACAATGGGAGGCAAGAGGCCATGATCTTAGGAGTAACTTAGCTCGTAACAATGAGCAGACAGCAGTTCCCAGGCTTGGGAAAACAATTAGCACTTGCACAGATGATAAAACAGAAATGCATACAATACAACAGAAAGGCATACGATGGGGTACAGGAGGCCTAGACCAAATCTAACAGCATTTGCTATTTCTTTTCCAACAAATCAACCCATAGTCCAGCATAGTCATGCCCACCCGCTCATGTTCATCAGTAAAGTCCTGTTGTTCCATAACTCTGGCAGTCTGTTCTGCAACCTTGTTCACTGTCACCACGGTAGCTGGTGGTGGCGGCTGTTGATGTACTGGCTATGATGGTCGCCGTTATGCCAAAGTCTCTTTTATTCTTATCAGGCCAACATAGGCCTCTCCATCAGTCCCAACAGGCACAGGCGGGATTCAGGGCAGCTGCAGGATAACAGCAGAATCGCAATAGCCATTCCAGCATGCTGTCAGGGTGCACTGGAACTTGGTGTCATTCCTTTCAGAGGCATCTCCTGTACTTAAGAGAGAAGCATAGGGATAACACAAGCAAACACAAGCTTCAAATTCAAGAGCTAAGGTTCACTCACAAGAGCGAGTCCTCAGGTTCACAGGAAAGAAGGAACTAATCCTCAGCCATAGTGGCAGGAGGAAAAACAAGAGAGAAAAACCGTAAAGTTTCCTCTCAAAGATGTTTCTCCAAAAACAAAGAAAATTCCTGGTATCCAAGGTACCTGGCCCTGGGACAAAAGGCCAGAAAGGTGTCACTGGCCAACTTCCTTGGTCCCTTTCAAATGATAAAGAGGCCAGTCTGAAACCCTCCTCCTTGCCAATGCCTGGAGAAGTGGGCTGAGGCTTCAGGTGGGGAATAGAAATGCAAATGTCACCCTTGTCTGTTGGGGAAGTAAGTACCTGTTAAGATAAGCATTTGTCCTGGGAGAGACATGCTCAGATGACTCCAAGACAAGGTGGGGAAAATATAAACCTAACAAAAGGAGTTTCAAATCAAAGCATGGGTGGGTAATAGCAAGGCTCAATACTTCCTCCCCCATCCCACATAGCTCTCAGAGAACAAAGTCCAAAGCCACTGATAAACTTCGGCTTTGCCAACAGTCAGGGAACACGCTGCAGAACAGAAAAAAAAATACTGATATACTTATGTTAAATATAAAGGCCTAATATACTTCCTTGTCCCGTTGATCTTCCGACTCAAATGCCATCATCTTGTCCAGTATCTGAGCTCTCATAAGACTCTGCAGCAGAAGCTTGCCGGACAAGCCTCTCAGGAATCCACCTCGGACCATTTTCATTTTCTGGGAAAACACAAACTGATCCTCGCCCCCAAATGAGGACGGGATCTGGGCCTAGCCACTTACCAGTCAAGGGGTCCTTCCACATAACATAACCTTTCTGCTTCTGAGACGGATTCCAATGACGATCTGCAGCAGACCGTCCTTCAACATCCAATGTTAGAAAATTTAAAATAAATAATACAAGATTCAAATGATCTCGGGGAGTGCTATATTCCCCCTTTTTGGTTTTAATAAGGTAATCCTTAATAGTACGGTTGGCACGTTCCACAATACCTTGTCCTTGAGGATTATAAGGAATACCTGTAATTAATTGTATATGGTGGGAGGCAGCAAAATCACGAAACTTGCTGCTAGTATAGCAAGGACCATTATCAGTTTTGATAACTTTAGGAGTTCCCAAGATGGAAAAACATGCATAGCAATGGGCTAGAGTATGTCTGACTTGTTCTCCTGTCTGAGGAGTAGCTAAAATAAATCCAGAACAAGTATCGATAGTGACATGCACATACTTTAGTGTCCCAAACTCTGGGATGTGTGTCACGTCCATTTGCCAGACATGATTGGGCAACAGTCCTCGGGGATTTACACCATAACGAGGAACAGGTAAAAATTGAGGGCACACTGAGCATTGCTTCACGATGATTCTGGCTTGTTCCTTAGTCAGACTAAAGTGCAAACAAAGTGTGTTAGAATTCAAGTGAAATCTAGCATGTGCCTTTTGAGCTTCTTCAAGAGCTGAGGCTACCAATTTGGTGGCTGAATCTGCAGCCGCATTTCCTGATGTCAAGGGCCCAGGTAAACCTGTATGGGCTCGAATATGAGTCACAAATAATTTATCTTTGCGGGCCCAAATACAGGCCTGAATTTTAGCAAATAGAGATGCTGCTGTGGAGTGGGAAGAAATTTGGCCCGCAGTCTCCAGCACAGGAAGGGAATGGGCAACATATCCACTATCAGAATACAAATTAAAGGGCTGCATGGAAAATGTTTGAAAGACAGCAAGAACGGCCACCAATTCTACAACCTGTGCAGAGACAAAAGATGTGGGGATGGTGGTAACCTGGCCATCTACTACAAAAGCTGCCTGACCGTTTGACGACCCATCAGTGAAAACAGTTAGAGCTTCTGGCAATGGTTGAAGAGAGGTTACAAGTGGAAAAACAACAGGATGCAAAATAAAAAACTGTACAATGGGGTCCTTGGGATAGTGGTTGTCAAAATTAACATTTAAAGTACTCAAAAGTATTGACCAGGTCTCTTCCATATTCTGCAACCACAAAAGCTGCTTCTGAGTGTATGGAACAATAATGGTATCTGGGACCTTCCCAAAATGTCTTAGGCTGCTTTTAGTGGCCTTTTGTATCAACTCTGCTATGGCCAAATAGTAAGGCACAATTGTCTTAGCAGGAGAGACATGCAAATGTTCCCACAAAATAGGTCCCTGCTGATAAAATACCCCTGTAGGTGTATATAAGGATGCTATAACAATAAATAAAAGTGGAGTACTGTAATCAATCCTGGTCAAATGGGATTGTTCAATCGCTATCTCAACTTTTCGACGTCCCTCCATAGTCATTACCCTAGGGGATGTTGGAGAGGAGTCACCTTTTAAGATATCAAACAAAGGTTTCAAATCTGCATTAGTAAGTTTCAAACTGGGCCTCATCCAATTTATATCCCTTAACAATTTCTGAAAATCATTAAGAGTTCGCAGCTTTTCTGTGGCTATGGAAATTTTTGGGGGTTTAACACAATTCTGAAAAAGTTGAAATCCCAAATAATTAAATGGAGAAACAAGTTGTATTTTATCTGGGGCTATAGCTAATCCTGCTTTTTCTAACTCTTGCTGTAACTTACACAAACAGGATTGCAACACCTGAGTAGATAGAGCTGCCAGCAAAATATCATCCATATAATGAACGATCATAACAGAGGGAAAGCTGGCGCGTACCGGTTTTAAGGCGGCAGCCACATAAATATGACACATAGTAGGACTATTAGCCATTCCTTGGGGTAAAAATTTCCATTGGTACCGTTCAAATGGTTCTTGCAAATTAACAGAAGGCACACTGAAAGCAAAACGAGGTGAATCTTCTGGATGAAGAGGAATGGAAAAAAAACAATCCTTTAAATCAATCACAACAATATTAAAATCTTTTGGAATGGCAGAAGGCAGTGGTAATCCTGGCTGCTGTGATCCCATTATCTCCATGGTAGCATTCACTGCTCTGAGATCCTGTAAAAGTCTCCACTTCCCTGATTTCTTTTTAATCACAAAAATAGGTGTATTCCAAGGTGAAGTGGAAGGGACAATATGTCCAGCAGCTAGCTGTTCTTGAACTATTTCCTTAACGGCGGCTATTTTTTCTGTAGAAAGGGGCCATTGGTCAATCCAAACGGGTTGAGAACTTTTCCATGTAATCTTCTGTGGAGTAACCTCAGCCGCCATCACAATGGCCCCTAGGGAAAATGCCCTAGCCCTTTCTTTATCCTTCTTATGTTCCACGGAGATCGGTTGAGTAATTCCTTGCAGCTTTCTTCCTATACCTTTTCCAGGAATGTAGCCGTACCTCTCCATCTACTGCATAGCTAATTCCTGACCAGATACTAATACTGCTCCCATTTGTTGCAGAACATCTCTCCCCCACAAATTAACTGGCAAACCTGGTACTACATAGGGGGTAACATGGCCACCATTTCCTTCCTTATCCCTCCAGGCTAGAGGCCTGGAGCTAGCAAGGGCTTTGGGTAATCCCCAAACCTTGTAAAGTGGTCATGGTGGGTGTAACAGGCCAACCTGGGGGCCAATATTTCTGTGAAATAAGAGTGGTGTCGGCACCAGTGTCAAGAAGCCCAGTATATTTCTTTCCTTCTATAATCAACTCCAAAGTAGGGCGGCTTGCCATATCAGCGACCCAATAAACAGAGGCTTCACCACTGGAACCAAACCCTGCTTTCTTCTGTCCAAGCCTGCAAGCATTATCTGACTTCACTGTGGGGAGCAGCACTAACTGTGCTATTCGTGCCCCTTGGGGCAACACTGCAACCCCAGCATGAACACTGGCTAAACCTTTAATTTCCCCTGTATAGTCTGCATCAATCACTCCTGGGGTAATATGAACTCCTTTCAAGGCTGTGCTGCTACATCCCAGCAGAAGCCCTACAGTGTCAGGAGGTAGTGGTCCATAAATTCCTGTAGGAATAGCCTGTACCCCCATTTGGGGTGTCAATACTATGTAGGAGGTGGTATGGAGGTCCCATCCTCCACTGCCTGTGCTCCCTCGGACAAGGTCATGAATGACCTTTGTCCCTGAGGAACAAACTGAATCGCTGCCCCGTACATTGGTGCTTGCCAGGCCTGGAGCTGGCCCCTGCTCCCATTTCCCGGCACAGATGGCTGCCTGGAGATGACTGTCTTGGACCTGCATTCATTTGCCCAATGTTTTCCACGTTGGCATCGAGGGCAAACTCCTGGGGACTGCCTGTTCATATTAGCAGCCTGTGCACAACCTTGGAGTGGGCAGTTCCGGCGGATATGTCCTAGCCGGCCACATTTAAAACATCCTTGTTTTGGGCGAGCTCCCGAGCCCACGGTTGTGCCACCACGCAATGCCTCTGCAATGGCTGCACCCATTATCTGTCCTTCCCCAATGTCTTTACAAAGTTTAAGATACGTGTTAAGGGGCTCATGCTTCCAAGGTCTAATTGCTTCCTGGCACCATTTGTTGGCATTTTCATATGCTAGTTGCTTTACAAAAGGCATGGCTTGATCTGCATCACCAAATACCCTATCTGCAGTTACCAGTAGGCGATCTACAAATGCCTGGTAAGGCTCCCCCGGGCCTTGGACAATTTTAGAGAGATGTACATGTAGCGAGCCCTTAGGTGATAAAGACTTCCAGGCCCTCACTGCAGCAGCAGCGGTCTGTGCATAAACTCCTGGGTCATAATTAATCTGATCCTGTACATTAGCAAAATTCCCCTCTCCTGTCAACATATCATGATTTCTCTCAGGAAAGCCTGCCTGGGTATTCTGCCGTGCTGTGTCAAGGCAAAGCTCAAAGAACTCAGATTTCCACATTAGAAAATCGCCCCCATCCAGAGTAGCCTTACAGAGCTGTTTCCAATCGGCCGGAGTCAAATTGTTAGGTGCTAAGGCTTCAATCATGGAAACAGTAAAGGGGGCCGATGGACCATACGTGGCAACAGCGTCCCTCAGACTCTTTATGTCCTTAAAGGACAGTGCCAGGTGCTGTCTGATTCTCTGCCCCTGCTGATTCTCTACCTCAACTACCGGGAAGGTAAAGCGCCTAGCAAGGGTAGCTGCCTCAGGGTCTCCCTGCTCCTGTGCTTGCTTTACCGCACGTTCCACAGCTGAAAGAGAAGTTGAAAGCGGGGGTCCAGCACAAGCCCCAACAATGCATCCACTCTGCTCCTGCCTCAACTGAAGGGAGAGGCGCTGAAGTTGCTCCTGTAAACCTTTTACAACTGTGCTCAGACATGATGGCGCCAATGGCTCAGGCGGCGCAGAGAGCTCTGTGCCTGTCCAAGAGGGACTTTTGTTTGGCACACGCTCTACAGGTGGAAGATCCTCAGCAAACTCACTTCCATCCTTTTCCTTCTCAGCCTCCTCAGAAGAGGACCACAAATCTCCTTCGCACACTTTCTCCAGACTTTGTCTTGTCTGGGGCTCCTTCTCCTTATTTACCCTGGTTTGTAGCTGTCTCCTACTTTTAACAGACAATTTCTTACGGCGGGCTTCCACCACTGCTTGACGGGATGACCAAGCAATATTTAGCAAGCGCCAGAGAAAAAAGATGACTACAAAGAAAGCAAACCATTGGAATACGTCGCAGACAGTTTAAAAAAAATTCTGTGAGGCCTTAAGCTTAGTGTCGGTGCCTAGTGACTGGAGCAGATCTCGGATTCCCTTAATTACCTGCATTTTAGAGAGTTCTTGCCCCATGATAAATTTTACTTATGCCCCTGCAAAAATTATAAAACCTGCCTCTAGATTTCCGGGGTCCCTCAGATTGTCCCTCGTGCCCCAAGACGGGGAGAAGGTCTGGGGATGAAATTAATTATGCCCCTCTAGAGTTAAATCCTAAACTTGCCTCCGGATTTCCGGGGTCCCTCAGATTGTCCCTCGTGCCCCTGAACAGGGAGAAGGTCTGGGGATGAGATTAATTTGCCCCTCCAGAGTTCCAGGGGTCCCTCAGATTGTCCCTCGTGAACTAGCACAGGGAGAGGGTCTGGGGATTAAATCAGTTATGCCCCTGCAGAATTCCCAAATTCCGAATTCTTAATTCAAAATTCCTAATTCCTTAATTCCTTACCTTTGTAGTTCCAGGGGTCCCTCGGACATCCTTTGCGCTGTGCCATGCCCCACGTTACAGCGCCATTTGTCGCGGCTAGCTGAGCCGGCGTAGTAGGCACGGCGAATGTCCGAGCGAAAAGCACCAACACACGGAGACCAGGATGATGTTACAAGTGCTGGAAGCCATCTCTCTCGAGCCGTCCTCCACAAGCCTCTTTATTACCATATTATCTCCTCTTTCCCCCAAGCCCATCAACAGGACAATAGGACGCCAATGAATCTGCAAAGGCTAGGTGCTACTGCCTTAGGCCTGATTCCTGAGTGATCAGCTCAAGGAGTGTAAATCAGCTCTACAGCCCACAACACTCAAGCTGCTTGATTCCATCCCACTGGGCTCAATGGGCATGGGACCGGAAGTGACCCAACAGGGTTTCCTAGATAGCTGCCAGGACAGCTGATGGTATGTGAAGTTCATGAGGCAGTTGGAGTTGTTTTGGCAGTGGAAGAGCTGTGCTGCTGCTTCGGGCAGTTGCCATTCACCACCAGACTCCCTTCCCTAGGTGTCATATCCACTTTCAGACATATGTGTTGCCAGAGCACTTGGTTTCCATGGCAGCAGGAAATGGCTTGGGCACTGAACTTGTCTTTGGCTGTGGAGTTTCGAGCGCCTTGAGTGAGGAGCTCCATGTTAGTTTTGTGTGGGTGCTCAAGCTGCTTGATTCCATCCCACTGGGCTCAATGGGCATGGGACCGGAAGTGACCCAACAGGGTTTCCTAGATAGCTGCCAGGACAGCAGATGGTATGTGAAGTTCATGAGGCAGGTGGAGTTGTTTTGGCTGTGGAAGAGCTGTGCTGCTGCTTCGGGCAGTTGCCATTCACCAGCACACTCCCTTGCCTAGGTGTCATATCCACTTTCAGACATATGTGCTGCCAGAGCACTTGGTTTCCATGGCAGAGGGAAATGGCTTGGGCACTGAACTTGTCTTTGGCTGTGCAGTTTTGAGCGTCTTGAGTGAGGAGCTCCATGTTCGTTTTGTGTGGGTGCTGAAGCTGCTTGATTCCATCCCACTATGCTCAATGGGCATGGGACCGGAAGTGACCCAACAGGGTTTCCTAGATAGCTGCCAGGACAGCTGATGGTATGTAAAGTTCATGAGGCAGGTGGAGTTGTTTTGGCACTGGAAGAGCTGTGCTGCAGCTTCGTGCAGTTGCCATTCACCAGCACACTCCCTTGCCTAGGTGTCATATCCACTTTCAGACATATGTGCTGCCAGAGCACTTGGTTTATATGGCAGCGGGAAATGGCTTCAGCACTGAACTTGTCTTTGGCTGTGGAGCTTTGAGCGCCTTGAGTGAGGAGCTCCATGTTGGTTTTGTGTGGGTGCTGAAGCTGATTGATTCTATCCCACTGGGCTCAATGGGCATGGGACCGGAAGTGACCCAACAGGGTTTCCTAGATAGCTGCCAGGACAGCTGATGGTATGTAAAGTTCATGAGGCAGGTGGAGTTGTTTTGGCAGTGGAAGAGCTGTGCTGCTGCTTCGGGCAGTTGCCATTCACCAGCACACTCCCTTCCCTAGGTGTCATATCCACTTTCAGACATATGTGCTGCCAGAGCACTTGGTTTATATGGCAGCGGGAAATGGCTTGGGCACTGAACTTGTCTTTGGCAGTGCAGTTTTGAGCGCCTTGAGTGAGGAGCTCCATGTTCGTTTTGTGTGGGTGCTGAAGCTGCTTGATTCCATTACACTGGGCTCAATGGGCATGGGACCGGAAGTGACCCAACAGGGTTTCCTAGATAGCTGCCAGGACAGCTGATGGTATGTGAAGTTCATGAGGCAGGTGGAGTTGTTTTGGCAGTAGAAGAGCTGTGCTGCTGCTTCGGGCATTTGCCATTCACCAGCACACCCCCTTCCCTAGGTGTCATATCCACTTTCAGACATATGTGCTGCCAGAGCACTTGGTTTATATGGCAGCAGGAAATGGCTTGGGCACTGAACTTGTCTTTGGCTGTGGAGTTTTGAGCGCCTTGAGTGAGGAGCTCCATGTTCGATTTGTGTGGGTGTTGAGGCTGCATGATTCCATTCCCCTGGGCTCACTGGGAATGGGACCGGAAGTGACCCAACAGGGTTTCGTAGATAGCTGCCAGGACAGCTGATGGTATGTAAAGTTCATGAGGCAGGTGGAGTTGTTTTGGCAGTGGAAGAGCTGTGCTGCTGCTTCGGACAGTTGCCATTCACCAGCACACTCCCTTCCCTAGGTGTCATATCCACTTTCAGACATATGTGCTGCCAGAGCACTTGGTTTCCATGGCAGCGGGAAATGGCTTCGGCACTGAACTTGTCTTTCGCCATGTAGTTTTGAGCGCCTTGAGTGAGGAGCTCCATGTTCGTTTTGTGTGGGTGCTCAAGCTGCTTGATTCCATCCCCCTGGGCTCACTGGGCATGGGACCGGAAGTGACCCAACAGGGTTTCCTAGACAGCTGCCAGGACAGCTGATGGTATGTGAAGTTCATGAGGCAGGTGGAGTTGTTTTGGCAGTGGAAGAGCTGTGCTGCTGCTTCGGGCAGTTGCCATTCACCAGCACACTCCCTTCCCTAGGTGTCATATCCACTTTCAGACATATGTGCTGCCAGAGCACTTGGTTTCCATGGCAGCGGGAAATGGCTTGGGCACTGAACTTGGCTTTTGCCATGTAGTTTTGAGCGCCTTGAGTGAGGAGCTCCATGTTCGTTTTGTGTGGGTGCTGAAGCTGCTTGATTCCATCCCACTGGGCTCAATGGGCGTGGGACCGGAAGTCACCCAACAGGGTTTCCTAGATATCTGCCAGGACAGCAGATGGTATGTGAAGTTCATGAGGCAGGCGGAGTTGTTTTGGCAGTGGAAGAGCTGTGCTGCTGCTTCGGGCAGTTCCCATTCACCAACACACTCCCTTGCCTAGGTGTCATATCCACTTTCAGACATATGTGCTGCCAGAGCACTTGGTTTCCATGGCAGCGGGAAATGGCTTGGGCACTGAACTTGTCTTTGGCCGTGGAGTTTTGAGCGCCTTGAGTGAGGAGCTCCATGTTCGTTTTGTCTGGGATCGGAAGCTGCTTGATTCCATCCCACTGGGCTCAATGGGCATGGGACCGGAAGTGACCCAACAGGGTTTCCTAGATAGCTGCCAGGACAGCTGATGGTATGTGAAGTTCATGAGGCAGGTGGAGTTGTTTTGGCAGTGGAAGAGCTGTGCTGCTGCTTCGGGCAGTTGCCATTCACCAGCACACTCCCTTCCCTAGGTGTCATATCCACTTTCAGACATATGTGCTGCCAGAGCACTTGGTTTCCATGGCAGCGGGAAATGGCTTGGGCACTGAACTTGGCTTTTGCCATGTAGTTTTGAGCGCCTTGAGTGAGGAGCTCCATGTTAGTTTTGTGTGGGTGCTGAAGCTGCTTGATTCCATCCCACTGGGCTCACTTGGCATGGGACCGGAAGTGACCCAACAGGGTTTCCTAGATAGCTGCCAGGACAGCTGATGGTATGTGAAGTTCATGTTGCAGGTGGAGTTGTTTTGGCAGTGGAAGAGCTGTGCTGCTGCTTCGGGCAGTTGCCATTCACCAGCACACTCCCTTCCCTAGGTGTCATATCCACTTTCAGACATATGTGCTGCCAGAGCACTTGGTTTCCATGGCAGCGGGAAATGGCTTCGGCACTGAACTTTTCTTTGGCCGTGAAGTTTTGAGCGCCTTGAGTGAGGAGCTCCATGTTGGTTTTGTGTGGGTGCTCAAGCTGCTTGATTCCATCCCACTGGGCTCAATGGGCATGGGACCGGAAGTGACCCAACAGGGTTTCCTAGACAGCTGCCAGGACAGCTGATGGTATGTGAAGTTCATGAGGCAGGTGGAGTTGTTTTGGCACTGGAAGAGCTGTGCTGCTGCTTCGGGCAGTTGCCATTGACGAGCACACTCCCTTCCCTAGGTGTCATATCCACTTTCAGACATATGTGCTGCCAGAGCACTTGGTTTCCATGGCAGCGGGAAATGGCTTGGGCACTGAACTTGTCTTTGGCCGTGGAGTTTTGAGCGCCTTGAGTGAGGAGCTCCATGTTCGATTTGTCTGGGATCGGAAGCTGCTTGATTCCATCCCACTGGGCTCAATGGGCATGGGACCGGAAGTGACCCAACAGGGTTTCCTAGATAGCTGCCAGGACAGCTGATGGTATGTAAAGTTCATGAGGCAGGTGGAGTTGTTTTGGCAGTGGAAGAGCTGTGCTGCTGCTTTGGGCAGTTGCCATTCACCACCACACTCCCTTGCCTAGGTGTCATATCCACTTTCAGACAGATGTGCTGCCAGAGCACTTGGTTTATATGGCAGCGGGAAATGGCTTCAGCACTGAACTTGTCTTTGGCTTGAAGTTTTGAGTGCCTTGAGTGAGGAGCTCCATGTTCGTTTTGTGTGGATGCTGAAACCGCTTGATTCCATCCCACTGGGCTCAATGGGCATGGGACCGGAAGTGACTCAACAGGGTTTCCTAGATAGCTGCCAGGACAGCAGATGGTATGTGAAGTTCATGAGGCAGGTGGAGTTGTTTTGGCTGTGGAAGAGCTGTGCTGCTGCTTCGGGCAGTTGCCATTCACCAGTACACTCCCTTCCCTAGGTGTCATATCCACTTTCAGACATATGTGCTGCCAGAGCACTTGGTTTCCATGGCAGCGGGAAATGGCTTCAGCACTCTCTTGTCTTTCGCATTGTAGTTTTTAGCGGTTTGTGTGAGGAGCTCCATGTTCGTTTTGTGTGGGTGCTCAAGCTGCTTGATTCCATCCCCCTGGGCTCACTTGGCATGGGACCGGAAGTGACCCAACAGGGTTTCCTAGATAGCTGCCAGGACAGCTGATGGTATGTGAAGTTCATGAGGCAGGTGGAGTTGTTTTGGCACTGGAAGAGCTGTGCTGCTGCTTCGGGCAGTTGCCATTCACCAGCACACTCCCTTCCCTAGATGTCATATCCACTTTCAGACATATGTGCTGCCAGAGCACTTGGTTACCATGGCAGCGGGAAATGGCTTCAGCACTGAACTTGTCTTTGGCTGTGAAGTTTTGAGTGCCTTGAGTGAGGAGCTCCATGTTCGTTTTGTGTGGATGCTGAAACCGCTTGATTCCATCCCACTGGGCTCAATGGGCATGGGACCGGAAGTGAGCCAACAGGGTTTCCTAGATAGCTGCCAGGACAGCTGATGGTATGTGAAGTTCATGAGGCAGGTGGAGTTGTTTTGGCACTGGAAGAGCTGTGCTGCTGCTTCGGGCAGTTGCCATTCACCAGTACACTCCCTTCCCTAGGTGTCATATCCACTTTCAGACATATGTGCTGCCAGAGCACTTGGTTTCCATGGCAGCGGGAAATGGCTTGGGCACTGAACTTGTCTTTGGCTGTGGAGTTTTGAGCGCCTTGAGTGAGGAGCTCCATGTTCGTTTTGTGTGGGTGCTGAAGCTGCTTGATTCCATCCCACTGGGCTCAATGGGCATGGGACCGGAAGTGACCCAACAGGGTTTCCTAGATAGCTGCCAGGACAGCAGATGGTATGTGAAGTTCATGAGGCAGGTGGAGTTGTTTTGGCAGTGGAAGAGCTGTGCTGTTGCTTCAAGCAGTTGCCATTCACCACCACAGTCCCTTCCCTAGGTGTCATATCCACTTTCAGACATATGTGCTGCCAGAGCACTTGGTTTATATGGCAGCGGGAAATGGCTTGGGCACTGAACTTGTCTTTGGCTGTGGAGTTTTGAGCGCCTTGAGTGAGGAGCTCCATGTTCGTTTTGTGTGGGTGCTCAAGCTGCTTGATTCCATCCCACTGGGCTCAATGGGCATGCGACCGGAAGTGACTCAACAGGGTTTCCTAGATAGCTGCCAGGATAGCTGATGGTATGTAAAGTTCATGAGGCAGGTGGAGTTGTTTTGGCAGTGGAAGAGCTGTGCTGCTGCTTCGGGCAATTGCCATTCACCAGCACACTCCCTTCCCTAGGTGTCATATCCACTTTCAGACATATGTGCTGCCAGAGCACTTGGTTTCCATGGCAGCGGGAAATGGCTTGGGCACTGAACTTGTCTTTGGCTGTGGAGTTTTGAGCGCCTTGAGTGAGGAGCTCCATGTTCGTTTTGTGTGGGTGCTGAAGCTGCTTGATTCCATCCCACTGGGCTCAATGGGCATGGGACCGGAAGTGACCCAACAGGGTTTCCTAGATAGCTGCCAGGACAGCTGATGGTATGTGAAGTTCATGAGGCAGGTGGAGTTGTTTTGGCAGTAGAAGAGCTGTGCTGCTGCTTCGGGCAGTTGCCATTCACCAGCACACTCCCTTCCCTAGGTGTCATATCCACTTTCAGACATATGTGCTGCCAGAGCACTTGGTTTATATGGCAGCGGGAAATGGCTTGGGCACTGAACTTGTCTTTGGCTGTGGAGTTTTGAGCGCCTTGAGTGAGGAGCTCCATGTTCGATTTGTGTGGGTGTTGAGGCTGCATGATTCCATCCCACTGGGCTCACTGGGCATGGGACCGGAAGTGACCCAACAGGGTTTCCTAGATAGCTGCCAGGACAGCTGATGGTATGTAAAGTTCATGAGGCAGGTGGAGTTGTTTTGGCAGTGGAAGAGCTGTGCTGCTGCTTCGGACAGTTGCCATTCACCAGCACACTCCCTTGCCTAGGTGTCATATCCACTTTCAGACATATGTGCTGCCAGAGCACTTGGTTTATATGGCAACGGGAAATGGCTTGGGCACTGAACTTGTCTTTGGCTGTGGAGCTTTGAGCGCCTTGAATGAGGAGCTCCATGTTAGTTTTGTGTGGGTGCTGAAGCTGCTTGATTCCATCCCCCTGGGCTCAATGGGCATGGGACCGGAAGTGACCCAACAGGGTTTCCTAGATAGCTGCCAGGACAGCTGATGGTATGTGAAGTTCATGAGGCAGGTGGAGTTGTTTTGGCAGTGAAAGAGCTGTGCTGCTGCTTCGGGCAGTTGCCATTCACCAGCACACTCCCTTGCCTAGGTGTCATATCCACTTTCAGACATATGTGCTGCCAGAGCACTTGGTTACCATGGCAGCGGGAAATGGCTTCGGCACTGAACTTGTCTTTCGCCATGTAGTTTTGAGCGCCTTGAGTGAGGAGCTCCATGTTCGTTTTGTGTGGGTGCTCAAGCTGCTTGATTCCATCCCACTGGGCTCACTGGGCATGGGACCGGAAGTGACCCAACAGGGTTTCCTAGACAGCTGCCAGGACAGCTGATGGTATGTGAAGTTCATGAGGCAGGTGGAGTTGTTTTGGCAGTGGAAGAGCTGTGCTGCTGCTTCGGGCAGTTGCCATTCACCAGCACACTCCCTTGCCTAGGTGTCATATCCACTTTCAGACATATGTGCTGCCAGAGCACTTGGTTTCCATGGCAGCGGGAAATGGCTTGGGCACTGAACTTGTCTTTGGCTGTGCAGTTTTGAGCGCCTTGAGTGAGGAGCTCCATGTTCGTTTTGTGTGGATGCTGAAACCGCTTGATTTCATCCCACTGGGCTCAATGGGCATGGGACCGGAAGTGACCCAACAGGGTTTCCTAGATAGCTGCCAGGACAGCTGATGGTATGTGAAGTTCATGAGGCAGGCGGAGTTGTTTTGGCAGTGGAAGAGCTGTGCTGCTGCTTCGGGCAGTTCCCATTCACCAACACACTCCCTTGCCTAGGTGTCATATCCACTTTCAGACATATGTGCTGCCAGAGCACTTGGTTTCCATGGCAGCGGGAAATGGCTTGGGCACTGAACTTGTCTTTGGCCGTGGAGTTTTGAGCGCCTTGAGTGAGGAGCTCCATGTTCGTTTTGTCTGGGATCGGAAGCTGCTTGATTCCATCCCACTGGGCTCAATGGGCATGGGACCGGAAGTGACCCAACAGGGTTTCCTAGATAGCTGCCAGGACAGCTGATGGTATGTGAAGTTCATGAGGCAGGTGGAGTTGTTTTGGCAGTGGAAGAGCTGTGCTGCTGCTTCGGGCAGTTGCCATTCACCAGCACACTCCCTTCCCTAGGTGTCATATCCACTTTCAGACATATGTGCTGCCAGAGCACTTGGTTTCCATGGCAGCGGGAAATGGCTTGGGCACTGAACTTGTCTTTTGCCATGTAGTTTTGAGCGCCTTGAGTGAGGAGCTCCATGTTAGTTTTGTGTGGGTGCTGAAGCTGCTTGATTCCATCCCACTGGGCTCAATGGGCATGGGACCGGAAGTGACCCAACAGGGTTTCCTAGATAGCTGCCAGGACAGCTGATGGTATGTGAAGTTCATGTTGCAGGTGGAGTTGTTTTTGCAGTGGAAGAGCTGTGCTGCTGCTTCGGGCAGTTGCCATTCACCAGCACACTCCCTTCCCTAGGTGTCATATCCACTTTCAGACATATGTGCTGCCAGAGCACTTGGTTTCCATGGCAGCGGGAAATGGCTTCGGCACTGAACTTTTCTTTGGCCGTGAAGTTTTGAGCGCCTTGAGTGAGGAGCTCCATGTTGGTTTTGTGTGGGTGCTCAAGCTGCTTGATTCCATCCCACTGGGCTCAATGGGCATGGGACCGGAAGTGACCCAACAGGGTTTCCTAGACAGCTGCCAGGACAGCTGATGGTATGTGAAGTTCATGAGGCAGGTGGAGTTGTTTTGGCACTGGAAGAGCTGTGCTGCTGCTTCGGGCAGTTGCCATTGACGAGCACACTCCCTTCCCTAGGTGTCATATCCACTTTCAGACATATGTGCTCCCAGAGCACTTGGTTTCCATGGCAGCGGGAAATGGCTTGGGCACTGAACTTGTCTTTGGCCGTGGAGTTTTGAGCGCCTTGAGTGAGGAGCTCCATGTTCGATTTGTCTGGGATCGGAAGCTGCTTGATTCCATCCCACTGGGCTCAATGGGCATGGGACCGGAAGTGACCCAACAGGGTTTCCTAGATAGCTGCCAGGACAGCTGATGGTATGTAAAGTTCATGAGGCAGTTGGAGTTGTTTTGGCAGTGGAAGAGCTGTGCTGCTGCTTTGGGCAGTTGCCATTCACCACCACACTCCCTTGCCTAGGTGTCATATCCACTTTCAGACAGATGTGCTGCCAGAGCACTTGGTTTATATGGCAGCGGGAAATGGCTTCAGCACTGAACTTGTCTTTGGCTGTGAAGTTTTGAGTGCCTTGAGTGAGGAGCTCCATGTTCGTTTTGTGTGGATGCTGAAACCGCTTGATTCCATCCCACTGGGCTCAATGGGCATGGGACCGGAAGTGACTCAACAGGGTTTCCTAGATAGCTGCCAGGACAGCAGATGGTATGTGAAGTTCATGAGGCAGGTGGAGTTGTTTTGGCTGTGGAAGAGCTGTGCTGCTGCTTCGGGCAGTTGCCATTCACCAGTACACTCCCTTCCCTAGGTGTCATATCCACTTTCAGACATATGTGCTGCCAGAGCACTTGGTTTCCATGGCAGCGGGAAATGGCTTCAGCACTCTCTTGTCTTTCGCATTGTAGTTTTTAGCGGTTTGTGTGAGGAGCTCCATGTTCGTTTTGTGTGGGTGCTCAAGCTGCTTGATTCCATCCCCCTGGGCTCACTTGGCATGGGACCGGAAGTGACCCAACAGGGTTTCCTAGATAGCTGCCAGGACAGCTGATGGTATGTGAAGTTCATGAGGCAGGTGGAGTTGTTTTGGCACTGGAAGAGCTGTGCTGCTGCTTCGGGCAGTTGCCATTCACCAGCACACTCCCTTCCCTAGATGTCATATCCACTTTCAGACATATGTGCTGCCAGAGCACTTGGTTACCATGGCAGCGGGAAATGGCTTCAGCACTGAACTTGTCTTTGGCTGTGAAGTTTTGAGTGCCTTGAGTGAGGAGCTCCATGTTCGTTTTGTGTGGATGCTGAAACCGCTTGATTCCATCCCACTGGGATCAATGGGCATGGGACCGGAAGTGAGCCAACAGGGTTTCCTAGATAGCTGCCAGGACAGCTGATGGTATGTGAAGTTCATGAGGCAGGTGGAGTTGTTTTGGCACTGGAAGAGCTGTGCTGCTGCTTCGGGCAGTTGCCATTCACCAGTACACTCCCTTCCCTAGGTGTCATATCCACTTTCAGACATATGTGCTGCCAGAGCACTTGGTTTCCATGGCAGCGGGAAATGGCTTGGGCACTGAACTTGTATTGGCTGTGGAGTTTTGAGCGCCTTGAGTGAGGAGCTCCATGTTCGTTTTGTGTGGGTGCTGAAGCTGCTTGATTCCATCCCACTGGGCTCAATGGGCATGGGACCGGAAGTGACCCAACAGGGTTTCCTAGATAGCTGCCAGGACAGCAGATGGTATGTGAAGTTCATGAGGCAGGTGGAGTTGTTTTGGCAGTGGAAGAGCTGTGCTGTTGCTTCAAGCAGTTGCCATTCACCACCACAGTCCCTTCCCTAGGTGTCATATCCACTTTCAGACATATGTGCTGCCAGAGCACTTGGTTTATATGGCAGCGGGAAATGGCTTGGGCACTGAACTTGTCTTTGGCTGTGGAGTTTTGAGCGCCTTGAGTGAGGAGCTCCATGTTAGTTTTGTGTGGGTGCTCAAGCTGCTTGATTCCATCCCACTGGGCTCAATGGGCATGGGACCGGAAGTGACTCAACAGGGTTTCCTAGATAGCTGCCAGGATAGCTGATGGTATGTAAAGTTCATGAGGCAGGTGGAGTTGTTTTGGCAGTGGAAGAGCTGTGCTGCTGCTTTTGGCAATTGCCATTCACCAGCACACTCCCTTCCCTAGGTGTCATATCCACTTTCAGACATATGTGCTGCCAGAGCACTTGGTTTCCATGGCAGCGGGAAATGGCTTGGGCACTGAACTTGTCTTTGGCTGTGGAGTTTTGAGCGCCTTGAGTGAGGAGCTCCATGTTCGTTTTGTGTGGGTGCTGAAGCTGCTTGATTCCATCCCACTGGGCTCAATGGGCATGGGACCGGAAGTGACCCAACAGGGTTTCCTAGATAGCTGCCAGGACAGCTGATGGTATGTGAAGTTCATGAGGCAGGTGGAGTTGTTTTGGCAGTAGAAGAGCTGTGCTGCTGCTTCGGGCAGTTGCCATTCACCAGCACACTCCCTTCCCTAGGTGTCATATCCACTTTCAGACATATGTGCTGCCAGAGCACTTGGTTTATATGGCAGCGGGAAATGGCTTGGGCACTGAACTTGTCTTTGGCTGTGGAGTTTTGAGCGCCTTGAGTGAGGAGCTCCATGTTCGATTTGTGTGGGTGTTGAGGCTGCATGATTCCATCCCACTGGGCTCACTGGGCATGGGACCGGAAGTGACCCAACAGGGTTTCCTAGATAGCTGCCAGGACAGCTGATGGTATGTAAAGTTCATGAGGCAGGTGGAGTTCTTTTGGCAGTGGAAGAGCTGTGCTGCTGCTTCGGACAGTTGCCATTCACCAGCACACTCCCTTGCCTAGGTGTCATATCCACTCTCAGACATATGTGCTGCCAGAGCACTTGGTTTATATGGCAACGGGAAATGGCTTGGGCACTGAACTTGTCTTTGGCTGTGGAGCTTTGAGCGCCTTGAATGAGGAGCTCCATGTTAGTTTTGTGTGGGTGCTGAAGCTGCTTGATTCCATCCCCCTGGGCTCAATGGGCATGGGACCGGAAGTGACCCAACAGGGTTTCCTAGATAGCTGCCAGGACAGCTGATGGTATGTGAAGTTCATGAGGCAGGTGGAGTTGTTTTGGCAGTGGAAGAGCTGTGCTGCTGCTTCGGGCAGTTGCCATTCACCAGCACACTCCCTTCCCTAGGTGTCATATCCACTTTCAGACATATGTGCTGCCAGAGCACTTGGTTACCATGGCAGCGGGAAATGGCTTCGGCACTGAACTTGTCTTTCGCCATGTAGTTTTGAGCGCCTTGAGTGAGGAGCTCCATGTTCGTTTTGTGTGGGTGCTCAAGCTGCTTGATTCCATCCCACTGGGCTCACTGGGCATGGGACCGGAAGTGACCCAACAGGGTTTCCTAGACAGCTGCCTGGACAGCTGATGGTATGTGAAGTTCATGAGGCAGGTGGAGTTGTTTTGGCAGTGGAAGAGCTGTGCTGCTGCTTCGGGCAGTTGCCATTCACCAGCACACTCCCTTGCCTAGGTGTCATATCCACTTTCAGACATATGTGCTGCCAGAGCACTTGGTTTCCATGGCAGCGGGAAATGGCTTGGGCACTGAACTTGTCTTTGGCTGTGAAGTTTTGAGCGCCTTGAGTGAGGAGCTCCATGTTCGTTTTGTGTGGATGCTGAAACCGCTTGATTTCATCCCACTGGGCTCAATGGGCATGGGACCGGAAGTGACCCAACAGGGTTTCCTAGATAGCTGCCAGGACAGCTGATGGTATGTGAAGTTCATGAGGCAGGTGGAGTTGTTTTGGCAGTGAAAGAGCTGTGCTGCTGCTTCAGGCAGTTGCCATTCACCAGTACACTCCCTTCCCTAGGTGTCATATCCACTTTCAGACATATGTGCTGCCAGAGCACTTGGTTACCATGGCAGCGGGAAATGGCTTCAGCACTCTCTTGTCTTTCGCCATGTAGTTTTGAGCGGTTTGTGTGAGGAGCTCCATGTTCGTTTTGTGTGGGTGCTGAAGCTGCTTGATTCCATCCCCCTGGGCTCACTTGGCATGGGACCGGAAGTGACCCAACAGGGTTTCCTAGATAGCTGCCAGGACAGCTGATGGTATGTGAAGTTCATGAGGCAGGTGGAGTTGTTTTGGCAGTGGAAGAGCTGTGCTGCTGCTTCGGGCAGTTGCCATTCACCAGCACACTCCCTTCCCTAGATGTCATATCCACTTTCAGACATATGTGCTGCCAGAGCACTTGGTTTCCATGGCAGCGGGAAATGGCTTGGGCACTGAACTTGTCTTTGGCTGTGGAGTTTTGAGCGCCTTGAATGAGGAGCTCCATGTTCGTTTTGTGTGGGTGCTGAAGTTGCTTGATTCCATCCCACTGGGCTCAATGGGCATGGGACCGGAAGTGACCCAACAGGGTTTCCTAGATAGCTGCCAGGACAGCTGATGGTATGTAAAGTTCATGAGGCAGGTGGAGTTGTTTTGGCAGTGGAAGAGCTGTGCTGCTGCTTTGGGCAGTTGCCATTCACCAGCACACTCCCTTGCCTAGGTGTCATATCCACTTTCAGACATATGTGCTGCCAGAGCACTTGGTTTATATGGCAGCGGGAAATGGCTTGGGCACTGAACTTGTCTTTGGCTGTGGAGTTTTGAGCGCCTTGAGTGAGGAGCTCCATGTTCGATTTGTGTGGGTGTTGAGGCTGCATGATTCCATCCCACTGGGCTCACTGGGCATGGGACCGGAAGTGACCCAACAGGGTTTCCTAGATAGCTGCCAGGACAGCTGATGGTATGTGAAGTTCATGAGGCAGGTGGAGTTGTTTTGGCAGTGGAAGAGCTGTGCTGCTGCTTCGGACAGTTGCCATTCACCAGCACACTCCCTTGCCTAGGTGTCATATCCACTCTCAGACATATGTGCTGCCAGAGCACTTGGTTTATATGGCAACGGGAAATGGCTTGGGCACTGAACTTGTCTTTGGCTGTGGAGCTTTGAGCGCCTTGAATGAGGAGCTCCATGTTAGTTTTGTGTGGGTGCTGAAGCTGCTTGATTCCATCCCCCTGGCTCAATGGGCATGGGACCGGAAGTGACCCAACAGGGTTTCCTAGATAGCTGCCAGGACAGCTGATGGTATGTGAAGTTCATGAGGCAGGTGGAGTTGTTTTGGCAGTGAAAGAGCTGTGCTGCTGCTTCGGGCAGTTGCCATTCACCAGCACACTCCCTTGCCTAGGTGTCATATCCACTTTCAGACATATGTGCTGCCAGAGCACTTGGTTACCATGGCAGCGGGAAATGGCTTCGGCACTGAACTTGTCTTTCGCCATGTAGTTTTGAGCGCCTTGAGTGAGGAGCTCCATGTTCGTTTTGTGTGGGTGCTCAAGCTGCTTGATTCCATCCCACTGGGCTCACTGGGCATGGGACCGGAAGTGACCCAACAGGGTTTCCTAGACAGCTGCCAGGACAGCTGATGGTATGTGAAGTTCATGAGGCAGGTGGAGTTGTTTTGGCAGTGGAAGAGCTGTGCTGCTGCTTCGGGCAGTTGCCATTCACCAGCACACTCCCTTGCCTAGGTGTCATATCCACTTTCAGACATATGTGCTGCCAGAGCACTTGGTTTCCATGGCAGCGGGAAATGGCTTGGGCACTGAACTTGTCTTTGGCTGTGCAGTTTTGAGCGCCTTGAGTGAGGAGCTCCATGTTCGTTTTGTGTGGATGCTGAAACCGCTTGATTTCATCCCACTGGGCTCAATGGGCATGGGACCGGAAGTGACCCAACAGGGTTTCCTAGATAGCTGCCAGGACAGCTGATGGTATGTGAAGTTCATGAGGCAGGTGGAGTTGTTTTGGCAGTGAAAGAGCTGTGCTGCTGCTTCGGGCAGTTGCCATTCACCAGTACACTCTCTTCCCTAGGTGTCATATCCACTTTCAGACATATGTGCTGCCAGAGCACTTGGTTACCATGGCAGCGGGAAATGGCTTCAGCACTCTCTTGTCTTTCGCCATGTAGTTTTGAGCGGTTTGTGTGAGGAGCTCCATGTTCGTTTTGTGTGGGTGCTGAAGCTGCTTGATTCCATCCCACTGGGCTCACTTGGCATGGGACCGGAAGTGACCCAACAGGGTTTCCTAGATAGCTGCCAGGACAGCTGATGGTATGTGAAGTTCATGAGGCAGGTGGAGTTGTTTTGGCACTGGAAGAGCTGTGCTGCTGCTTCGGGCAGTTGCCATTCACCAGCACACTCCCTTCCCTAGATGTCATATCCACTTTCAGACATATGTGCTGCCAGAGCACTTGGTTTCCATGGCAGCGGGAAATGGCTTGGGCACTGAACTTGTCTTTGGCTGTGGAGTTTTGAGCGTCGTGAGTGAGGAGCTCTATGTTAGTTTTGTGTGGGTGCTGAAGCTGCTTGATTCCATCCCACTGGGCTCAATGGGCATGGGACCGGAAGTGACCCAACAGGGTTTCCTAGATAGCTGCCAGGACAGCAGATTGTATGTGAAGTTCATGAGGCAGGTGGAGTTGTTTTGGCTGTGGAAGAGCTGTGCTGCTGCTTCGGGCAGTTGCCATTCACCAGTACACTCCCTTCCCTAGGTGTCATATCCACTTTCAGACATATGTGCTGCCAGAGCACTTGGTTACCATGGCAGAGGGAAATGGCTTCAGCACTGTCTTGTCTTTCGCCATGTAGTTTTGAGCGGTTTGTATGAGGAGCTCCATGTTCGTTTTGTGTGGGTGCTCAAGCTGCTTGATTCCATCCCCCTGGGCTCACTTGGCATGGGACCGGAAGTGACCCAACAGGATTTCCTAGATAGCTGCCAGGACAGCTGATGGTATGTGAAGTTCATGAGGCAGGTGGAGTTGTTTTGGCACTGGAAGAGCTGTGCTGCTGCTTCGGGCAGTTGCCATTCACCAGCACACTCCCTTCCCTAGATGTCATATCCACTTTCAGACATATGTGCTGCCAGAGCACTTGGTTTCCATGGCAGCGGGAAATGGCTTGGGCACTGAACTTGTCTTTGGCTGTGGAATTTGAGCGCCTTGAATGAGGAGCTCCATGTTCGTTTTGTGTGGGTGCTGAGGCTGCTTGATTCCATCCCACTGGGCTCAATGGGCATGGGACCGGAAGTGACCCAACAGGGTTTCCTAGATAGCTGCCAGGACAGCTGATGGTATGTAAAGTTCATGAGGCAGGTGGAGTTGTTTTGGCAGTGGAAGAGCTGTGCTGCTGATTCAGGCACTTGCCATTCACCAGCACACTCCCTTCCCTAGGTGTCATATCCACTTTCAGACATATGTGCTGCCAGAGCACTTGGTTTATATGGCAGCGGGAAATGGCTTCAGCACTGAACTTGTCTTTGGCTGTGAAGTTTTGAGTGCCTTGAGTGAGGAGCTCCATGTTCGTTTTGTGTGGATGCTGAAACCGCTTGATTCCATCCCACTGGGCTCAATGGGCATGGGACCGGAAGTGACCCAACAGGGTTTCCTAGATAGCTGCCAGGACAGCTGATGGTATGTGAAGTTCATGAGGCAGGTGGAGTTGTTTTGGCAGTGGAAGAGCTGTGCTGCTGCTTCGGGCAGTTGCCATTCACCACCACACTCCCTTCCCTAGGTGTCATATCCACTTTCAGACATATGTGCTGCCAGAGCACTTGGTTTACATGGCAGCGGGAAATGGCTTGGGCACTGAACTTGTCTTTGGCTGTGGAGGTTTGAGCGCCTTGAGTGAGGAGCTCCATGTTAGTTTTGTGTGGGTGCTGAAGCTGCTTGATTCCATCCCACTGGGCTCAATGTTTATGGGACCGGAAGTGACCCAACAGGGTTTCCTAGATAGCTGCCAGGACAGCATTTGGTATGTGAAGTTCATGAGGCAGGTGGAGTTGTTTTGGCAGTGGAAGAGCTGTGCTGCTGCTTCGGGCAGTTGCCATTCACCAGCACACTCCCTTCCCTAGATGTCATATCCACTTTCAGACATATGTGCTGCCAGAGCACTTGGTTACCATGGCAGCGGGAAATGGCTTCAGCACTGAACTTGTCTTTGGCTGTGAAGTTTTGAGTGCCTTGAGTGAGGAGCTCCATGTTCGTTTTGTGTGGATGCTGAAACCGCTTGATTCCATCCCACTGGGATCAATGGGCATGGGACCGGAAGTGAGCCAACAGGGTTTCCTAGATAGCTGCCAGGACAGCTGATGGTATGTGAAGTTCATGAGGCAGGTGGAGTTGTTTTGGCACTGGAAGAGCTGTGCTGCTGCTTCGGGCAGTTGCCATTCACCAGTACACTCCCTTCCCTAGGTGTCATATCCACTTTCAGACATATGTGCTGCCAGAGCACTTGGTTTCCATGGCAGCGGGAAATGGCTTGGGCACTGAACTTGTATTGGCTGTGGAGTTTTGAGCGCCTTGAGTGAGGAGCTCCATGTTCGTTTTGTGTGGGTGCTGAAGCTGCTTGATTCCATCCCACTGGGCTCAATGGGCATGGGACCGGAAGTGACCCAACAGGGTTTCCTAGATAGCTGCCAGGACAGCAGATGGTATGTGAAGTTCATGAGGCAGGTGGAGTTGTTTTGGCAGTGGAAGAGCTGTGCTGTTGCTTCAAGCAGTTGCCATTCACCACCACAGTCCCTTCCCTAGGTGTCATATCCACTTTCAGACATATGTGCTGCCAGAGCACTTGGTTTATATGGCAGCGGGAAATGGCTTGGGCACTGAACTTGTCTTTGGCTGTGGAGTTTTGAGCGCCTTGAGTGAGGAGCTCCATGTTCGATTTGTGTGGGTGTTGAGGCTGCATGATTCCATCCCACTGGGCTCAATGGGCATGGGACCGGAAGTGACTCAACAGGGTTTCCTAGATAGCTGCCAGGATAGCTGATGGTATGTAAAGTTCATGAGGCAGGTGGAGTTGTTTTGGCAGTGGAAGAGCTGTGCTGCTGCTTTTGGCAATTGCCATTCACCAGCACACTCCCTTCCCTAGGTGTCATATCCACTTTCAGACATATGTGCTGCCAGAGCACTTGGTTTCCATGGCAGCGGGAAATGGCTTGGGCACTGAACTTGTCTTTGGCTGTGGAGTTTTGAGCGCCTTGAGTGAGGAGCTCCATGTTCGTTTTGTGTGGGTGCTGAAGCTGCTTGATTCCATCCCACTGGGCTCAATGGGCATGGGACCGGAAGTGACCCAACAGGGTTTCCTAGATAGCTGCCAGGACAGCTGATGGTATGTGAAGTTCATGAGGCAGGTGGAGTTGTTTTGGCAGTAGAAGAGCTGTGCTGCTGCTTCGGGCAGTTGCCATTCACCAGCACACTCCCTTCCCTAGGTGTCATATCCACTTTCAGACATATGTGCTGCCAGAGCACTTGGTTTATATGGCAGCGGGAAATGGCTTGGGCACTGAACTTGTCTTTGGCTGTGGAGTTTTGAGCGCCTTGAGTGAGGAGCTCCATGTTCGATTTGTGTGGGTGTTGAGGCTGCATGATTCCATCCCACTGGGCTCACTGGGCATGGGACCGGAAGTGACCCAACAGGGTTTCCTAGATAGCTGCCAGGACAGCTGATGGTATGTGAAGTTCATGAGGCAGGTGGAGTTGTTTTGGCAGTGGAAGAGCTGTGCTGCTGCTTCGGACAGTTGCCATTCACCAGCACACTCCCTTGCCTAGGTGTCATATCCACTCTCAGACATATGTGCTGCCAGAGCACTTGGTTTATATGGCAACGGGAAATGGCTTGGGCACTGAACTTGTCTTTGGCTGTGGAGCTTTGAGCGCCTTGAATGAGGAGCTCCATGTTAGTTTTGTGTGGGTGCTGAAGCTGCTTGATTCCATCCCCCTGGGCTCAATGGGCATGGGACCGGAAGTGACCCAACAGGGTTTCCTAGATAGCTGCCAGGACAGCTGATGGTATGTGAAGTTCATGAGGCAGGTGGAGTTGTTTTGGCAGTGAAAGAGCTGTGCTGCTGCTTCGGGCAGTTGCCATTCACCAGCACACTCCCTTGCCTAGGTGTCATATCCACTTTCAGACATATGTGCTGCCAGAGCACTTGGTTACCATGGCAGCGGGAAATGGCTTCGGCACTGAACTTGTCTTTCGCCATGTAGTTTTGAGCGCCTTGAGTGAGGAGCTCCATGTTCGTTTTGTGTGGGTGCTCAAGCTGCTTGATTCCATCCCACTGGGCTCACTGGGCATGGGACCGGAAGTGACCCAACAGGGTTTCCTAGACAGCTGCCTGGACAGCTGATGGTATGTGAAGTTCATGAGGCAGGTGGAGTTGTTTTGGCAGTGGAAGAGCTGTGCTGCTGCTTCGGGCAGTTGCCATTCACCAGCACACTCCCTTGCCTAGGTGTCATATCCACTTTCAGACATATGTGCTGCCAGAGCACTTGGTTTCCATGGCAGCGGGAAATGGCTTGGGCACTGAACTTGTCTTTGGCTGTGCAGTTTTGAGCGCCTTGAGTGAGGAGCTCCATGTTCGTTTTGTGTGGGTGCTCAAGCTGCTTGATTCCATCCCACTGGGCTCAATGGGCATGGGACCGGAAGTGACCCAACAGGGTTTCCTAGATAGCTGCCAGGACAGCTGATGGTATGTGAAGTTCATGAGGCAGGTGGAGTTGTTTTGGCAGTGAAAGAGCTGTGCTGCTGCTTCAGGCAGTTGCCATTCACCAGTACACTCCCTTCCCTAGGTGTCATATCCACTTTCAGACATATGTGCTGCCAGAGCACTTGGTTACCATGGCAGCGGGAAATGGCTTCAGCACTCTCTTGTCTTTCGCCATGTAGTTTTGAGCGGTTTGTGTGAGGAGCTCCATGTTCGTTTTGTGTGGGTGCTGAAGCTGCTTGATTCCATCCCCCTGGGCTCACTTGGCATGGGACCGGAAGTGACCCAACAGGGTTTCCTAGATAGCTGCCAGGACAGCTGATGGTATGTGAAGTTCATGAGGCAGGTGGAGTTGTTTTGGCACTGGAAGAGCTGTGCTGCTGCTTCGGGCAGTTGCCATTCACCAGCACACTCCCTTCCCTAGATGTCATATCCACTTTCAGACATATGTGCTGCCAGAGCACTTGGTTTCCATGGCAGCGGGAAATGGCTTGGGCACTGAACTTGTCTTTGGCTGTGGAGTTTTGAGCGCCTTGAATGAGGAGCTCCATGTTCGTTTTGTGTGGGTGCTGAAGTTGCTTGATTCCATCCCACTGGGCTCAATGGGCATGGGACCGGAAGTGACCCAACAGGGTTTCCTAGATAGCTGCCAGGACAGCTGATGGTATGTAAAGTTCATGAGGCAGGTGGAGTTGTTTTGGCAGTGGAAGAGCTGTGCTGCTGCTTTGGGCAGTTGCCATTCACCAGCACACTCCCTTGCCTAGGTGTCATATCCACTTTCAGACATATGTGCTGCCAGAGCACTTGGTTTATATGGCAGCGGGAAATGGCTTGGGCACTGAACTTGTCTTTGGCTGTGGAGTTTTGAGCGCCTTGAGTGAGGAGCTCCATGTTCGATTTGTGTGGGTGTTGAGGCTGCATGATTCCATCCCACTGGGCTCACTGGGCATGGGACCGGAAGTGACCCAACAGGGTTTCCTAGATAGCTGCCAGGACAGCTGATGGTATGTGAAGTTCATGAGGCAGGTGGAGTTGTTTTGGCAGTGGAAGAGCTGTGCTGCTGCTTCGGACAGTTGCCATTCACCAGCACACTCCCTTGCCTAGGTGTCATATCCACTCTCAGACATATGTGCTGCCAGAGCACTTGGTTTATATGGCAACGGGAAATGGCTTGGGCACTGAACTTGTCTTTGGCTGTGGAGCTTTGAGCGCCTTGAATGAGGAGCTCCATGTTAGTTTTGTGTGGGTGCTGAAGCTGCTTGATTCCATCCCCCTGGCTCAATGGGCATGGGACCGGAAGTGACCCAACAGGGTTTCCTAGATAGCTGCCAGGACAGCTGATGGTATGTGAAGTTCATGAGGCAGGTGGAGTTGTTTTGGCAGTGAAAGAGCTGTGCTGCTGCTTCGGGCAGTTGCCATTCACCAGCACACTCCCTTGCCTAGGTGTCATATCCACTTTCAGACATATGTGCTGCCAGAGCACTTGGTTACCATGGCAGCGGGAAATGGCTTCGGCACTGAACTTGTCTTTCGCCATGTAGTTTTGAGCGCCTTGAGTGAGGAGCTCCATGTTCGTTTTGTGTGGGTGCTCAAGCTGCTTGATTCCATCCCACTGGGCTCACTGGGCATGGGACCGGAAGTGACCCAACAGGGTTTCCTAGACAGCTGCCAGGACAGCTGATGGTATGTGAAGTTCATGAGGCAGGTGGAGTTGTTTTGGCAGTGGAAGAGCTGTGCTGCTGCTTCGGGCAGTTGCCATTCACCAGCACACTCCCTTGCCTAGGTGTCATATCCACTTTCAGACATATGTGCTGCCAGAGCACTTGGTTTCCATGGCAGCGGGAAATGGCTTGGGCACTGAACTTGTCTTTGGCTGTGCAGTTTTGAGCGCCTTGAGTGAGGAGCTCCATGTTCGTTTTGTGTGGATGCTGAAACCGCTTGATTTCATCCCACTGGGCTCAATGGGCATGGGACCGGAAGTGACCCAACAGGGTTTCCTAGATAGCTGCCAGGACAGCTGATGGTATGTGAAGTTCATGAGGCAGGTGGAGTTGTTTTGGCAGTGAAAGAGCTGTGCTGCTGCTTCGGGCAGTTGCCATTCACCAGTACACTCTCTTCCCTAGGTGTCATATCCACTTTCAGACATATGTGCTGCCAGAGCACTTGGTTACCATGGCAGCGGGAAATGGCTTCAGCACTCTCTTGTCTTTCGCCATGTAGTTTTGAGCGGTTTGTGTGAGGAGCTCCATGTTCGTTTTGTGTGGGTGCTGAAGCTGCTTGATTCCATCCCACTGGGCTCACTTGGCATGGGACCGGAAGTGACCCAACAGGGTTTCCTAGATAGCTGCCAGGACAGCTGATGGTATGTGAAGTTCATGAGGCAGGTGTAGTTGTTTTGGCACTGGAAGAGCTGTGCTGCTGCTTCGGGCAGTTGCCATTCACCAGCACACTCCCTTCCCTAGATGTCATATCCACTTTCAGACATATGTGCTGCCAGAGCACTTGGTTTCCATGGCAGCGGGAAATGGCTTGGGCACTGAACTTGTCTTTGGCTGTGGAGTTTTGAGCGTCGTGAGTGAGGAGCTCTATGTTAGTTTTGTGTGGGTGCTGAAGCTGCTTGATTCCATCCCACTGGGCTCAATGGGCATGGGACCGGAAGTGACCCAACAGGGTTTCCTAGATAGCTGCCAGGACAGCAGATTGTATGTGAAGTTCATGAGGCAGGTGGAGTTGTTTTGGCTGTGGAAGAGCTGTGCTGCTGCTTTGGGCAGTTGCCATTCACCAGTACACTCCCTTCCCTAGGTGTCATATCCACTTTCAGACATATGTGCTGCCAGAGCACTTGGTTACCATGGCAGAGGGAAATGGCTTCAGCACTGTCTTGTCTTTCGCCATGTAGTTTTGAGCGGTTTGTATGAGGAGCTCCATGTTCGTTTTGTGTGGGTGCTCAAGCTGCTTGATTCCATCCCCCTGGGCTCACTTGGCATGGGACCGGAAGTGACCCAACAGGATTTCCTAGATAGCTGCCAGGACAGCTGATGGTATGTGAAGTTCATGAGGCAGGTGGAGTTGTTTTGGCACTGGAAGAGCTGTGCTGCTGATTCGGGCAGTTGCCATTCACCAGCACACTCCCTTCCCTAGATGTCATATCCACTTTCAGACATATGTGCTGCCAGAGCACTTGGTTTCCATGGCAGCGGGAAATGGCTTGGGCACTGAACTTGTCTTTGGCTGTGGAATTTGAGCGCCTTGAATGAGGAGCTCCATGTTCGTTTTGTGTGGGTGCTGAGGCTGCTTGATTCCATCCCACTGGGCTCAATGGGCATGGGACCGGAAGTGACCCAACAGGGTTTCCTAGATAGCTGCCAGGACAGCTGATGGTATGTAAAGTTCATGAGGCAGGTGGAGTTGTTTTGGCAGTGGAAGAGCTGTGCTGCTGATTCAGGCACTTGCCATTCACCAGCACACTCCCTTCCCTAGGTGTCATATCCACTTTCAGACATATGTGCTGCCAGAGCACTTGGTTTATATGGCAGCGGGAAATGGCTTCAGCACTGAACTTGTCTTTGGCTGTGAAGTTTTGAGTGCCTTGAGTGAGGAGCTCCATGTTCGTTTTGTGTGGATGCTGAAACCGCTTGATTCCATCCCACTGGGCTCAATGGGCATGGGACCGGAAGTGACCCAACAGGGTTTCCTAGATAGCTGCCAGGACAGCTGATGGTATGTGAAGTTCATGAGGCAGGTGGAGTTGTTTTGGCAGTGGAAGAGCTGTGCTGCTGCTTCGGGCAGTTGCCATTCACCACCACACTCCCTTCCATAGGTGTCATATCCACTTTCAGACATATGTGCTGCCAGAGCACTTGGTTTACATGGCAGCGGGAAATGGCTTGGGCACTGAACTTGTCTTTGGCTGTGGAGGTTTGAGCGCCTTGAGTGAGGAGCTCCATGTTAGTTTTGTGTGGGTGCTGAAGCTGCTTGATTCCATCCCACTGGGCTCAATGTTTATGGGACCGGAAGTGACCCAACAGGGTTTCCTAGATAGCTGCCAGGACAGCATTTGGTATGTGAAGTTCATGAGGCAGGTGGAGTTGTTTTGGCAGTGGAAGAGCTGTGCTGCTGCTTCGGGCAATTGCCATTCACCAGCACAGTCCCTTGCCTAGGTGTCATATCCACTTTCAGACATATGTGCTGCCAGAGCACTTGGTTTATATGGCAGCGGGAAATGGCTTCAGCACTGAACTTTTCTTTGGCTGTGAAGTTTTGAGTGCCTTGAGTGAGGAGCTCCATGTTCGTTTTGTGTGGATGCTGAAACCGCTTGATTCCATCCCACTGGGATCAATGGGCATGGGACCGGAAGTGACCCAACAGGGTTTCCTAGATAGCTGCCAGGACAGCTGATGGTATGTGAAGTTCATGAGGCAGGTGGAGTTGTTTTGGCACTGGAAGAGCTGTGCTGCTGCTTCGGGCAGTTGCCATTCACCAGCACACTCCCTTCCCTAGGTGTCATATCCACTTTCAGACATATGTGCTGCCAGAGCACTTGGTTTCCATGGCAGCGGGAAATGGCTTGGGCACTGAACTTGTCTTTGGCTGTGGAGTTTTGAGCGCCTTGAGTGAGGAGCTCCATGTTAGTTTTGTGTGGGTGCTGAAGCTGCTTGATTCCATCCCACTGGGCTCAATGGGCATGGGACCCCAAGTGACCCAACAGGGTTTCCTAGATAGCTGCCAGGACAGCAGATGGTATGTGAAGTTCATGAGGCAGGTGGAGTTGTTTTGGCACTGGAAGAGCTGTGCTGCTGCTTCAAGCAGTTGCCATTCACCACCACAGTCCCTTCCCTAGGTGTCATATCCACTTTCAGACATATGTGCTGCCAGAGCACTTGGTTTATATGGCAGTGAGAAATGGCTTGGGCACTGAACTTTTCTTTGGCTGTGGAGTTTTGAGCGCCTTGAGTGAGGAGCTCCATGTTAGTTTTGTGTGGGTGCTGAAGCTGCTTGATTCCATCCCCCTGGGCTCACTGGGCATGGGACCGGAAGTGACTCAACAGGGTTTCCTAGATAGCTGCCAGGACAGCTGATGGTATGTGAAGTTCATGAGGCAGGTGGAGTTGTTTTGGCAGTGGAAGAGCTGTGCTGCAGCTTCGGGCAGTTGCCATTGACGAGCACACTCCCTTCCCTAGGTGTCATATCCACTTTCAGACATATGTGCTGCCAGAGCACTTGGTTTCCATGGCAGCGGGAAATGGCTTCGGCACTGAACTAGTCTTTCACCATGTAGTTTTGAGAGCCTTGAGTGAGGAGCTCCATGTTAATTTTGTGTGGGTGCTCAAGCTGCTTGATTCCATCCCCCTGGGCTCACTGAGCATGGGACCGGAAGTGACCCAACAGGGTTTCCTAGATAGCTGCCAGGACAGCTGATGGTATGTGAAGTTCATGAGGCAGGTGGAGTTGTTTTGGGACTGGAAGAGCTGTGCTGCTGCTTCGGGCAGTTGCCATTCACCAACACACTCCCTTCCCTAGGTGTCATATCCACTTTCAGACATATGTGCTGCCAGAGCACTTGGTTTCCATGGCAGCGGGAAATGGCTTGGGCACTGAACTTTTCTTTGGCCGTGAAGTTTTGAGCGCCTTGAGTGAGGAGCTCCATTTTGGTTTTGTGTGGGTCCTGAAGCTGCTTGATTCCATCCCACTGGGCTCAATGGGCATGGGACCGGAAGTGACCCAACAGGGTTTCCTAGACAGCTGCCAGGACAGCTGATGGTATGTGAAGTTCATGAGGCAGGTGGAGTTGTTTTGGCACTGGAAGAGCTGTGCTGCTGCTTCGGGCAGTTGCCATTGACGAGCACACTCCCTTCCCTAGGTGTCATATCCACTTTCAGACATATGTGCTGCCAGAGCACTTGGTTTCCATGGCAGCGGGAAATGGCTTGGGCACTGAACTTGTCTTTGGCCGTGGAGTTTTGAGCGCCTTGAGTGAGGAGCTCCATGTTCGATTTGTCTGGGATCGGAAGCTGCTTGATTCCATCCCACTGGGCTCAATGGGCATGGGACCGGAAGTGACCCAACAGGGTTTCCTAGATAGCTGCCAGGACAGCTGATGGTATGTGAAGTTCATGAGGCAGGTGGAGTTGTTTTGGCAGTGGAAGAGCTGTGCTGCTGCTTCGGGCAGTTGCCATTCACCAGCACACTCCCTTCCCTAGGTGTCATATCCACTTTCAGACATATGTGCTGCCAGAGCACTTGGTTTCCATGGCAGCGGGAAATGGCTTGGGCACTGAACTTGTCTTTTGCCATGTAGTTTTGAGCGCCTTGAGTGAGGAGCTCCATGTTAGTTTTGTGTGGGTGCTGAAGCTGCTTGATTCCATCCCACTGGGCTCAATGGGCATGGGACCGGAAGTGACCCAACAGGGTTTCCTAGATAGCTGCCAGGACAGCTGATGGTATGTGAAGTTCATGAGGCAGGTGGAGTTGTTTTGGCAGTGGAAGAGCTGTGCTGCTGCTTCGGGCAGTTGCCATTCACCAGCACACTCCCTTCCCTAGGTGTCATATCCACTTTCAGACATATGTGCTGCCAGAGCACTTGGTTTCCATGGCAGCGGGAAATGGCTTCGGCACTGAACTTTTCTTTGGCCGTGAAATTTTGAGCACCTTCAGTGAGGAGCTCCATGTTCGTTTTGTGTGTGTCCTGAAGCTGCTTGATTCCATCCCACTGGGCTCAATGGGCATGGGACCGGAAGTGACCCAACAGGGTTTCCTAGACAGCTGCCAGGACAGCTGATGGTATGTGAAGTTCATGAGGCAGGTGGAGTTGTTTTGGCACTGGAAGAGCTGTGCTGCAGCTTCGGGCAGTTGCCATTCACCAGTACACTCCCTTCCCTAGGTGTCATATCCACTTTCAAACATATGTGCTGCCAGAGCACTTGGTTACCATGGCAGCGGAAAATGGCTTCAGCACTCTCTTGTCTTTCGCCATGTAGTTTTGAGCGCTTTGTGTGAGGAGCTCCATGTTCGTTTTGTGTGGGTGCTCAAGCTGCTTGATTCCATCCCCCTGGGCTCACTTGGCATGGGACCGGAAGTGACCCAACAGGGTTTCCTAGATAGCTGCCAGGACAGCTGATGGTATGTGAAGTTCATGAGGCAGGTGGAGTTTTTTTGGCACTGGAAGAGCTGTGCTGCTGCTTCGGGCAGTTGCCATTCACCAGCACACTCCCTTCCCTAGATGTCATATCCACTTTCAGACATATGTGCTGCCAGAGCACTTGGTTTCCATGGCAGCGGGAAATGGCTTGGGCACTGAACTTGTCTTTGGCTGTGGAGTTTTGAGCGCCTTGAATGAGGAGCTCCATGTTCGTTTTGTGTGGGTGCTGAGGTTGCTTGATTCCATCCCACTGGGCTCAATGGGCATGGGACCGGAAGTGACCCAACAGGGTTTCCTAGATAGCTGCCAGGACAGCTGATGGTATGTAAAGTTCATGAGGCAGGTGGAGTTGTTTTGGCAGTGGAAGAGCTGTGCTGCTGCTTTGGGCAGTTGCCATTCACCAGCACACTCCCTTGCCTAGGTGTCATATCCACTTTCAGACATATGTGCTGCCAGAGCACTTGGTTTATATGGCAGCGGGAAATGGCTTCAGCACTGAACTTGTCTTTGGCTGTGAAGTTTTGAGTGCCTTGAGTGAGGAGCTCCATGTTCGTTTTGTGTGGATGCTGAAACCGCTTGATTCCATCCCACTGGGCTCAATGGGCATGGGACCGGAAGTGACCCAACAGGGTTTCCTAGATAGCTGCCAGGACAGCTGATGGTATGTGAAGTTCATGAGGCAGGTGGAGTTGTTTTGGCACTGGAAGAGCTGTGCTGCTGCTTCGGGCAGTTGCCATTCACCAGCACACTCCCTTCCCTAGGTGTCATATCCACTTTCAGACATATGTGCTGCCAGAGCACTTGGTTTCCATGGCAGCGGGAAATGGCTTGGGCACTGAACTTGTCTTTGGCTGTGGAGTTTTTAGCGCCTTGAGTGAGGAGCTCCATGTTAGTTTTGTGTGGGTGCTGAAGCTGCTTGATTCCATCCCACTGGGCTCAATGGGCATGGGACCGGAAGTGACCCAACAGGGTTTCCTAGATAGCTGCCAGGACAGCAGATGGTATGTGAAGTTCATGAGGCAGGTGGAGTTGTTTTGGCTGTGGAAGAGCTGTGCTGCTGCTTCGGGCAGTTGCCATTCACCAGTACACTCCCTTCCCTAGGTGTCATATCCACTTTCAGACATATGTGCTGCCAGAGCACTTGGTTTCCATGGCAGCGGGAAATGGCTTCAGCACTCTCTTGTCTTTCGCATTGTAGTTTTAGGCAGTTTGTGTGAGGAGCTCCATGTTCGTGTTGTGTGGGTGCTCAAGCTGCTTGATTCCATCCCCCTGGGCTCACTTGGCATGGGACCGGAAGTGACCCAACAGGGTTTCCTAGATAGCTGCCAGGACAGCTGATGGTATGTGAAGTTCATGAGGCAGGTGGAGTTGTTTTGGCACTGGAAGAGCTGTGCTGCTGCTTCGGGCAGTTGCCATTCACCAGCACACTCCCTTCCCTAGATGTCATATCCACTTTCAGACATATGTGCTGCCAGAGCACTTGATTACCATGGCAGCGGGAAATGGCTTGGGCACTGAACTTGTCTTTGGCTGTGGAGTTTTGAGCGCCTTGAGTGAGGAGCTCCATGTTCGTTTTGTGTGGGTGCTGAGGCTGCTTGATTCCATCCCACTGGGCTCAATGGGCATGGGACCGGAAGTGACCCAACAGGGTTTCCTAGATAGCTGCCAGGACAGCTGATGGTATGTAAAGTTCATGAGGCAGGTGGAGTTGTTTTGGCAGTGGAAGAGCTGTGCTGCTGCTTCGGGCAGTTGCCATTCACCAGCACACTCCCTTGCCTAGGTGTCATATCCACTTTCAGACATATGTGCTGCCAGAGCACTTGGTTTATATGGCAGCGGGAAATGGCTTCAGCACTGAACTTGTCTTTGGCTGTGAAGTTTTGAGTGCCTTGAGTGAGGAGCTCCATGTTCGTTTTGTGTGGATGCTGAAAGCGCTTGATTCCATCCCACTGGGCTCAATGGGCATGGGACCGGAAGTGAGCCAAGAGGGTTTCCTAGATAGCTGCCAGGACAGCTGATGGTATGTGAAGTTCATGAGGCAGGTGGAGTTGTTTTGGCAGTGGAAGAGCTGTGCTGCTGCTTCGGGCAGTTGCCATTCACCAGCACACTCCCTTGCCTAGGTGTCATATCCACTTTCAGACATATGTGCTGCCAGAGCACTTGGTTTCCATGGCAGCGGGAAATGGCTTGGGCACTGAACTTGTCTTTGGCTGTGGAGTTTTGAGCGCCTTGAGTGAGGAGCTCCATGTTCGTTTTGTGTGGGTGCTGAAGCTGCTTGATTCCATCCCACTGGGCTCAATGGGCATGGGACCGGAAGTGACCCAACAGGGTTTCCTAGATAGCTGCCAGGACAGCAGATGGTATGTGAAGTTCATGAGGCAGGTGGAGTTGTTTTGGCACTGGAAGAGCTGTGCTGCTGCTTCAAGCAGTTGCCATTCACCACCACAGTCCCTTCCCTAGGTGTCATATCCACTTTCAGACATATGTGCTGCCAGAGCACTTGGTTTATATGGCAGCAGGAAATGGCTTGGGCACTGAACTTGTCTTTGGCTGTGGGGTTTTGAGCGCCTTGAGTGAGGAGCTCCATGTTAGTTTTGTGTGGGTGCTCAAGCTGCTTGATTCCATCCCACTGGGCTCAATGGGCATGCGACCGGAAGTGACTCAACAGGGTTTCCTAGATAGCTGCCAGGATAGCTGATGGTATGTAAAGTTCATGAGGCAGGTGGAGTTGTTTTGGCAGTGGAAGAGCTGTGCTGCTGCTTCGGGCAATTGCCATTCACCAGCACACTCCCTTCCCTAGGTGTCATATCCACTTTCAGACATATGTGCTGCCAGAGCATTTGGTTTATATGGCAGCGGGAAATGGCTTGGGCACTGAACTTGTCTTTGGCTGTGGAGTTTTGAGCGCCTTGAGTGAGGAGCTCCATGTTCGTTTTGTGTGGGTGCTGAAGCTGCTTGATTCCATCCCACTGGGCTCAATGGGCATGGGACCGGAAGTGACCCAACAGGGTTTCCTAGATAGCTGCCAGGACAGCTGATGGTATGTGAAGTTCATGAGGCAGGTGGAGTTGTTTTGGCACTAGAAGAGCTGTGCTGCTGCTTCGGGCAGTTGCCATTCACCAGCACACTCCCTTCCCTAGGTGTCATATCCACTTTCAGACATATGTGCTGCCAGAGCACTTGGTTTATATGGCAGCGGGAAATGGCTTGGGCACTGAACTTGTCTTTGGCTGTGGAGTTTTGAGCGCCTTGAGTGAGGAGCTCCATGTTCGATTTGTGTGGGTGTTGAGGCTGCATGATTCCATCCCACTGGGCTCACTGGGCATGGGACCGGAAGTGACCCAACAGGGTTTCCTAGATAGCTGCCAGGACAGCTGATGGTATGTAAAGTTCATGAGGCAGGTGGAGTTGTTTTGGCAGTGGAAGAGCTGTGCTGCTGCTTCGGACAGTTGCCATTCACCAGCACACTCCCTTGCCTAGGTGTCATATCCACTTTCAGACATATGTGCTGCCAGAGCACTTGGTTTATATGGCAACGGGAAATGGCTTGGGCACTGAACTTGTCTTTGGCTGTGGAGCTTTGAGCGCCTTGAATGAGGAGCTCCATGTTAGTTTTGTGTGGGTGCTGAAGCTGCTTGATTCCATCCCCCTGGGCTCAATGGGCATGGGACCGGAAGTGACCCAACAGGGTTTCCTAGATAGCTGCCAGGACAGCTGATGGTATGTGAAGTTCATGAGGCAGGTGGAGTTGTTTTGGCAGTGGAAGAGCTGTGCTGCTGCTTCGGGCAGTTGCCATTCACCAGCACACTCCCTTCCCTAGGTGTCATATCCACTTTCAGACATATGTGCTGCCAGAGCACTTGGTTTCCATGGCAGCGGGAAATGGCTTGGGCACTGAACTTGTCTTTGGCTGTGGAGTTTTGAGCGCCTTGAGTGAGGAGCTCCATGTTAGTTTTGTGTGGGTGCTGAAGCTGCTTGATTCCATCCCACTGGGCTCAATGGGCATGGGACCGGAAGTGACCCAACAGGGTTTCCTAGATAGCTGCCAGGACAGCTGATGGTATGTGAAGTTCATGAGGCAGGTGGAGTTGTTTTGGCAGTGGAAGAGCTGTGCTGCTGCTTCGGGCAGTTGCCATTCACCAGCACACTCCCTTCCCTAGGTGTCATATCCACTTTCAGACATATGTGCTGCCAGAGCACTTGGTTTCCATGGCAGCGGGAAATGGCTTCGGCACTGAACTTTTCTTTGGCTGTGAAGTTTTGAGCACCTTCAGTGAGGAGCTCCATGTTCGTTTTGTGTGTGTCCTGAAGCTGCTTGATTCCATCCCACTGGGCTCAATGGGCATGGGACCGGAAGTGACCCAACAGGGTTTCCTAGACAGCTGCCAGGACAGCTGATGGTATGTGAAGTTCATGAGGCAGGTGGAGTTGTTTTGGCACTGGAAGAGCTGTGCTGCAGCTTCGGGCAGTTGCCATTCACCAGTACACTCCCTTCCCTAGGTGTCATATCCACTTTCAGACATATGTGCTGCCAGAGCACTTGGTTACCATGGCAGCGGAAAATGGCTTCAGCACTCTCTTGTCTTTCGCCATGTAGTTTTGAGCGCTTTGTGTGAGGAGCTCCATGTTCGTTTTGTGTGGGTGCTCAAGCTGCTTGATTCCATCCCCCTGGGCTCACTTGGCATGGGACCGGAAGTGACCCAACAGGGTTTCCTAGATAGCTGCCAGGACAGCAGATGGTATGTGAAGTTCATGAGGCAGGTGGAGTTTTTTTGGCACTGGAAGAGCTGTGCTGCTGCTTCGGGCAGTTGCCATTCACCAGCACACTCCCTTCCCTAGATGTCATATCCACTTTCAGACATATGTGCTGCCAGAGCACTTGGTTTCCATGGCAGCGGGAAATGGCTTGGGCACTGAACTTGTCTTTGGCTGTGGAGTTTTGAGCGCCTTGAATGAGGAGCTCCATGTTCGTTTTGTGTGGGTGCTGAGGTTGCTTGATTCCATCCCACTGGGCTCAATGGGCATGGGACCGGAAGTGACCCAACAGGGTTTCCTAGATAGCTGCCAGGACAGCTGATGGTATGTAAAGTTCATGAGGCAGGTGGAGTTGTTTTGGCAGTGGAAGAGCTGTGCTGCTGCTTTGGGCAGTTGCCATTCACCAGCACACTCCCTTGCCTAGGTGTCATATCCACTTTCAGACATATGTGCTGCCAGAGCACTTGGTTTATATGGCAGCGGGAAATGGCTTCAGCACTGAACTTGTCTTTGGCTGTGAAGTTTTGAGTGCCTTGAGTGAGGAGCTCCATGTTCGTTTTGTGTGGATGCTGAAACCGCTTGATTCCATCCCACTGGGCTCAATGGGCATGGGACCGGAAGTGACCCAACAGGGTTTCCTAGATAGCTGCCAGGACAGCTGATGGTATGTGAAGTTCATGAGGCAGGTGGAGTTGTTTTGGCAGTGGAAGAGCTGTGCTGCTGCTTCGGGCAGTTGCCATTCACCAGCACACTCCCTTCCCTAGGTGTCATATCCACTTTCAGACATATGTGCTGCCAGAGCACTTGGTTTCCATGGCAGCGGGAAATGGCTTGGGCACTGAACTTGTCTTTGGCTGTGGAGTTTTTAGCGCCTTGAGTGAGGAGCTCCATGTTAGTTTTGTGTGGGTGCTGAAGCTGCTTGATTCCATCCCACTGGGCTCAATGGGCATGGGACCGGAAGTGACCCAACAGGGTTTCCTAGATAGCTGCCAGGACAGCAGATGGTATGTGAATTTCATGAGGCAGGTGGAGTTGTTTTGGCAGTGGAAGAGCTGTGCTGCTGCTTCGGGCAGTTGCCATTCACCAGTACACTCCCTTCCCTAGGTGTCATATCCACTTTCAGACATATGTGCTGCCAGAGCACTTGGTTTCCATGGCAGCGGGAAATGGCTTCAGCACTCTCTTGTCTTTCGCATTGTAGTTTTTAGCGGTTTGTGTGAGGAGCTCCATGTTCGTGTTGTGTGGGTGCTCAAGCTGCTTGATTCCATCCCCCTGGGCTCACTTGGCATGGGACCGGAAGTGACCCAACAGGGTTTCCTAGATAGCTGCCAGGACAGCTGATGGTATGTGAAGTTCATGAGGCAGGTGGAGTTGTTTTGGCAGTGGAAGAGCTGTGCTGCTGCTTCGGGCAGTTGCCATTCACCAGCACACTCCCTTGCCTAGGTGTCATATCCACTTTCAGACATATGTGCTGCCAGAGCACTTGGTTACCATGGCAGCGGGAAATGGCTTGGGCACTGAACTTGTCTTTGGCTGTGGAGTTTTGAGCGCCTTGAGTGAGGAGCTCCATGTTCGTTTTGTGTGGGTGCTGAGGCTGCTTGATTCCATCCCACTGGGCTCAATGGGCATGGGACCGGAAGTGACCCAACAGGGTTTCCTAGATAGCTGCCAGGACAGCTGATGGTATGTAAAGTTCATGAGGCAGGTGGAGTTGTTTTGGCAGTGGAAGAGCTGTGCTGCTGCTTCGGGCAGTTGCCATTCACCAGCACACTCCCTTGCCTAGGTGTCATATCCACTTTCAGACATATGTGCTGCCAGAGCACTTGGTTTATATGGCAGCGGGAAATGGCTTGGGCACTGAACTTGTCTTTGGCTGTGGAGTTTTGAGCGCCTTGAGTGAGGAGCTCCATGTTCGATTTCTGTGGGTGTTGAGGCTGCATGATTCCATCCCACTGGGCTCACTGGGCATGGGACCGGAAGTGACCCAACAGGGTTTCCTAGATAGCTGCCAGGACAGCTGATGGTATGTAAAGTTCATGAGGCAGGTGGAGTTGTTTTGGCAGTGGAAGAGCTGTGCTGCTGCTTCGGACAGTTGCCATTCACCAGCACACTCCCTTGCCTAGGTGTCATATCCACTTTCAGACATATGTGCTGCCAGAGCACTTGGTTTATATGGCAACGGGAAATGGCTTGGGCACTGAACTTGTCTTTGGCTGTGGAGCTTTGAGCGCCTTGAATGAGGAGCTCCATGTTAGTTTTGTGTGGGTGCTGAAGCTGCTTGATTCCATCCCCCTGGGCTCAATGGGCATGGGACCGGAAGTGACCCAACAGGGTTTCCTAGATAGCTGCCAGGACAGCTGATGGTATGTGAAGTTCATGAGGCAGGTGGAGTTGTTTTGGCAGTGGAAGAGCTGTGCTGCTGCTTCGGGCAGTTGCCATTCACCAGCACACTCCCTTCCCTAGGTGTCATATCCACTTTCAGACATATGTGCTGCCAGAGCACTTGGTTTCCATGGCAGCGGGAAATGGCTTGGGCACTGAACTTGTCTTTGGCTGTGGAGTTTTGAGCGCCTTGAGTGAGGAGCTCCATGTTAGTTTTGTGTGGGTGCTGAAGCTGCTTGATTCCATCCCACTGGGCTCAATGGGCATGCGACCGGAAGTGACCCAACAGGGTTTCCTAGATAGCTGCCAGGACAGCTGATGGTATGTGAAGTTCATGAGGCAGGTGGAGTTGTTTTGGCAGTGGAAGAGCTGTGCTGCTGCTTTGGGCAGTTGCCATTCACCAGCACACTCCCTTCCCTAGGTGTCATATCCACTTTCAGACATATGTGCTGCCAGAGCACTTGGTTTCCATGGCAGCGGGAAATGGCTTCGGCACTGAACTTTTCTTTGGCTGTGAAGTTTTGAGCACCTTCAGTGAGGAGCTCCATGTTCGTTTTGTGTGTGTCCTGAAGCTGCTTGATTCCATCCCACTGGGCTCAATGGGCATGGGACCGGAAGTGACCCAACAGGGTTTCCTAGACAGCTGCCAGGACAGCTGATGGTATGTGAAGTTCATGAGGCAGGTGGAGTTGTTTTGGCACTGGAAGAGCTGTGCTGCAGCTTCGGGCAGTTGCCATTCACCAGTACACTCCCTTCCCTAGGTGTCATATCCACTTTCAGACATATGTGCTGCCAGAGCACTTGGTTACCATGGCAGCGGAAAATGGCTTCAGCACTCTCTTGTCTTTCGCCATGTAGTTTTGAGCGCTTTGTGTGAGGAGCTCCATGTTCGTTTTGTGTGGGTGCTCAAGCTGCTTGATTCCATCCCCCTGGGCTCACTTGGCATGGGACCGGAAGTGACCCAACAGGGTTTCCTAGATAGCTGCCAGGACAGCTGATGGTATGTGAAGTTCATGAGGCAGGTGGAGTTTTTTTGGCACTGGAAGAGCTGTGCTGCTGCTTCGGGCAGTTGCCATTCACCAGCACACTCCCTTCCCTAGATGTCATATCCACTTTCAGACATATGTGCTGCCAGAGCACTTGGTTTCCATGGCAGCGGGAAATGGCTTGGGCACTGAACTTGTCTTTGGCTGTGGAGTTTTGAGCGCCTTGAATGAGGAGCTCCATGTTCGTTTTGTGTGGGTGCTGAGGTTGCTTGATTCCATCCCACTGGGCTCAATGGGCATGGGACCGGAAGTGACCCAACAGGGTTTCCTAGATAGCTGCCAGGACAGCTGATGGTATGTAAAGTTCATGAGGCAGGTGGAGTTGTTTTGGCAGTGGAAGAGCTGTGCTGCTGCTTTGGGCAGTTGCCATTCACCAGCACACTCCCTTGCCTAGGTGTCATATCCACTTTCAGACATATGTGCTGCCAGAGCACTTGGTTTATATGGCAGCGGGAAATGGCTTCAGCACTGAACTTGTCTTTGGCTGTGAAGTTTTGAGTGCCTTGAGTGAGGAGCTCCATGTTCGTTTTGTGTGGATGCTGAAACCGCTTGATTCCATCCCACTGGGCTCAATGGGCATGGGACCGGAAGTGACCCAACAGGGTTTCCTAGATAGCTGCCAGGACAGCTGATGGTATGTGAAGTTCATGAGGCAGGTGGAGTTGTTTTGGCAGTGGAAGAGCTGTGCTGCTGCTTCGGGCAGTTGCCATTCACCAGCACACTCCCTTCCCTAGATGTCATATCCACTTTCAGACATATGTGCTGCCAGAGCACTTGGTTTCCATGGCAGCGGGAAATGGCTTGGGCACTGAACTTGTCTTTGGCTGTGGAGTTTTTAGCGCCTTGAGTGAGGAGCTCCATGTTAGTTTTGTGTGGGTGCTGAAGCTGCTTGATTCCATCCCACTGGGCTCAATGGGCATGGGACCGGAAGTGACCCAACAGGGTTTCCTAGATAGCTGCCAGGACAGCAGATGGTATGTGAATTTCATGAGGCAGGTGGAGTTGTTTTGGCAGTGGAAGAGCTGTGCTGCTGCTTCGGGCAGTTGCCATTCACCAGTACACTCCCTTCCCTAGGTGTCATATCCACTTTCAGACATATGTGCTGCCAGAGCACTTGGTTTCCATGGCAGCGGGAAATGGCTTCAGCACTCTCTTGTCTTTCGCATTGTAGTTTTTAGCGGTTTGTGTGAGGAGCTCCATGTTCGTGTTGTGTGGGTGCTCAAGCTGCTTGATTCCATCCCCCTGGGCTCACTTGGCATGGGACCGGAAGTGACCCAACAGGGTTTCCTAGATAGCTGCCAGGACAGCTGATGGTATGTGAAGTTCATGAGGCAGGTGGAGTTGTTTTGGCACTGGAAGAGCTGTGCTGCTGCTTCGGGCAGTTGCCATTCACCAGCACACTCCCTTCCCTAGGTGTCATATCCACTTTCAGACATATGTGCTGCCAGAGCACTTGGTTACCATGGCAGCGGGAAATGGCTTGGGCACTGAACTTGTCTTTGGCTGTGGAGTTTTGAGCGCCTTGAGTGAGGAGCTCCATGTTCGTTTTGTGTGGGTGCTGAGGCTGCTTGATTCCATCCCACTGGGCTCAATGGGCATGGGACCGGAAGTGACCCAACAGGGTTTCCTAGATAGCTGCCAGGACAGCTGATGGTATGTAAAGTTCATGAGGCAGGTGGAGTTGTTTTGGCAGTGGAAGAGCTGTGCTGCTGCTTCGGGCAGTTGCCATTCACCAGCACACTCCCTTGCCTAGGTGTCATATCCACTTTCAGACATATGTGCTGCCAGAGCACTTGGTTTATATGGCAGCGGGAAATGGCTTCAGCACTGAACTTGTCTTTGGCTGTGAAGTTTTGAGTGCCTTGAGTGAGGAGCTCCATGTTCGTTTTGTGTGGATGCTGAAACCGCTTGATTCCATCCCACTGGGCTCAATGGGCATGGGACCGGAAGTGAGCCAAGAGGGTTTCCTAGATAGCTGCCAGGACAGCTGATGGTATGTGAAGTTCATGAGGCAGGTGGAGTTGTTTTGGCACTGGAAGAGCTGTGCTGCTGCTTCGGGCAGTTGCCATTCACCAGCACACTCCCTTCCATAGGTGTCATATCCACTTTCAGACATATGTGCTGCCAGAGCACTTGGTTTCCATGGCAGCGGGAAATGGCTTGGGCACTGAACTTGTCTTTTGCCATGTAGTTTTGAGCGCCTTGAGTGAGGAGCTCCATGCTAGTTTTGTGTGGGTGCTGAAGCTGCTTGATTCCATCCCACTGGGCTCAATGGGCATGGGACCGGAAGTGACCCAACAGGGTTTCCTAGATAGCTGCCAGGACAGCTGATGGTATGTGAAGTTCATGAGGCAGGTGGAGTTGTTTTGGCAGTGGAAGAGCTGTGCTGCTGCTTCGGGCAGTTGCCATTCACCAGCACACTCCCTTCCCTAGGTGTCATATCCACTTTCAGACATATGTGCTGCCAGAGCACTTGGTTTCCATGGCAGCGGGAAATGGCTTCGGCACTGAACTTTTCTTTGGCTGTGAAGTTTTGAGCACCTTCAGTGAGGAGCTCCATGTTCGTTTTGTGTGTGTCCTGAAGCTGCTTGATTCCATCCCACTGGGCTCAATGGGCATGGGACCGGAAGTGACCCAACAGGGTTTCCTAGACAGCTGCCAGGACAGCTGATGGTATGTGAAGTTCATGAGGCAGGTGGAGTTGTTTTGGCACTGGAAGAGCTGTGCTGCAGCTTCGTGCAGTTGCCATTCACCAGTACACTCCCTTCCCTAGGTGTCATATCCACTTTCAGACATATGTGCTGCCAGAGCACTTGGTTACCATGGCAGCGGAAAATGGCTTCAGCACTCTCTTGTCTTTCGCCATGTAGTTTTGAGCGCTTTGTGTGAGGAGCTCCATGTTCGTTTTGTGTGGGTGCTCAAGCTGCTTGATTCCATCCCCCTGGGCTCACTTGGCATGGGACCGGAAGTGACCCAACAGGGTTTCCTAGATAGCTGCCAGGACAGCTGATGGTATGTGAAGTTCATGAGGCAGGTGGAGTTTTTTTGGCACTGGAAGAGCTGTGCTGCTGCTTCGGGCAGTTGCCATTCACCAGCACACTCCCTTCCCTAGATGTCATATCCACTTTCAGACATATGTGCTGCCAGAGCACTTGGTTTCCATGGCAGCGGGAAATGGCTTGGGCACTGAACTTGTCTTTGGCTGTGGAGTTTTGAGCGCCTTGAATGAGGAGCTCCATGTTCGTTTTGTGTGGGTGCTGAGGTTGCTTGATTCCATCCCACTGGGCTCAATGGGCATGGGACCGGAAGTGACCCAACAGGGTTTCCTAGATAGCTGCCAGGACAGCTGATGGTATGTAAAGTTCATGAGGCAGGTGGAGTTGTTTTGGCAGTGGAAGAGCTGTGCTGCTGCTTTGGGCAGTTGCCATTCACCAGCACACTCCCTTGCCTAGGTGTCATATCCACTTTCAGACATATGTGCTGCCAGAGCACTTGGTTTATATGGCAGCGGGAAATGGCTTCAGCACTGAACTTGTCTTTGGCTGTGAAGTTTTGAGTGCCTTGAGTGAGGAGCTCCATGTTCGTTTTGTGTGGATGCTGAAACCGCTTGATTCCATCCCACTGGGCTCAATGGGCATGGGACCGGAAGTGACCCAACAGGGTTTCCTAGATAGCTGCCAGGACAGCTGATGGTATGTGAAGTTCATGAGGCAGGTGGAGTTGTTTTGGCAGTGGAAGAGCTGTGCTGCTGCTTCGGGCAGTTGCCATTCACCAGCACACTCCCTTCCCTAGGTGTCATATCCACTTTCAGACATATGTGCTGCCAGAGCACTTGGTTTCCATGGCAGCGGGAAATGGCTTGGGCACTGAACTTGTCTTTGGCTGTGGAGTTTTTAGCGCCTTGAGTGAGGAGCTCCATGTTAGTTTTGTGTGGGTCCTCAAGCTGCTTGATTCCATCCCACTGGGCTCAATGGGCATGGGACCGGAAGTGACCCAACAGGGTTTCCTAGATAGCTGCCAGGACAGCAGATGGTATGTGAATTTCATGAGGCAGGTGGAGTTGTTTTGGCTGTGGAAGAGCTGTGCTGCTGCTTCGGGCAGTTGCCATTCACCAGTACACTCCCTTCCCTAGGTGTCATATCCACTTTCAGACATATGTGCTGCCAGAGCACTTGGTTTCCATGGCAGCGGGAAATGGCTTCAGCACTCTCTTGTCTTTCGCATTGTAGTTTTTAGCGGTTTGTGTGAGGAGCTCCATGTTCATGTTGTGTGGGTGCTCAAGCTGCTTGATTCCATCCCCCTGGGCTCACTTGGCATGGGACCGGAAGTGACCCAACAGGGTTTCCTAGATAGCTGCCAGGACAGCTGATGGTATGTCAAGTTCATGAGGCAGGTGGAGTTGTTTTGGCAGTGGAAGAGCTGTGCTGCTGCTTCGGGCAGTTGCCATTCACCAGCACACTCCCTTGCCTAGGTGTCATATCCACTTTCAGACATATGTGCTGCCAGAGCACTTGGTTTATATGGCAGCGGGAAATGGCTTCAGCACTGAACTTGTCTTTGGCTGTGGAATTTTGAGCGCCTTGAGTGAGGAGCTCCATGTTCGTTTTGTGTGGATGCTGAAACCGCTTGATTCCATCCCACTGGGCTCAATGGGCATGGGACCGGAAGTGAGCCAAGAGGGTTTCCTAGATAGCTGCCAGGACAGCTGATGGTATGTGAAGTTCATGAGGCAGGTGGAGTTGTTTTGGCACTGGAAGAGCTGTGCTGCTGCTTCGGGCAGTTGCCATTCACCAGCACACTCCCTTCCATAGGTGTCATATCCACTTTCAGACATATGTGCTGCCAGAGCACTTGGTTTCCATGGCAGCGGGAAATGGCTTGGGCACTGAACTTGTCTTTGGCTGTGGAGTTTTGAGCGCCTTGAGTGAGGAGCTCCATGTTAGTTTTGTGTGGGTGCTGAAGCTGCTTGATTCCATCCCACTGGGCTCAATGGGCATGGGACCGGAAGTGACCCAACAGGGTTTCCTAGATAGCTGCCAGGACAGCAGATGGTATGTGAAGTTCATGAGGCAGGTGGAGTTGTTTTGGCACTGGAAGAGCTGTGCTGCTGCTTCAAGCAGTTGCCATTCACCACCACAGTCCCTTCCCTAGGTGTCATATCCACTTTCAGACATATGTGCTGCCAGAGCACTTGGTTTATATGGCAGCAGGAAATGGCTTGGGCACTGAACTTGTCTTTGGCTGTGGAGTTTTGAGCGCCTTGAGTGAGGAGCTCCATGTTCGTTTTGTGTGGGTGCTCAAGCTGCTTGATTCCATCCCACTGGGCTCAATGGGCATGCGACCGGAAGTGACTCAACAGGGTTTCCTAGATAGCTGCCAGGATAGCTGATGGTATGTAAAGTTCATGAGGCAGGTGGAGTTGTTTTGGCAGTGGAAGAGCTGTGCTGCTGCTTCGGGCAATTGCCATTCACCAGCACACTCCCTTCCCTAGGTGTCATATCCACTTTCAGACATATGTGCTGCCAGAGCATTTGGTTTATATGGCAGCGGGAAATGGCTTGGGCACTGAACTTGTCTTTGGCTGTGGAGTTTTGAGCGCCTTGAGTGAGGAGCTCCATGTTCGTTTTGTGTGGGTGCTGAAGCTGCTTGATTCCATCCCACTGGGCTCAATGGGCATGGGACCGGAAGTGACCCAACAGGGTTTCCTAGATAGCTGCCAGGACAGCTGATGGTATGTGAAGTTCATGAGGCAGGTGGAGTTGTTTTGGCAGTAGAAGAGCTGTGCTGCTGCTTCGGGCAGTTGCCATTCACCAGCACACTCCCTTCCCTAGGTGTCATATCCACTTTCAGACATATGTGCTGCCAGAGCACTTGGTTTATATGGCAGCGGGAAATGGCTTGGGCACTGAACTTGTCTTTGGCTGTGGAGTTTTGAGCGCCTTGAGTGAGGAGCTCCATGTTCGATTTGTGTGGGTGTTGAGGCTGCATGATTCCATCCCACTGGGCTCACTGGGCATGGGACCGGAAGTGACCCAACAGGGTTTCCTAGATAGCTGCCAGGACAGCTGATGGTATGTAAAGTTCATGAGGCAGGTGGAGTTGTTTTGGCAGTGGAAGAGCTGTGCTGCTGCTTCGGACAGTTGCCATTCACCAGCACACTCCCTTGCCTAGGTGTCATATCCACTTTCAGACATATGTGCTGCCAGAGCACTTGGTTTATATGGCAACGGGAAATGGCTTGGGCACTGCACTTGTCTTTGGCTGTGGAGCTTTGAGCGCCTTGAATGAGGAACTCCATGTTAGTTTTGTGTGGGTGCTGAAGCTGCTTGATTCCATTCCCCTGGGCTCAATGGGCATGGGACCGGAAGTGACCCAACAGGGTTTCCTAGATAGCTGCCAGGACAGCTGATGGTATGTGAAGTTCATGAGGCAGGTGGAGTTGTTTTGGCAGTGAAAGAGCTGTGCTGCTGCTTCGGGCAGTTGCCATTCACCAGCACACTCCCTTGCCTAGGTGTCATATCCACTTTCAGACATATGTGCTGCCAGAGCACTTGGTTACCATGGCAGCGGGAAATGGCTTCGGCACTGAACTTGTCTTTCGCCATGTAGTTTTGAGCGCCTTGAGTGAGGAGCTCCATGTTCGTTTTGTGTGGGTCCTCAAGCTGCTTGATTCCATCCCACTGGGCTCACTGGGCATGGGACCGGAAGTGACCCAACAGGGTTTCCTAGACAGCTGCCAGGACAGCTGATGGTATGTGAAGTTCATGAGGCAGGTGGAGTTTTTTTGGCAGTGGAAGAGCTGTGCTGCTGCTTCGGGCAGTTGCCATTCACCAGCACACTCCCTTCCCTAGGTGTCATATCCACTTTCAGACATATGTGCTGCCAGAGCACTTGGTTTCCATGGCAGCGGGAAATGGCTTGGGCACTGAACTTGTCTTTGGCTGTGCAGTTTTGAGTGCCTTGAGTGAGGAGCTCCATGTTCGTTTTGTGTGGATGCTGAAACCGCTTGATTTCATCCCACTGGGCTCAATGGGCATGGGACCGGAAGTGACCCAACAGGGTTTCCTAGATAGCTGCCAGGACAGCTGATGGTATGTGAAGTTCATGAGGCAGGTGGAGTTGTTTTGGCAGTGAAAGAGCTGTGCTGCTGCTTCGGGCAGTTGCCATTCACCAGTACACTCCCTTCCCTAGGTGTCATATCCACTTTCAGACATATGTGCTGCCAGAGCACTTGGTTTCCATGGCAGCGGGAAATGGCTTCAGCACTCTCTTGTCTTTCGCCTTGTAGTTTTGAGCGGTTTGTGTGAGGAGCTCCATGTTCGTTTTGTGTGGGTGCTCAAGCTGCTTGATTCCATCCCCCTGGGCTCACTTGGCATGGGACCGGAAGTGACCCAACAGGGTTTCCTAGATAGCTGCCAGGACAGCTGATGGTATGTAAAGTTCATGAGGCAGGTGGAGTTGTTTTGGCAGTGGAAGAGCTGTGCTGCTGCTTTGGGCAGTTGCCATTCACCACCACACTCCCTTGCCTAGGTGTCATATCCACTTTCAGACATATGTGCTGCCAGAGCACTTGGTTTCCATGGCAGCGAAAAATGGCTTGGGCACTGAACTTGTCTTTGGCTGTGGAGTTTTGAGCGTCGTGAGTGAGGAGCTCTATGTTAGTTTTGTGTGGGTGCTGAAGCTGCTTGATTCCATCCCACTGGGCTCAATGGGCATGGGACCGGAAGTGACCCAACAGGGTTTCCTAGATAGCTGCCAGGACAGCAGATTGTATGTGAAGTTCATGAGGCAGGTGGAGTTGTTTTGGCTGTGGAAGAGCTGTGCTGCTGCTTCGGGCAGTTGCCATTCACCAGTACACTCCCTTCCCTAGGTGTCATATCCACTTTCAGACATATGTGCTGCCAGAGCACTTGGTTACCATGGCAGAGGGAAATGGCTTCAGCACTGTCTTGTCTTTCGCCATGTAGTTTTGAGCGGTTTGTATGAGGAGCTCCATGTTCGTTTTGTGTGGGTGCTGAAGCTGCTTGATTCCATCCCCCTGGGCTCACTTGGCATGGGACCGGAAGTGACCCAACAGGATTTCCTAGATAGCTGCCAGGACAGCTGATGGTATGTGAAGTTCATGAGGCAGGTGGAGTTGTTTTGGCACTGGAAGAGCTGTGCTGCTGATTCGGGCAGTTGCCATTCACCAGCACACTCCCTTCCCTAGATGTCATATCCACTTTCAGACATATGTGCTGCCAGAGCACTTGGTTTCCATGGCAGCGGGAAATGGCTTGGGCACTGAACTTGTCTTTGGCTGTGGAGTTTTGAGCGCCTTGAATGAGGAGCTCCATGTTCGTTTTGTGTGGGTGCTGAGGCTGCTTGATTCCATCCCACTGGGCTCAATGGGCATGGGACCGGAAGTGACCCAACAGGGTTTCCTAGATAGCTGCCAGGACAGCTGATGGTATGTAAAGTTCATGAGGCAGGTGGAGTTGTTTTGGCAGTGGAAGAGCTGTGCTGCTGCTTCAGGCAGTTGCCATTCACCAGCACACTCCCTTGCCTAGGTGTCATATCCACTTTCAGACATATGTGCTGCCAGAGCACTTGGTTTATATGGCAGCGGGAAATGGCTTCAGCACTGAACTTGTCTTTGGCTGTGAAGTTTTGAGTGCCTTGAGTGAGGAGCTCCATGTTCGTTTTGTGTGGATGCTGAAACCGCTTGATTCCATCCCACTGGGATCAATGGGCATGGGACCGGAAGTGACCCAACAGGGTTTCCTAGATAGCTGCCAGGACAGCTGATGGTATGTGAAGTTCATGAGGCAGGTGGAGTTGTTTTGGCAGTGGAAGAGCTGTGCTGCTGCTTCGGGCAATTGCCATTCACCAGCACACTCCCTTCCCTAGGTGTCATATCCACTTTCAGACATATGTGCTGCCAGAGCACTTGGTTTCCATGGCAGCGGGAAATGGCTTGGGCACTGAACTTGTCTTTGGCTGTGGAGTTTTGAGCGCCTTGAGTGAGGAGCTCCATGTTAGTTTTGTGTGGGTGCTGAAGCTGCTTGATTCCATCCCACTGGGCTCAATGGGCATGGGACCGGAAGTGACCCAACAGGGTTTCCTAGATAGCTGCCAGGACAGCATTTGGTATGTGAAGTTCATGAGGCAGGTGGAGTTGTTTTGGCAGTGGAAGAGCTGTGCTGCTGCTTCAAGCAGTTGCCATTCATCACCACAGTCCCTTCCCTAGGTGTCATATCCACTTTCAGACATATGTGCTGCCAGAGCACTTGGTTTATATGGCAGCGGGAAATGGCTTGGGCACTGAACTTGTCTTTGGCTGTGGAGTTTTGAGCGCCTTGAGTGAGGAGCTCCATGTTAGTTTTGTGTGGGTGCTGAAGCTGCTTGATTCCATCCCACTGGGCTCAATGGGCATGCGACCAGAAGTGACTCAACAGGGTTTCCTAGATAGCTGCCAGGACAGCTGATGGTATGTAAAGTTCATGAGGCAGGTGGAGTTGTTTTGGCAGTGGAAGAGCTGTGCTGCTGCTTCGGGCAATTGCCATTCACCAGCACAGTCCCTTGCCTAGGTGTCATATCCACTTTCAGACATATGTGCTGCCAGAGCACTTGGTTTATATGGCAGCGGGAAATGGCTTCAGCACTGAACTTGTCTTTGGCTGTGAAGTTTTGAGTGCCTTGAGTGAGGAGCTCCATGTTCGTTTTGTGTGGATGCTGAAACCGCTTGATTCCATCCCACTGGGCTCAATGGGCATGGGACCGGAAGTGACCCAACAGGGTTTCCTAGATAGCTGCCAGGACAGCTGATGGTATGTGAAGTTCATGAGGCAGGTGGAGTTGTTTTGGCAGTGGAAGAGCTGTGCTGCTGCTTCGGGCAATTGCCATTCACCAGCACACTCCCTTCCCTAGGTGTCATATCCACTTTCAGACATATGTGCTGCCAGAGCACTTGGTTTCCATGGCAGCGGGAAATGGCTTGGGCACTGAACTTGTCTTTGGCTGTGGAGTTTTGAGCGCCTTGAGTGAGGAGCTCCATGTTAGTTTTGTGTGGGTGCTGAAGCTGCTTGATTCCATCCCACTGGGCTCAATGGGCATGGGACCGGAAGTGACCCAACAGGGTTTCCTAGATAGCTGCCAGGACAGCATTTGGTATGTGAAGTTCATGAGGCAGGTGGAGTTGTTTTGGCAGTGGAAGAGCTGTGCTGCTGCTTCAAGCAGTTGCCATTCACCACCACAGTCCCTTCCCTAGGTGTCATATCCACTTTCAGACATATGTGCTGCCAGAGCACTTGGTTTATATGGCAGCGGGAAATGGCTTGGGCACTGAACTTGTCTTTGGCTGTGGAGTTTTGAGCGCCTTGAGTGAGGAGCTCCATGTTAGTTTTGTGTGGGTGCTGAAGCTGCTTGATTCCATCCCACTGGGCTCAATGGGCATGCGACCAGAAGTGACTCAACAGGGTTTCCTAGATAGCTGCCAGGACAGCTGATGGTATGTAAAGTTCATGAGGCAGGTGGAGTTGTTTTGGCAGTGGAAGAGCTGTGCTGCTGCTTCGGGCAATTGCCATTCACCAGCACAGTCCCTTGCCTAGGTGTCATATCCACTTTCAGACATATGTGCTGCCAGAGCACTTGGTTTATATGGCAGCGGGAAATGGCTTCAGCACTGAACTTTTCTTTGGCTGTGAAGTTTTGAGCGCCTTGTGTGAGGAGCTCCATGTTCGTTTTGTGTGGATGCTGAAACCGCTTGATTCCATCCCACTGGGATCAATGGGCATGGGACCGGAAGTGACCCAACAGGGTTTCCTAGATAGCTGCCAGGACAGCTGATGGTATGTGAAGTTCATGAGGCAGGTGGAGTTGTTTTGGCACTGGAAGAGCTGTGCTGCTGCTTCGGGCAGTTGCCATTCACCAGCACACTCCCTTCCCTAGGTGTCATATCCACTTTCAGACATATGTGCTGCCAGAGCACTTGGTTTCCATGGCAGCGGGAAATGGCTTGGGCACTGAACTTGTCTTTGGCTGTGGAGTTTTGAGCGCCTTGAGTGAGGAGCTCCATGTTAGCTTTGTGTGGGTGCTGAAGCTGCTTGATTCCATCCCACTGGGCTCAATGGGCATGGGACCCCAAGTGACCCAACAGGGTTTCCTAGATAGCTGCCAGGACAGCAGATGGTATGTGAAGTTCATGAGGCAGGTGGAGTTGTTTTGGCAGTGGAAGAGCTGTGCTGCTGCTTCGGGCAGTTGCCATTGACGAGCACACTCCCTTCCCTAGGTGTCATATCCACTTTCAGACATATGTGCTGCCAGAGCACTTGGTTTCCATGGCAGCGGAAAATGGCTTCGGCACTGAACTAGTCTTTCACCATGTAGTTTTGAGCGCCTTGAGTGAGGAGCTCCATGTTAATTTTGTGTTGTGTGGGTGCTCAAGCTGCTTGATTCCATCCCCCTGGGCTCACTGAGCATGGGACCGGAAGTGACCCAACAGGGTTTCCTAGATAGCTGAAAGAGACAGCTGATGGTATGTGAAGTTCATGAGGCAGGTGGAGTTGTTTTGGGACTGGAAGAGCTGTGCTGCTGCTTCGGGCAGTTGCCATTCACCAACACACTCCCTTCCCTAGGTGTCATATCCACTTTCAGACATATGTGCTGCCAGAGCACTTGGTTTCCATGGCAGCGGGAAATGGCTTGGGCACTGAACTTGTCTTTGGCTGTGGAGTTTTGAGCGCCTTGAGTGAGGAGCTCCATGTTAGTTTTGTGTGGGTGCTGAAGCTGCTTGATTCCATCCCACTGGGCTCAATGGGCATGGGACCGGAAGTGACCCAACAGGGTTTCCTAGATAGCTGCCAGGACAGCTGATGGTATGTGAAGTTCATGAGGCAGGTGGAGTTGTTTTGCCAGTGGAAGAGCTGTGCTGCTGCTTCGGGCAGTTGCCATTCACCAGCACACTCCCTTCCCTAGGTGTCATATCCACTTTCAGACATATGTGCTGCCAGAGCACTTGGCTTCCATGGCAGCGGGAAATGGCTTGGTCTCTGAACTTGTCTTTGGCTGTGGAGATTTGAGCGCCTTGAGTGAGGAGCTCCATGTTCGTTTTGTGTGGGTGCTGAAGCTGCTTCATTCCATCCCACTGGGCTCAATGGGCATGGGACCGGAAGTGACCCAACAGGGTTTCCTAGATAGCTGCCAGGACAGCATTTGGTATGTGAAGTTCATGAGGCAGGTGGAGTTGTTTTGGCAGTGGAAGAGCTGTGCTGCTGCTTCAAGCAGTTGCCATTCACCACCACACTCCCTTCCCTAGGTGTCATATCCACTTTCAGACATATGTGCTGCCAGAGCACTTGGTTTATATGGCAGCGGGAAATGGCTTGGGCACTGAACTTGTCTTTGGCTGTGGAGTTTTGAGCGCCTTGAGTGAGGAGCTCCATGTTAGTTTTGTGTGGGTGCTCAAGCTGCTTGATTCCATCCCACTGGGCTCAATGGGCATGCGACCAGAAGTGACTCAACAGGGTTTCCTAGATAGCTGCCAGGACAGCTGATGGTATGTAAAGTTCATGAGGCAGGTGGAGTTGTTTTGGCAGTGGAAGAGCTGTGCTGCTGCTTCGGGCAATTGCCATTCACCAGCACAGTCCCTTGCCTAGGTGTCATATCCACTTTCAGACATATGTGCTGCCAGAGCACTTGGTTTATATGGCAGCGGGAAATGGCTTCAGCACTGAACTTTTCTTTGGCTGTGAAGTTTTGAGTGCCTTGTGTGAGGAGCTCCATGTTCGTTTTGTGTGGATGCTGAAACCGCTTGATTCCATCCCACTGGGATCAATGGGCATGGGACCGGAAGTGACCCAACAGGGTTTCCTAGATAGCTGCCAGGACAGCTGATGGTATGTGAAGTTCATGAGGCAGGTGGAGTTGTTTTGGCACTGGAAGAGCTGTGCTGCTGCTTCGGGCAGTTGCCATTCACCAGCACACTCCCTTCCCTAGGTGTCATATCCACTTTCAGACATATGTGCTGCCAGAGCACTTGGTTTCCATGGCAGCGGGAAATGGCTTGGGCACTGAACTTGTCTTTGGCTGTGGAGTTTTGAGCGCCTTGAGTGAGGAGCTCCATGTTAGCTTTGTGTGGGTGCTGAAGCTGCTTGATTCCATCCCACTGGGCTCAATGGGCATGGGACCGGAAGTGACCCAACAGGGTTTCCTAGATAGCTGCCAGGACAGCAGATGGTATGTGAAGTTCATGAGGCAGGTGGAGTTGTTTTGGCAGTGGAAGAGCTGTGCTGCAGCTTCGGGCAGTTGCCATTGACGAGCACACTCCCTTCCCTAGGTGTCATATCCACTTTCAGACATATGTGCTGCCAGAGCACTTGGTTTCCATGGCAGCGGGAAATGGCTTGGGCACTGAACTAGTCTTTCACCATGTAGTTTTGAGCGCCTTGAGTGAGGATCTCCATTTTCGTTTTGTGTGGGTGCTGAAGCTGCTTGATTCCATCCCACTGGGCTCAATGGGCATGGGACCGGAAGTGACCCAACAGGGTTTCCTAGATAGCTGCCAGGACAGCTGATGGTATGTGAAGTTCATGAGGCAGGTGGAGTTGTTTTGGCAGTGAAAGTGCTGTGCTGCTGCTTCGGGCATTTGCCATTCACCAGCACACTACCTTCCCTAGGTGTCATATCCACTTTCAGACATATGTGCTGCCAGAGCACTTGGTTACCATGGCAGCGGGAAATGGCTTCAGCACTCTCTTGTCTTTCGCCATGTATTTTTGAGCGCTTTGAGTGAGGAGCTCCATGTTCGTTTTGTGTGGGTGCTGAAGCTGCTTGATTCCATTCCCCTGGGCTTAATGGGCATGGGACCGGAAGTGACCCAACAGGGTTTCCTAGACAGCTGCCAGGACAGCTGATGGTATGTGAAGTTCATGAGGCAGGTGGAGTTGTTTTGGCACTGGAAGAGCTGTGCTGCTGCTTCGGGCAGTTGCCATTCACCAGCACACTCCCTTCCCTAGATGTCATATCCACTTTCAGACATATGTGCTGCCAGAGCACTTGGTTTCCATGGCAGCGGGAAATGGCTTCGGCACTGAACTTGTCTTTGGCTGTGGAGTTTTGAGCGCCTTGAATGAGGAGCTCCATGTTCGTTTTGTGTGGGTGCTGAGGCTGCTTGATTCCATCCCACTGGGCTCAATGTTCATTGGACCGGAAGTGAGCCAACAGGGTTTCCTAGATAGCTGCCAGGACAGCTGATGGTATGTGAAGTTCATGAGGCAGGTGGAGTTGTTTTGGCACTGGAAGAGCTGTGCTGCTGCTTCGGGCAGTTGCCATTCACCAGCACACTCCCTTCCATAGGTGTCATATCCACTTTCAGACATATGTGCTGCCAGAGCACTTGGTTTCCATGGCAGCGGGAAATGGCTTGGGCACTGAACTTGTCTTTGGCTGTGGAGCTTTGAGCGCCTTGAGTGAGGAGCTCCATGTTAGTTTTGTGTGGGTGCTGAAGCTGCTTGATTCCATCCCACTGGGCTCAATGGGCATGGGACCGGAAGTGACCCAACAGGGTTTCCTAGATAGCTGCCAGGACAGCATTTGGTATGTTTAGTTCATGAGGCAGGTGGAGTTGTTTTGGCAGTGGAAGAGCTGTGCTGCTGCTTCAAGCAGTTGCCATTCACCACCACAGTCCTTTCCCTAGGTGTCATATCCACTTTCAGACATATGTGCTGCCAGAGCACTTGGTTTATATGGCAGCGGGAAATGGCTTGGGCACTGAACTTGTCTTTGGCTGTGGAGTTTTGAGCGCCTTGAGTGAGGAGCTCCATGTTAGTTTTGTGTGGGTGCTGAAGCTGCTTGATTCCATCCCACTGGGCTCAATGGGCATGGGACCGGAAGTGACTCAACAGGGTTTCCAAGATAGCTGCCAGGACAGCTGATGGTATGTAAAGTTCATGAGGCAGGTGGAGTTGTTTTGGCAGTGGAAGAGCTGTGCTGCTGCTTCGGGCAATTGCCATTCACCAGAACAGTCCCTTGCCTAGGTGTCATATCCACTTTCAGACATATGTGCTGCCAGAGCACTTGGTTTATATGGCAGCGGGAAATGGCTTGGGCACTGAACTTGTCTTTGGCTGTGAAGTTTTGAGTGCCTTGTGTGAGGAGCTCCATGTTCGTTTTGTGTGGATGCTGAAACCGCTTGATTCCATCCCACTGGGATCAATGGGCATGGGACCGGAAGTGAGCCAACAGGGTTTCCTAGATAGCTGCCAGGACAGCTGATGGTATGTGAAGTTCATGAGGCAGGTGGAGTTGTTTTGGCACTGGAAGAGCTGTGCTGCTGCTTCGGGCAGTTGCCATTCACCAGCACACTCCCTTCCCTAGGTGTCATATCCACTTTCAGACATATGTGCTGCCAGAGCACTTGGTTTCCATGGCAGCGGGAAATGGCTTGGGCACTGAACTTGTCTTTGGCTGTGGAGTTTTGAGCGCCTTGAGTGAGGAGCTCCATGTTAGCTTTGTGTGGGTGCTGAAGCTGCTTGATTCCATCCCACTGGGCTCAATGGGCATGGGACCCCAAGTGACCCTACAGGGTTTCCTAGATAGCTGCCAGGACAGCAGATGGTATGTGAAGTTCATGAGGCAGGTGGAGTTGTTTTGGCAGTGGAAGAGCTGTGCTGCTGCTTCGGGCAATTGCCATTCACCAGCACAGTCCCTTGCCTAGGTGTCATATCCACTTTCAGACATATGTGCTGCCAGAGCACTTGGTTTATATGGCAGCGGGAAATGGCTTGGGCACTGAACTTTTCTTTGGCTGTGAAGTTTTGAGTGCCTTGTGTGAGGAGCTCCATGTTCGTTTTGTGTGGATGCTGAAACCGCTTGATTCCATCCCACTGGGATCAATGGGCATGGGACCGGAAGTGAGCCAACAGGGTTTCCTAGATAGCTGCCAGGACAGCTGATGGTATGTGAAGTTCATGAGGCAGGTGGAGTTGTTTTGGCACTGGAAGAGCTGTGCTGCTGCTTCGGGCAGTTGCCATTCACCAGCACACTCCCTTCCCTAGGTGTCATATCCACTTTCAGACATATGTGCTGCCAGAGCACTTGGTTTCCATGGCAGCGGGAAATGGCTTGGGCACTGAACTTGTCTTTGGCTGTGGAGTTTTGAGCGCCTTGAGTGAGGAGCTCCATGTTAGCTTTGTGTGGGTGCTGAAGCTGCTTGATTCCATCCCACTGGGCTCAATGGGCATGGGACCCCAAGTGACCCAACAGGGTTTCCTAGATAGCTGCCAGGACAGCAGATGGTATGTGAAGTTCATGAGGCAGGTGGAGTTGTTTTGGCAGTGGAAGAGCTGTGCTGCTGCTTCGGGCAGTTGCCATTGACGAGCACACTCCCTTCCCTAGGTGTCATATCCACTTTCAGACATATGTGCTGCCAGAGCACTTGGTTTCCATGGCAGCGGGAAATGGCTTCGGCACTGAACTTGTCTTTCACCATGTAGTTTTGAGCGCCTTGAGTGAGGAGCTCCATGTTAATTTTGTGTGGGTGCTCAAGCTGCTTGAATCCATCCCCCTGGGCTCACTGAGCATGGGACCGGAAGTGACCCAACAGGGTTTCCTAGATAGCTGAAAGAGACAGCTGATGGTATGTGAAGTTCATGAGGCAGGTGGAGTTGTTTTGGGACTGGAAGAGCTGTGCTGCTGCTTCGGGCAGTTGCCATTCACCAACACACTCCCTTCCCTAGGTGTCATATCCACTTTCAGACATATGTGCTGCCAGAGCACTTGGTTTCCATGGCAGCGGGAAATGGCTTGGGCACTGAACTTGTCTTTGGCTGTGAAGTTTTGAGCGCCTTGAGTGAGGAGCTCCATGTTAGTTTTGTGTGGGTGCTGAAGCTGCTTGATTCCATCCCCCTGGGTTCAATGGGCATGGGACCGGAAGTGACCCAACAGGGTTTCCTAGATAGCTGCCAGGACAGCTGATGGTATGTGAAGTTCATGAGGCAGGTGGAGTTGTTTTGGCAGTGGAAGAGCTGTGCTGCTGCTTCGGGCAGTTGCCATTCACCAGCACACTCCCTTCCCTAGGTGTCATATCCACTTTCAGACATATGTGCTGCCAGAGCACTTGGCTTCCATGGCAGCGGGAAATGGCTTGGTCTCTGAACTTGTCTTTGGCTGTGGAGATTTGAGCGCCTTGAGTGAGGAGCTCCATGTTCGTTTTGTGTGGGTGCTCAAGCTGCTTCATTCCATCCCACTGGGCTCAATGGGCATGGGACCGGAAGTGACCCAACAGGGTTTCCTAGATAGCTGCCAGGACAGCTGATGGTATGTGAAGTTCATGAGGCAGGTGGAGTTGTTTTGGCAGTGAAAGTGCTGTGCTGCTGCTTCGGGCAGTTGCCATTCACCAGCACACTCCCTTCCCTAGGTGTCATATCCACTTTCAGACATATGTGCTGCCAGAGCACTTGGCTTCCATGGCAGCGGGAAATGGCTTAGGCACTGAACTTGTCTTTGGCTGTGGAGTTTTGAGCGCCTTGAATGAGGAGCTCCATGTTCGTTTTGTGTGTGTGCTGAGGCTGCTTGATTCCATCCCACTGGGCTCGATGGGCATGGGACCGGAAGTGACCCAACAGGGTTTCCTAGATAGCTGCCAGGACAGCTGATGGTATGTGAAGTTCATGAGGCAGGTGGAGTTGTTTTGGCAGTGGAAGAGCTGTGCTGCTGCTTCGTTCAGTTGCCATTCACCAGCACACTCCCTTCCCTAGGTGTCATATCCACTTTCAGACATATGTGCTGCCAGAGCACTTGGTTTCCATGGCAGCGGGAAATGGCTTGGGCACTGAACTTGTCTTTGGCTGTGGAGTTTTGAGTGCCTTGAGTGAGGAGCTCCATGTTAGTTTTGTGTGGGTGCTGAAGCTGCTTGATTCCATCCCCCTGGGCTCAATGGGCATGGGACCGGAAGTGACCCAACAGGGTTTCCTAGATAGCTGCCAAGACAGCTGATGGTATGTGAAATTCATGAGGCAGGTTGAGTTGTTTTGGCAGTGGAAGAGCTGTGCTGCTGCTTCAGGCAGTTGCCATTCACCAACACACTCCCTTCCCTAGGTGTCATATCCACTTTCAGACATATGTGCTGCCAGAGCACTTGGTTTCCATTGCAGCGGGAAATGGCTTGGGCACTGAACTTGTCTTTGACCATGGAGTTTTGAGCTCCTTCAGTGAGGAGCTCCATGTTCGTTTTGTGTGGGTGCTCAAGCTGCTTGATTCCATCCCACTGGGCTCAATGGGCATGTAACCGGAAGTGATCCAACAGGGTTTCCTAGGTAGGTGACGGGACAGCAGATGGTATGTGAAGTTCATGAGGCAGGTGGAGTTGTTTTGCCATTGGAAGAGCTGTGCTGCTGCTTCGGGCAGTTGCCATTCACCAGCACACTCCCTTCCCTAGGTGTCATATCCACTTTCAGACATATGTGCTGCCAGAGCACTTGGTTTAAATGGCAGCGGGAAATGGCTTGGGCACTGAACTTGTCTTTGGCCATGGAGTTTTGAGCGCCTTGAGTGAGGAGCTCCATGTTCGTTTTGTGTGGGTGCTGAAGCTGCTTGATTCCATCCCACTGGGCTCAATGGGCATGGGATCGGAAGTGACCCAACAGGGTTTTCTAGATAGCTGCCAGGACAGCAGATGGTATGTGAAGTTTCTGAGGCAGTTGGAGTTGTTTTGCCAGTGGAAGAGCTGTGCTGCTGCTTCAAGCAGTTGCAATTCACCACCACAGTCCCTTCCGTAGGTGTCATATCCACTTTCAGACATATGTGCTGCCAGAGCACTTGGTTTATATGGCAGCGGGAAATGGCTTGGGCACTGAACTTGTCTTTGGCTGTGGAGTTTTGAGCGCCTTGAGTGAGGAGCTCCATGTTAGTTTTGTGTGGGTGCTCAAGCTGCTTGATTCCATCCCACTGGGCTCAATGGGCATGGGACCGGAAGTGACTCAACAGGGTTTCCTAGATAGCTGCCAGGACAGCTGATGGTATGTGAAGTTCATGAGGCAGGTGGAGTTGTTTTGGCAGGGGAAGAGCTCTGCTGCAGCTTCGGGCAGTTGCCATTCACCAGCACACTCCCTTCCCTAGGTGTCATATCCACTTTCAGACATATGTGCTGCCAGAGCACTTGGTTTCCATGGCAGCGGGAAATGGCTTGGGCACTGAACTTGTCTTTCACCATGTAGTTTTGAGCGCCTTGAGTGAGGAGCTCCATGTTAGTTTTGTGTGGGTGCTGAAGCTGCTTGATTCCATCCCCCTGGGCTCACTGGGCATGGGACCGGAAGTGACTCAACAGGGTTTCCTAGATAGCTGCCAGGACAGCTGATGGTATGTGAAGTTCATGAGGCAGGTGGAGTTGTTTTGGCAGTGGAAGAGCTGTGCTGCTGCTTCGGGCAGTTGCCATTCACCAGCACACTCCCTTCCCTAGGTGTCATATCCACTTTCAGACATATGTGCTGCCAGAGCACTTGGTTTCCATGGCAGCGGGAAATGGCTTGGGCACTGAACTTGTCTTTGGCTGTGGAGTTTTGAGCGCATTGAGTGAGGAGCTCCATGTTCGTTTTGTGTGGGTGCTGAAGCTGCTTGATTCCATCCCACTATGCTCAATGGGCATGGGACCGGAAGTGACCCAACAGGGTTTCCTAGATATCTGCCAGGACAGCTGATGGTATGTGAAGTTCATGAGGCAGGTGGAGTTGTTTTGGCAGTGGAAGAGCTGTGCTGCTGCTTCGGGCAGTTGCCATTCACCAGCACACTCCCTTCCCTAGGTGTCATATCCACTTTCAGACATATGTGCTGCCAGAGCACTTGGTTTCCATGGCAGCGGGAAATGGCTTGGGCACTGAACTTGTCTTTGGCTGTGGAGTTTTCAGCGCCTTGAGTGAGGAGCTCCATGTTCGTTATGTGTGGGTGCTGAAGCTGCTTGATTCCATCCCACTGGGCTCAATGGGCATGGGACCCGAAGTGACCCAACAGGGTTTCCTAGATAGCTGCCAGGACAGCTGATGGTATGTGAAGTTCATGAGGCAGGTGGAGTTGTTTTGGCAGTGGAAGAGCTGTGCTGCTGCTTCGGGCAGTTGCCATTCACCAGCACACTCCCTTCCCTAGGTGTCATATCCACTTTCAGACATATGTGCTGCCAGAGCACTTGGTTTCCATTGCAGCGGGAAATGGCTTGGGCACTGAACTTGTCTTTGGCCGTGTAGTTTTGAGCGCCTTGAGTGAGGAGCTCCATGTTCGTTTTGTGTGGGTGCTGAAGCTGCTTGATTCCTTCCCACTGGGCTCACTGGGCATGGGACCGGAAGTGACCCAACAGGGTTTCCTAGATAGCTGCCAGGACAGCTGATGGTATGTGAAGTTCATGAGGCAGGTGGAGTTGTTTTGCCAGTGGAAGAGCTGTGCTGCTGCTTCGTTCAGTTGCCATTCACCAGCACACTCCCTTCCCTAGGTGTCATATCCACTTTCAGACATATGTGCTGCCAGAGCACTTGGCTTCCATGGCAGCTGGAAATGGCTTGGGCACTGAACTTGTCTTTGGCTGTGGAGTTTTGAGCTCCTTCAGTGAGGATCTCCATGTTAGTTTTGTGTGGGTGCTGAAGCTGCTTGATTCCATCCCCCTGGGCTCAATGGGCATGGGACTGGAAGTGACCCAACAGGGTTTCCTAAATAGCTGCCAGGACAGCTGATGGTATGTGAAGTTCATGAGGCAGGTGGAGTTGTTTTGGCAGTGGAAGAGCTGTGCTGCTGCTTCGAGCAGTTGCCATTCACCAGCACACTCCCTTGCCTAGGTGTCATATCCACTTTCAGACATATGTGCTGCCAGAGTACTTGGTTTCCTTGGCAGCGGGAAATGGCTTCGTCACTGAACTTGTCTTTCGCCATGTAGTTTTGAGCGCTTTGAGTGAGGAGCTCCATGTTCGTTTTGTGTGGGTGCTCAAGCTGCTTGATTCCATCCCACTGTGCTCACTGGGCATGGGACCGGAAGTGACCCAACAGGGTTTCCTAGATAATGCCAGGACAGCTGATGGTATGTGAAGTTCATGAGGCAGGTGGAGTTGTTTTGGCAGTGGAAGAGCTGTGCTGCTGCTTCGGGCAGTTGCCATTCACCAGCACACTCCCTTCCCTAGGTGTCATATCCACTTTCAGACATATGTGCTGCCAGAGCACTTGGTTTCCATGGCAGCGGGAAATGGCTTGGGCACTGAACTTGTCTTTGGCTGTGGAGTTTTCAGCGCCTTGAGTGAGGAGCTCCATGTTCGTTATGTGTGGGTGCTGAAGCTGCTTGATTCCATCCCACTGGGCTCAATGGGCATGGGACCGGAAGTGACCCAACAGGGTTTCCTAGATAGCTGCCAGGACAGCTGATGGTATGTGAAGTTCATGAGGCAGGTGGAGTTGTTTTGGCAGTGGAAGAGCTGTGCTGCTGCTTCGGGCAGTTGCCATTCACCAGCACACTCCCTTCCCTAGGTGTCATATCCACTTTCAGACATATGTGCTGCCAGAGCACTTGGTTTCCATGGCAGCGGGAAATGGCTTGGGCACTGAACTTGTCTTTGGCCGTGTAGTTTTGAGCGCCTTGAGTGAGGAGCTCCATGTTCGTTTTGTGTGGGTGCTGAAGCTGCTTGATTCCTTCCCACTGGGCTCACTGGGCATGGGACCGGAAGTGACCCAACAGGGTTTCCTAGATAGCTGCCAGGACAGCTGATGGTATGTGAAGTTCATGAGGCAGGTGGAGTTGTTTTGCCAGTGGAAGAGCTGTGCTGCTGCTTCGGGCAGTTGCCATTCACCAGCACACTCCCTTCCCTAGGTGTCATATCCACTTTCAGACATATGTGCTGCCAGAGCACTTGGTTTATATGGCAGCGGGAAATGGCTTCAGCACTGAACTTGTCTTTGGCTGTGGAGTTTTGAGCTCCTTCAGTGAGGAGCTCCATGTTAGTTTTGTGTGGGTGCTGAAGCTGCTTGATTCCATCCCCCTGGGCTCAATGGGCATGGGACTGGAAGTGACCCAACAGGGTTTCCTAAATAGCTGCCAGGACAGCTGATGGTATGTGAAGTTCATGAGGCAGGTGGAGTTGTTTTGGCAGTGGAAGAGCTGTGCTGCTGCTTCGGGCAGTTGCCATTCACCAGCACACTCCCTTCCCTAGGTGTCATATCCACTTTCAGACATATGTGCTGCCAGAGCACTTGGTTTCCTTGGCAGCGGGAAATGGCTTCGTCACTGAACTTGTCTTTCGCCATGTAGTTTTGAGCGCTTTGAGTGAGGAGCTCCATGTTCGTTTTGTGTGGGTGCTCAAGCTGCTTGATTCCATCCCCCTGTGCTCACTGGGCATGGGACCGGAAGTGACCCAACAGGGTTTCCTAGATAATGCCAGGACAGCTGATGGTATGTGAAGTTCATGAGGCAGGTGGAGTTGTTTTGGCAGTGGAAGAGCTGTGCTGCTGCTTCGTTCAGTTGCCATTCACCAGCACACTCCCTTCCCTAGGTGTCATATCCACTTTCAGACATATGTGCTGCCAGAACACTTGGTTTCCATGGCAGCGGGAAATGGCTTGGGCACTGAACTTGTCTTTGGCTGTATAGTTTTGAGCGCCTTGAGTGAGGATCTCCATTTTCGTTTTGTGTGGGTGCTGAAGCTGCTTGATTCCATCCCACTGGGCTCAATGGGCATGGGACCGGAAGTGACCCAACAGGGTTTCCTAGACAGCTGCCAGGACAGCTGATGGTATGTGAAGTTCATGAGGCAGGTGGAGTTGTTTTGGCACTGGAAGAGCTGTGCTGCTGCTTCGTGCAGTTGCCATTCACCATTCACCAACACACTCTCTTCCCTAGGTGTCATACCCACTTTCAGACATATATGCTGCCAGAGCACTTGGTTTCCATGGCAGCGGGAAATGGCTTGGGCACTGAACTTGTCTTTGGCTGTGAAGTTTTGAGCGTCGTGAGTGAGGAGCTCCATGTTCGTTTTGTGTGGGTGCTGAAGCTGCTTGATTCCATCCCACTGGGCTCAATGGGCATGGGACCGGAAGTGACCCAACAGGGTTTCCTAGATAGCTGCCGGGACAGCAGATGGTATGTGAAGTTCATGAGGCAGGTGGAGTTGTTTTGGCAGTGGAAGAGCTGTGCTGCAGCTTCGGGAAGTTGCCATTCACCATTCACCACCACACTCCCTTCCCTAGTTGTCATATCCACTTTCAGACATATGTGCTGCCAGAGCACTTGGTTTCCATGGCAGCGGGAAATGGCTTGGGCACTGAACTTGTCTTTGGCTGTGGAGTTTTGAGCGCCTTGAGTGAGGAGCTCCATGTTCGTTTTGTGTGGGTGCTGAAGCTGCTTGATTCGATCCCACTGGGATCAATGGGCATGGGACCGGAAGTGACCCAACAGGGTTTCCTAGATAGCTGCCAGGACAGCAGATGGTATGTGAAGTTCCTGAGGCAGTTGGAGTTGTTTTGGCACTGGAAGAGCTGTGCTACTGCTTCAAGCAGTTGGCATTCACCACCACAGTCCCTTCCGTAGGTGTCATATCCACTTTCAGACATATGTGCTGCCAGAGCACTTGGTTTATATGGCAGCGGGAAATGGCTTGGGCACTGAACTTTTCTTTGGCTATGGAGTTTTGAGCGCCTTGAGTGAGGAGCTCCATGTTCGTTTTGTGTGGGTGCTGAAGCTGCTTGATTCCATCCCACTGGGCTCAATGGGCATGGGACCGGAAGTGACTCAACAGGGTTTCCTAGATAGCTGCCAGGACAGCTGATGGTATGTGAAGTTCATGAGGCAGGTGGAGTTGTTTTGGCCTTGGAAGAGCTCTGCTGCAGCTTCGGGCAGTTGCCATTGACCAGCACACTCCCTTCCCTAGGTGTCATATCCACTTTCAGACATATGTGCTGCCAGAGCACTTGGTTTCCATGGCAGCGGGAAATGGCTTGGGCACTGAACTAGTCTTTCACCATGTAGTTTTGAGCGCCTTGAGTGAGGAGCTCCATGTTAGTTTTGTGTGGGTGCTCAAGCTGCTTGATTCCATCCCACTGGGCTCAATGGGCATGGGACTGGAAGTGACCCAACAGCGTTTCCTAGATAGCTGCCAGGACAGCTGATGGTATGTGAAGTTCATGAGGCAGGTGGAGTTGTTTTGGCAGTGGAAGAGCTGTGCTGCTGCTTCGGGCAGTTGCCATTCACCAGCACACTCCCTTCCCTAGGTGTCATATCCACTTTCAGACATATGTGCTGCCAGAGCACTTGGTTTCCATTGCAGCGGGAAATGGCTTGGGCACTGAACTTGTCTTTGGCCGTGTAGTTTTGAGCGCCTTGAGTGAGGAGCTCCATGTTCGTTTTGTGTGGGTGCTGAAGCTGCTTGATTCCTTCCCCCTGGGCTCACTGGGCATGGGACCGGAAGTGACCCAACAGGGTTTCCTAGATAGCTGCCAGGACAGCTGATAGTATGTGAAGTTCATGAGGCAGGTGGAGTTGTTTTGGCTCTGGAAGAGCTGTGCTGCTGCTTCGGGCAGTTGCCATTCACCAGCACACTCCCTTCCCTAGGTGTCATATCCACTTTCAGACATATGTGCTGCCAGAGCACTTGGTTTATATGGCAGCGGGAAATGGCTTCAGCACTGAACTTGTCTTTGGCTGTGGAGTTTTGAGCTCCTTCAGTGAGGAGCTCCATGTTCGTTTTGTGTGGGTGCTGAAGCTGCTTGATTCCATCCCCCTGGGCTCAATGGGCATGGGACTGGAAGTGACCCAACAGGGTTTCCTAAATAGCTGCCAGACAGCTGATGGTATGTGAAGTTCATGAGGAAGGTGGAGTTGTTTTGGCAGTGGAAGAGCTGTGCTGCTGCTTCGGGCAGTTGCCATTCACCAACACACTCCCTTGCCTAGGTGTCATATCCACTTTCAGACATATGTGCTGCCAGAGCACTTGGTTTCCTTGGCAGCGGGAAATGGCTTCGTCCCTGAACTTGTCTTTTGCCATGTAGTTTTGAGCGCTTTGAGTGAGGAGCTCCATGTTCATTTTGTGTGGGTGCTCAAGCTGCTTGATTCCATCCCCCTGGGCTCACTGGGCATGGGACCGGAAGTGACCCAACAGGGTTTCCTATATAATGCCAGGACAGCTGATGGTATGTGAAGTTCATGAGGCAGGTGGAGTTGTTTTGGCAGTGGAAGAGCTGTGCTGCTGCTTCAGGCAGTTGCCATTCACCAGCACACTCCCTTCCCTAGATGTCATATCCACTTTCAGACATATGTGCTGCCAGAGCACTTGGTTTCCATGGCAGCGGGAAATGGCTTGGGCACTGAACTTGTCTTTGGCCGTGGAGTTTTCCGCTCCTTGAGTGAGGAGCTCCATGTTCGTTTTGTGTGGATGCTGAAGCTGCTTGATTCCATCCCACTGGGCTCAATGGGCATGGGACCGGAAGTGACCCAACAGGGTTTCCTAGACAGCTGCCAGGACAGCTGATGGTATGTGAAGTTCATGAGGCAGGTGGAGTTGTTTTGGCACTGGAAGAGCTGTGCTGCTGCTTCGGGCAGTTGCCATTCACCATTCACCAACACACTCTCTTCCCTAGGTGTCATATCCACTTTCAGACATATATGCTGCCAGAGCACTTGGTTTCCATGGCAGCGGGAAATGGCTTGGGCACTGAACTTGTCTTTGGCTGTGAAGTTTTGAGCGTCGTGAGTGAGGAGCTCCATGTTCGTTTTGTGTGGGTGCTGAAGCTGCTTGATTCCATCCCACTGGGCTCAATGGGCATGGGACCCGAAGTGACCCAACAGGGTTTCCTAGATAGCTGCCGGGACAGCAGATGGTATGTGAAGTTCATGAGGCAGGTGGAGTTGTTTTGGCAGTGGAAGAGCTGTGCTGCTGCTTCGTGCAGTTGCCATTCACCAGCACACTCCCTTCCCTAGGTGTCATATCCACTTTCAGACATATGTGCTGCCAGAGCACTTGGTTTCCATGGCAGCGGGAAATGGCTTGGGCACTGAACTTGTCTTTGGCTGTGGAGTTTTGAGCGCCTTGAGTGAGGAGCTCCATGTTAGTTTTGTGTGGGTGCTGAAGCTGCTTGATTCCATCCCACTGGGCTGAATGGGCATGGGACCGGAAGTGACCCAACAGGGTTTCCTAGATAGCTGCCAGGACAGCAGATGGTATGTGAAGTTCATGAGGCAGGTGGAGTTGTTTTGGCACTGGAAGAGCTGTGCTGCTGCTTCAGGCAGTTGCCATTCACCACCACACTCCCTTCCCTAGGTGTCATATCCACTTTCAGATATATGTGCTGCCAGAGCACTTGGTTTATATGGCAGCGGGAAATGGCTTGGGCACTGAACTTGTCTTTGGCTGTGGAGTTTTGAGCGCCTTGAGTGAGGAGCTCCATGTTCGTTTTGTGTGGGTGCTGAAGCTGCTTGATTCCATCCCACTGGGCTCACTGGGCATGGGACCGGAAGTGATCCAACAGGGTTTCCTAGACAGCTGCCAGGACAGCTGATGGTATGTGAAGTTCATGAGGCAGGTGGAGTTGTTTTGGCAATGGAAGAGCTGTGCTGCTGCTTCGGGCATTTGCCATTCACCACCACACTAACTTCCCTAGGTGTCATATCCACTTTCAGACATATGTGCTGCCAGAGCACTTGGTTTCCATGGCAGCGGGAAATGGCTTGGGCACTGAACTTGTCTTTGGCTGTGGAGGTTTGAGCGCCTTGAGTGAGGAGCTCCATGTTCGTTTTGTATGGGTGCTGAAGCTGCTTGATTCCATCCCACTGGGCTCAATGGGCATGGGACCGGAAGTGAGCCAACAGGGTTTCCTAGATGGATGCCGGGACAGCTGATGGTATGTGAAGTTCATGAGGCATGTGGAGTTGTTTTGCCAGTGGAAGAGCTGTGCTGCTGCTTTGGGCAGTTGCCATTCACCAGCACACTCCCTTCCCTAGGTGTCATATCCGCTTTCAGACATATGTGCTGCCAGAGACCTTGGTTTCCATGGCAGCGGGAAATGGCTTGGGCACTGAACTTGTCTTTGGCTGTGGAGTTTCGAGCGCCTTGAGTGAGGAGCTCCATGTTAGTTTTGTGTGGGTGCTGAAGCTGCTTGATTCCATCCCACTGGGCTCAATGGGCATGGGACCGGAAGTGACCCAACAGGTTTTCCTAAATATCTGCCAGGACAACTGATGGTATGTGAAGTTCATGAGGCAGGTGGAGTTGTTTTGGCAGTGGAAGAGCTGTGATGCTGCTTCAGGCAGTTGCCATTCACCAAAACACTCCCTTCCCTAGGTGTCATATCCACTTTCAGACATATGTGCTGCCAGAGCACTTGGTTTATATGGCAGCGGGAAATGGCTTGGGCACTGAACTTGTCTTTGGCTGTGGAGTTTTGAGCGCCTTGAGTGAGGAGCTCCATGTTCGTTTTGTGTGGGTGCTGAAGCTGCTTGATTCCATCCCACTGGGCTCAATGGGCATGGGACCGGAAGTGACCCAACAGGGTTTCCTAGATAATGCCAGGACAGCTGATGGTATGTGAAGTTCATGAGGCAGGTGGAGTTGTTTTGGCAGTGGAAGAGCTGTGCTGCTGCTTCAGGCAGTTGCCATTCACCAGCACACTCCCTTGCCTAGGTGTCATATCCACTTTCAGACATATGTGTTGCCAGAGCACTTGGTTTATATGGCAGCGGGAAATGGCTTGGGCACTGAACTTGTCTTTGGCTGTGGAGTTTTGAGCGCCTTGAGTGAGGAGCTCCATGTTCGTTTTGTGTGGGTGCTGAAGCTGCTTGTTTCCATCCCCCTGGGCTCAATGGGCATGGGACCGGAAGTGACCCAACAGGGTTTCCTAGATAGCTGCCAGGACAGTTGATGGTATGTGAAGTTCATGAGGCAGGTGGAGTTGTTTTGGCAGTGGAAGAGCTGTGCTGCTGCTTCAGGCAGTTGCCATTCACCACCACACTCCCTTCCCTAGGTGTCATATCCACTTTCAGACATATGTGCTGCCAGAGCACTTGGTTTATATGGCAGCGGGAAATGGCTTGGGCACTGAACTTGTCTTTGGCCAAGTAGTTTTGAGCGCCTTGAGTGAGGAGCTCCATGTTCGTTTTGTGTGGGTGCTGAAGCTGCTTGATTCCATCCCACTGGGCTCACTGGGCATGGGACCGGAAGTGAGCCAACAGGGTTTCCTAGACAGCTGCCAGGACAGCTGATGGTATGTGAAGTTCATGAGGCAGGTGGAGTTGTTTTGGCAGTGGAAGAGCTGTGCTGCTGCTTCGGGCATTTGCCATTCACCAGCACACTCCGTTCCCTAGGTGTCATATCCACTTTCAGACATATGTGCTGCCAGAGCACTTGGTTTCCATGGCAGCGGGAAATGGCTTGGGCACTGAACTTGTCTTTGGCTGTGGAAGTTTGAGCGCCTTGAGTGAGGAGCTCCATGTTCGTTTTGTATGGGTGCTGAAGCTGCTTGATTCCATCCCACTGGGCTCAATGGGACCGGAAGTGAGCCAACAGGGTTTCCTAGATGGCTGCCGGGACAGCTGATGGTATGTGAAGTTCATGAGGCAGGTGGAGTTGTTTTGCCAGTGGAAGAGCTGTGCTGCTGCTTCGGGCAGTTGCCATTCACCAACACACTCCCTTGCCTAGGTGTCATATCCACTTTCAGACATATGTGCTGCCAGAGCACTTGGTTTCCTTGGCAGCGGGAAATGGCTTCGGCACTGAACTTGTCTTTCGCCATGTAGTTTTGAGCGCCTTGAGTGAGGAGCTCCATGTTCGTTTTGTGTGGGTGCTGAAGCTGCTTGATTCCATCCCCCTGGGCTCAATGGGCATGGGACCGGAAGTGACCCAACAGGGTTTCCTAGACAGCTGCCAGGACAGCTGATGGTATGTGAAGTTCATGAGGCAGGTGGAGTTGTTTTGGCAGTGGAAGAGCTGTGCTGCTGCTTCAGGCAGTTGCCATTCACCAGCACACTCCCTTGCCTAGGTGTCATATCCACTTTCAGACATATGTGCTGCCAGAGCACTTGGTTTCCATGGCAGCGGGAAATGGCTTGGGCACTGAACTTGTCTTTGGCTGTGGAGTTTTGAGCGCCTTGAGTGAGGATCTCCATGTTCGTTTTGTGTGGGTGCTGAAGTTGCTTGATTTCATCCCACTGGGCTCAATGGGCATGGGACCGGAAGTGACCCAACAGGGTTTCCTAGACAGCTGCCAGGACAGCTGATGGTATGTGAAGTTCATGAGGCAGGTGGAGTTGTTTTGGCAGTGGAAGAGCTGTGCTGCTGCTTCGTGCAGTTGCCATTCACCATTCACCAACACACTCCCTTGCCTAGGTGTCATATCCACTTTCAGACATATGTGCTGCCAGAGCACTTGGTTTCCATGGCAGCGGGAAATGGCTTGGGCACTGAACTTGTCTTTGGCTGTGAAGTTTTGAGCGTCGTGAGTGAGGAGCTCCATGTTCGTTTTGTGTGGGTGCTGAAGCTGCTTGATTCCATCCCACTGGGCTCAATGGGCATGGGACCGGAAGTGACCCAATAGGGTTTCCTAGATAGCTGCCAGGACAGCAGATGGTATGTGAAGTTCATGAGGCAGGTATAGTTGTTTTGGCACTGGAAGAGCTGTGCTGCTGCTTCGGGCAGTTGCCATTCACCAGCACACTCCCTTCCCTAGGTGTCATATCCACTTTCAGACATATGTGCTGCCAGAGCACTTGGTTTATATGGCAGCGGGAAATGGCTTGGGCACTGAACTTGTCTTTGGCTGTGGAGTTTTGAGCGCCTTGAGTGAGGAGCTCCATGTTCGTTTTGTGTGGGTGCTGAAGCTGCTTGATTCCATCCCACTGGGCTCAATGGGCATGGGACCGGAAGTGACCCAACAGGGTTTCCTAGATAGCTGCCAGGACAGCTGATGGTATGTGAAGTTCATGAGGCAGGTGGAGTTGTTTTGGCACTGGAAGAGCTGTGCTGCTGCTTCAGGCAGTTGCCATTCACCAGCACACTCCCTTCCCTAGGTGTCATATCCACTTTCAGACATATGTGCTGCCAGAGCACTTGGTTTCCATGGCAGCGGGAAATGGCTTGGGCACTGAACTTGTCTTTGGCTGTGGAGCTTTGAGCGCCTTGAGTGAGGAGCTCCATGTTAGTTTTGTGTGGGTGCTGAAGCTGCTTGATTCCATCCCAGTGGGCTCAATGGGCATGGGACCGGAAGTGACCCAACAGGGTTTCCTAGATAGCTGCCAGGACAGCTGATGGTATGTGAAGTTCATGAGGCAGGTGGAGTTGTTTTGGCAGGGGAAGAGCTGTGCTGCTGCTTCAGGCAGTTGCCATTCACCACCACACTCCCTTCCCTAGGTGTCATATCCACTTTCAGACATATGTGCTGCCAGAGCACTTGGTTTCCATGGCAGCGGGAAATGGCTTGGGCACTGAACTTGTCTTTGGCTGTGGAGTTTTGAGCGCCTTGAATGAGGAGCTCCATGTTCGTTTTTTGTGGGTGCTGAGGCTGCTTGATTCCATCCCACTGGGCTCAATGGGCATGGGACCGGAAGTGACCCAACAGGGTTTCCTAGATACCTGAAAGAGACAGCTGATGGTATGTGAAGTTCATGTGGCAGGTGGAGTTGTTTTGGCAGTGGAAGAGCTGTGCTGCTGCTTCGGGCAGTTGCCATTCACCAGCACACTCCCTTCCCTAGGTGTCATATCCACTTTCAGACATATGTGCTGCCAGAGCACTTGGTTTATATGGCAGCGGGAAATGGCTTGGGCACTGAACTTGTTTTTGGCTGTGGAGTTTTGAGCGCCTTGAGTGAGGAGCTCCATGTTAGTTTTGTGTGGGTGCTGAAGCTGCTTGATTCCATCCCACTGGGCTCAATGGGCATGGGACCGGAAGTGACCCAACAGGGTTTCCTAGATGGCTGCCAGGACAGCTGATGGTATGTGAAGTTCATGAGGCAGGTGGAGTTGTTTTGGCGCTGGAAGATCTGTGCTGCTGCTTCGGGCAGTTACCATTCACCACCACACTCCCTTCCCTAGGTGTCATATCCACTTTCAGACATATGTGCTGCCAGAGCACTTGGTTTCCATGGCAGCGGGAAATGGCTTGGGCACTGAACTTGTCTATGGCTGTGGAGTTTTGAGCGCCTTGAGTGAGGAGCTCCATGTTCGTTTTGTGTGGGTGCTGAAGCTGCTTGATTCCATCCCCCTGGGCTCAATGGGCATGGGACCGGAAGTTACCCAACAGGGTTTCCTAGATACCTGCCAAGACAGCTGATGGTATGTGAAGTTCATGAGGCAGGTGGAGTTGTTTTGGCACTGGAAGAGCTGTGCTGCTGCTTCGGGCAGTTGCCATTCACCAACACACTCCCTTCCCTAGGTGTCATATCCACTTTCAGACATATGTGTTGCCAGAGCACTTGGTTTCCATGGCAGCGGGAAATGGTTTGGGCACTGAACTTGTCTTTCGCCAAGTAGTTTTGAGCGCCTTGAGTGAGGAGCTCCATGTTCGTTTTGTGTGGGTGCTGAAGCTGCTTGATTTCATCCCACTGGGCTCAATGGGCATGGGACCGGAAGTGACCCAACAGGGTTTCCTAGACAGCTGCCAGGACAGCTGATGGTATGTGAAGTTCATGAGGCAGGTGGAGTTGTTTTGGCAGTGGAAGAGCTGTGCTGCTGCTTCGTGCAGTTGCCATTCACCATTCACCAACACACTCTCTTCCCTACGTGTCATATCCACTTTCAGACATATATGCTGCCAGAGCACTTGGTTTCCATGGCAGCGGGAAATGGCTTGGGCACTGAACTTGTCTTTGGCTGTGAAGTTTTGAGCGTCGTGAGTGAGGAGCTCCATGTTCGTTTTGTGTGGGTGCTGAAGCTGCTTGATTCCATCCCACTGGGCTCAATGGGCATGGGACCGGAAGTGACCCAACAGGGTTTCCTAGATACCTGAAAGAGACAGCTGATGGTATGTGAAGTTCATGTGGCAGGTGGAGTTGTTTTGGCAGTGGAAGAGCTGTGCTACTGCTTCGGGCAGTTGCCATTCACCAGCACACTCCCTTCCCTAGGTGTCATATCCACTTTCAGACATATGTGCTGCCAGAGCACTTGGTTTATATGGCAGCGGGAAATGGCTTGGGCACTGAACTTGTTTTTGGCTGTGGAGTTTTGAGCGCCTTGAGTGAGGAGCTCCATGTTAGTTTTGTGTGGGTGCTGAAGCTGCTTGATTCCATCCCACTGGGCTCAATGGGCATGGGACCGGAAGTGACCCAACAGGGTTTCCTAGATGGCTGCCAGGACAGCTGATGGTATGTGAAGTTCATGAGGCAGGTGGAGTTGTTTTGGCGCTGGAAGAGCTGTGCTGCTGCTTCGGGCAGTTACCATTCACCACCACACTCCCTTCCCTAGGTGTCATATCCTCTTTCAGACATATGTGCTGCCAGAGCACTTGGTTTCCATGGCAGCGGGAAATGGCTTTGGCACTGAACTTGTCTTTGGCTGTGGAGTTTTGAGCGCCTTGAGTGAGGAGCTCCATGTTCGTTTTGTGTGGGTGCTGAAGCTGCTTGATTCCATCCCACTGGGCTCAATGGGCATGGGACCGGAAGTTACCCAACAGGGTTTCCTAGATACCTGCCAAGACAGCTGATGGTATGTGAAGTTCATGAGGCAGGTGGAGTTGTTTTGGCACTGGAAGAGCTGTGCTGCTGCTTCGGGCAGTTGCCATTCACCAACACACTCCCTTCCCTAGGTGTCATATCCACTTTCAGACATATGTGTTGCCAGAGCACTTGGTTTCCATGGCAGCGGGAAATGGTTTGGGCACTGAACTTGTCTTTCGCCAAGTAGTTTTGAGCGCCTTGAGTGAGGAGCTCCATGTTCGTTTTGTGTGGGTGCTCAAGCTGCTTGATTCCATCCCACTGGGCTCCATGGGCATGGGACCGGAAGTGACCCAACAGGGTTTCCTAGATAGCTGCCAGGACAGCTGATGGTATGTGAAGTTCATGAGGCAGGTGGAGTTGTTTTGGCCTTGGAAGAGCTGTGCTGCAGCTTCGGGCAGTTGCCATTCACCAGCACACTCCCTTCCCTAGGTATCATATCCTCTTTCAGACATATGTGCTGCCAGAGCACTTGGTTTCCATGGCAGCGGGAAATGGCTTGGGCACTGAACTTGTCTTTGGCTGTGGAGTTTTGAGCGCCTTGAGTGAGGAGCTCCATGTTCGTTTTGTGTGGGTGCTGAAGCTGCTTGATTCCATCTCCCTGGGCTCAATGGGCATGGGACCGGAAGTGACCCAACAATGTTTCCTAGATATCTGCCAGGACAGCTGATGGTATGTGAAGTTCATGAGGCAGGTGGAGTTGTTTTGGCACTGGAAGAGCTGTGCTGCTGCTTCGGGCAGTTGCCATTCACCAACACACTCCCTTCCCTAGGTGTCATATCCACTTTCAGACATATGTGCTGCCAGAGCACTTGGTTTCCATGGCAGCGGGAAATGGCTTGGGCACTGAACTTGTCTTTGGCTGTGGAGTTTTGAGCGCCTTGAGTGAGGAGCTCCATGTTAGCTTTGTGTGGGTGCTGAAGCTGCTTGATTCCATCCCACTGGGCTCAATGGGCATGGGACCCCAAGTGACCCAACAGGGTTTCCTAGATAGCTGCCAGGACAGCAGATGGTATGTGAAGTTCATGAGGCAGGTGGAGTTGTTTTGGCAGTGGAAGAGCTGTGCTGCAGCTTCGGGCAGTTGCCGTTGACGAGCACACTCCCTTCCCTAGGTGTCATATCCACTTTCAGACATATGTGCTGCCAGAGCACTTGGTTTCCATGGCAGCGGGAAATGGCTTCGGCACTGAACTTGTCTTTCACCATGTAGTTTTGAGCGCCTTGAGTGAGGAGCTCCATGTTAATTTTGTGTGGGTGCTCAAGCTGCTTGAATCCATCCCCCTGGGCTCACTGAGCATGGGACCGGAAGTGACCCAACAGGGTTTCCTAGATAGCTGAAAGAGACAGCTGATGGTATGTGAAGTTCATGAGGCAGGTGGAGTTGTTTTGGGACTGGAAGAGCTGTGCTGCTGCTTCGGGCAGTTGCCATTCACCAACACACTCCCTTCCCTAGGTGTCATATCCACTTTCAGACATATGTGCTGCCAGAGCACTTGGTTTCCATGGCAGCGGGAAATGGCTTGGGCACTGAACTTGTCTTTGGCTGTGGAGTTTTGAGCGCCTTGAGTGAGGTGCTCCATGTTAGTTTTGTGTGGGTGCTGAAGCTGCTTGATTCCATCCCCCTGGGCTCAATGGGCATGGGACCGGAAGTGACCCAACAGGGTTTCCTAGATATCTGCCAGGACAGCTGATGGTATGTGAAGTTCATGAGGCAGGTGGAGTTGTTTTGCCAGTGGAAGAGCTGTGCTGCTGCTTCGGGCAGTTGCCATTCACCAGCACACTCCCTTCCCTAGGTGTCATATCCACTTTCAGACATATGTGCTGCCAGAGCACTTGGCTTCCATGGCAGCGGGAAATGGCTTGGTCTCTGAACTTGTCTTTGGCTGTGGAGATTTGAGCGCCTTGAGTGAGGAGCTCCATGTTCGTTTTGTGTGGGTGCTCAAGCTGCTTCATTCCATCCCACTGGGCTCAATGGGCATGGGACCGGAAGTGACCCAACAGGGTTTCCTAGATAGCTGCCAGGACAGCTGATGGTATGTGAAGTTCATGAGGCAGGTGAGTTGTTTTGGCAGTGAAAGTGCTGTGCTGCTGCTTCGGGCATTTGCCATTCACCAGCACACTCCCTTCCCTAGGTGTCATATCCACTTTCAGACATATGTGCTGCCAGAGCACTTGGTTACCATGGCAGCGGGAAATGGCTTCAGCACTGTCTTGTCTTTCGCCATGTAGTTTTGAGCGCTTTGAGTGAGGAGCTCCATGTTCGTTTTGTGTGGGTGCTGAAGCTGCTTGATTCCATCCCCCTGGGCTCAATGGGCATGGGACCGGAAGTGACCCAACAGGGTTTCCTAGACAGCTGCCAGGACAGCTGATGGTATGTGAAGTTCATGAGGCAGGTGGAGTTGTTTTGGCACTGGAAGAGCTGTGCTGCTGCTTCGGGCAGTTGCCATTCACCAGCACACTCCCTTCCCTAGATGTCATATCCACTTTCAGACATATGTGCTGCCAGAGCACTTGGTTTCCATGGCAGCGGGAAATGGCTTAGGCACTGAACTTGTCTTTGGCTGTGGAGTTTTGAGCGCCTTGAATGAGGAGCTCCATGTTCGTTTTGTGTGGGTGCTGAGGCTGCTTGATTCCATCCCACTGGGCTCCATGGGCATGGGACCGGAAGTGACCCAACAGGGTTTCCTAGATAGCTGCCAGGACAGCAGATGGTATGTGAAGTTCATGAGGCAGGTGGAGTTGTTTTGGCAGTGGAAGAGCTGTGCTGCTGCTTCGTTCAGTTGCCATTCACCAGCACACTCCCTTCCCTAGGTGTCATATCCACTTTCAGACATATGTGCTGCCAGAGCACTTGGTTTCCATGGCAGCGGGAAATGGCTTGGGCACTGAACTTGTCTTTGGCTGTGGAGTTTTGAGTGCCTTGAGTGAGGAGCTCCATGTTAGTTTTGTGTGGGTGCTGAAGCTGCTTGATTCCATCCCCCTGGGCTCAATGGGCATGGGACCGGAAGTGACCCAACAGGGTTTCCTAGATAGCTGCCAAGACAGCTGATGGTATGTGAAATTCATGAGGCAGGTGGAGTTGTTTTGGCAGTGGAAGAGCTGTGCTGCTGCTTCAGGCAGTTGCCATTCACCAACACACTCCCTTCCCTAGGTGTCATATCCACTTTCAGACATATGTGCTGCCAGAGCACTTGGTTTCCATTGCAGCGGGAAATGGCTTGGGCACTGAACTTGTCTTTGACCATGGAGTTTTGAGCTCCTTCAGTGAGGAGCTCCATGTTCGTTTTGTATGGGTGCTCAAGCTGCTTGATTCCATCCCCCTGGGCTCAATGGGCATGGGACCGGAAGTGATACAACAGGGTTTCCTAGGTAGCTGACGGGACAGCAGATGGTATGTGAAGTTCATGAGGCAGGTGGAGTTGTTTTGGCAGTGGAAGAGCTGTGCTGCTGCTTCGGGCAGTTGCCATTCACCAGCACACTCCCTTCCCTAGGTGTCATATCCACTTTCAGACATATGTGCTGCCAGAGCACTTGGTTTAAATGGCAGCGGGAAATGGCTTGGGCACTGAACTTGTCTTTGGCCATGGAGTTTTGAGCGCCTTGAGTGAGGAGCTCCATGTTCGTTTTGTGTGGGTGCTGAAGCTGCTTGATTCCATCCCACTGGGCTCAATGTGCATGGGATCGGAAGTGACCCAACAGGGTTTCCTAGATAGCTGCCAGGACAGCAGATGGTATGTGAAGTTCCTGAGGCAGTTGGATTTGTTTTGCCAGTGGAAGAGCTGTGCTGCTGCTTCAAGCAGTTGCAATTCACCACCACAGTCCCTTCCGTAGGTGTCATATCCACTTTCAGACATATGTGCTGCCAGAGCACTTGGTTTATATGGCAGCGGGAAATGGCTTGGGCACTGAACTTGTCTTTGGCTGTGGAGTTTTGAGCGCCTTGAGTGAGGAGCTCCATGTTAGTTTTGTGTGGGTGCTCAAGCTGCTTGATTCCATCCCACTGGGCTCAATGGGCATGGGACCGGAAGTGACTCAACAGGGTTTCGTAGATAGCTGCCAGGACAGCTGATGGTATGTGAAGTTCATGAGGCAGGTGGAGTTGTTTTGGCCTTGGAAGAGCTCTGCTGCAGCTTCGGGCAGTTGCCATTGACCAGCACACTCCCTTCCCTAGGTGTCATATCCACTTTCAGACATATGTGCTGCCAGAGCACTTGGTTTCCATGGCAGCGGGAAATGGCTTGGGCACTGAACTTGTCTTTCACCATGTAGTTTTGAGCGCCTTGAGTGAGGAGCTCCATGTTCGTTTTGTGTGGGTGCTCAAGCTGCTTGATTCCATCCCCCTGGGCTCAATGGGCATGGGACCGGAAGTGACTCAACAGGGTTTCCTAGACAGCTGCCAGGACAGCTGATGGTATGTGAAGTTCATGAGGCAGGTGGAGTTGTTTTGGCAGTGGAAGAGCTGTGCTGCTGCTTCGGGCAGTTGCCATTCACCAGCACACTCCCTTCCCTAGGTGTCATATCCACTTTCAGACATATGTGCTGCCAGAGCACTTGGTTTCCATGGCAGCGGGAAATGGCTTGGGCACTGAACTTGTCTTTGGCTGTGGAGTTTTCAGCGCCTTGAGTGAGGAGCTCCATGTTCGTTTTGTGTGGGTGCTGAAGCTGCTTGATTCCATCCCACTGGGCTCAATGGGCATGGGACCCGAAGTGACCCAACAGGGTTTCCTAGATAGCTGCCGGGACAGCAGATGGTATGTGAAGTTCATGAGGCAGGTGGAGTTGTTTTGGCTGTGGAAGAGCTGTGCTGCTGCTTCGGGCAGTTGCCATTCACCAGCACACTCCCTTCCCTAGGTGTCATATCCACTTTCAGACATATGTGCTGCCAGAGCACTTGGTTTCCATGGCAGCGGGAAATGGCTTGGGCACTGAACTTGTCTTTCGCTGTGGAGTTTTGAGCGCCTTGAGTGAGGAGCTCCATGTTCGTTTTGTGTGGGTGCTGAAGCTGCTTGATTCCATCCCACTGGGCTGAATGGGCATGGGACCGGAAGTGACCCAACAGGGTTTCCTAGATAGCTGCCAGGACAGCAGATGGTATATGAAGTTCATGAGGCAGGTGGAGTTGTTTTGGCAGTGGAAGAGCTGTGCTGCTGCTTCAGGCAGTTGCCATTCACCACCACACTCCCTTCCCTAGGTGTCATATCCAATTTCAGATATATGTGCTGCCAGAGCACTTGGTTTATATGGCAGCGGGAAATGGCTTGGGCACTGAACTTGTCTTTGGCTGTGGAGTTTTGAGCGCCTTGAGTGAGGAGCTCCATGTTCATTTTGTGTGGGTGCTGAAGCTGCTTGATTCCATCCCACTGGGCTCACTGGGCATGGGACCGGAAGTGATCCAACAGGGTTTCCTAGATAGCTGCCAGGACAGCTGATGGTATGTGAAGTTCATGAGGCAGGTGGAGTTGTTTTGGCAGTGGAAGAGCTGTGCTGCTGCTTCGGGCATTTGCCATTCACCACCACACTAACTTCCCTAGGTGTCATATCCACTTTCAGACATATGTGCTGCCAGAGCACTTGGTTTCCATGGCAGCGGGAAATGGCTTGGGCACTGAACTTGTCTTTGGCTGTGGAGGTTTGAGCGCCTTGAGTGAGGAGCTCCATGTTCGTTTTGTATGGGTGCTGAAGCTGCTTGATTCCATCCCACTGGGCTCAATGGGCATGGGACCGGAAGTGAGCCAACAGGGTTTCCTAGATGGCTGCCGGGACAGCTGATGGTATGTCAAGTTCATGAGGCATGTGGAGTTGTTTTGCCAGTGGAAGAGCTGTGCTGCTGCTTTGGGCAGTTGCCATTCACCAGCACACTCCCTTCCCTAGGTGTCATATCCACTTTCAGACATATGTGCTGCCAGAGCACTTGGTTTCCATGGCAGCGGGAAATGGCTTGGGCACTGAACTTGTCTTTGGCCGTGGAGTTTTGAGCGCCTTGAGTGAGGAGCTCCATGTTAGTTTTGTGTGGGTGCTGAAGCTGCTTGATTCCATCCCACTGGGCTCAATGGGCATGGGACCGGAAGTGACCCAACAGGGTTTCCTAAATATCTGCCAGGACAACTGATGGTATGTGAAGTTCATGAGGCAGGTGGAGTTGTTTTGGCAGTGGAAGAGCTGTGATGCTGCTTCAGGCAGTTGCCATTCACCAAAACACTCCCTTCCCTAGGTGTCATATCCACTTTCAGACATATGTGCTGCCAGAGCACTTGGTTTATATGGCAGCGGGAAATGGCTTGGGCACTGAACTTGTCTTTGGCTGTGGAGTTTTGAGCGCCTTGAGTGAGGAGCTCCATGTTCGTTTTGTGTGGGTGCTGAAGCTGCTTGATTCCATCCCACTGGGCTCAATGGGCATGGGACCGGAAGTGACCCAACAGGGTTTCCTAGACAGCTGCCAGGACAGCTGATGGTATGTGAAGTTCATGAGGCAGGTGGAGTTGTTTTGGCAGTGGAAGAGCTGTGCTGCTGCTTCAGGCAGTTGCCATTCACCAGCACACTCCCTTGCCTAGGTGTCATATCCACTTTCAGACATATGTGTTGCCAGAGCACTTGGTTTATATGGCAGCGGGAAATGGCTTGGGCACTGAACTTGTCTTTGGCTGTGGAGTTTTGAGCGCCTTGAGTGAGGAGCTCCATGTTCGTTTTGTGTGGGTGCTGAAGCTGCTTGTTTCCATCCCCGTGGGCTCAATGGGCATGGGACCGGAAGTGACCCAACAGGGTTTCCTAGATAGCTGCCAGGACAGTTGATGGTATGTGAAGTTCATGAGGCAGGTGGAGTTCTTTTGGCAGTGGAAGAGCTGTGCTGCTGCTTCAGGCAGTTGCCATTCACCACCACACTCCCTTCCCTAGGTGTCATATCCACTTTCAGACATATGTGCTGCCAGAGCACTTGGTTTATATGGCAGCGGGAAATGGCTTGGGCACTGAACTTGTCTTTGGCTGTGGAGTTTTGAGCGCCTTGAGTGAGGAGCTCCATGTTCGTTTTGTGTGAGTGCTGAAGCTGCTTGATTCCATCCCACTGGGCTCACTGGGCATGGGACCGGAAGTGATCCAACAGGGTTTCCTAGACAGCTGCCAGGACAGCTGATGGTATGTGAAGTTCATGAGGCAGGTGGAGTTGTTTTGGCAGTGGAAGAGCTGTGCTGCTGCTTCGGGCATTTGCCATTCACCAGCACACTCCGTTCCCTAGGTGTCATATCCACTTTCAGACATATGTGCTGCCAGAGCACTTGGTTTCCATGGCAGCGGGAAATGGCTTGGGCACTGAACTTGTCTTTGGCTGTGGAGGTTTGAGCGCCTTGAGTGAGGAGCTCCATGTTCGTTTTGTATGGGTGCTGAAGCTGCTTGATTCCATCCCACTGGGCTCAATGGGACCGGAAGTGAGCCAACAGGGTTTCCTAGATGGCTGCCGGGACAGCTGATGGTATGTGAAGTTCATGAGGCAGGTGGAGTTGTTTTGGCAGTGGAAGAGCTGTGCTGCTGCTTCGGGCAGTTGCCATTCACCAACACACTCCCTTGCCTAGGTGTCATATCCACTTTCAGACATATGTGCTGCCAGAGCACTTGGTTTCCTTGGCAGCGGGAAATGGCTTCGGCACTGAACTTGTCTTTCGCCATGTAGTTTTGAGCGCCTTGAGTGAGGAGCTCCATGTTCGTTTTGTGTGGGTGCTCAAGCTGCTTGATTCCATCCCCCTGTGCTCAATGGGCATGGGACCGGAAGTGACCCAACAGGGTTTCCTAGATAGCTGCCAGGACAGCTGATGGTATGTGAAGTTCATGAGGCAGGTGGAGTTGTTTTGGCAGTGGAAGAGCTGTGCTGCTGCTTCGGGCAGTTGCCATTCACCAACACACTCCCTTCCCTAGGTGTCATATCCACTTTCAGACATATGTGTTGCCAGAGCACTTGGTTTCCATGGCAGCGGGAAATGGTTTGGGCACTGAACTTGTCTTTCGCCAAGTAGTTTTGAGCGCCTTGAGTGAGGAGCTCCATGTTCGTTTTGTGTGGGTGCTGAAGCTGCTTGATTCCATCCCCCTGGGCTCAATGGGCATGGGACCGGAAGTGACCCAACAGTGTTTCCTAGATATCTGCCAGGACAGCTGATGGTATGTGAAGTTCATGAGGCAGGTGGAGTTGTTTTGGCAGTGGAAGAGCTGTGCTGCTGCTTCGGGCAGTTGCCATTCACCAGCACACTCCCTCCCCTAGGTGTCATATCCACTTTCAGACATATGTGCTGCCAGAGCACTTGGTTTCCATGGCAGCGGGAAATGGCTTGGGCACTGAACTTGTCTTTGGCTGTGGAGTTTTGAGCGCCTTGAGTGAGGAGCTCCATGTTCATTTTGTGTGGGTGCTGAAGCTGCTTGATTCCATCCCACTGGGCTCAATGAGCATGTGACAGGAAGTGACCCAACAGGGTTTCCTAGATAGCTGCCAGGACAGCTGATGGTATGTGAAGTTCATGAGGCAGGTGGAGTTATTTTGCCAGGGGAAGAGCTGTGCTGCTGCTTCGGACAGTTGCCATTCACCAGCACACTCCCTTGCCTAGCTGTCATATCCACTTTCAGACATATGTGCTGCCAGAGCACTTGGTTTCCATGGCAGCGGGAAATGGCTTGGGCACTGAACTTGTCTTTGGCCATGGAGTTTTGAGCGCCTTGAGTGAGGAGCTCCATGTTCGTTTTGCGTGGTTGCTCAAGCTGCTTGATTCCATCAGACTGGGCTCAATGGGCATGGGACCGGAAGTGACCCAACAGGGTTTCCTAGATAGCTGCCAGGACAGCTGATGGTATATGAAGTTCATGAGGAAGGCGGAGTTGTTTTGGCAGTGGAAGAGCTGTGCTGCTGCTTCGGGCAGTTGCCATTCACCAACACACTCCCTTCTCTAGGTGTCATATCCACTTTCAGACATATGTGCTGCCAGAGCACTTGGTTTCCATGGCAGCGGGAAATGGCTTGGGCACTGAACTTGTCTTTGGCTGTGGAGGTTTGAGCGCCTTGAGTGAGGAGCTCCATGTTCGTTTTGTGTGGGTGCTGAAGCTGCTTGATTCCATCCCACTGGGCTCAATGGGCATGGGACCGGAAGTGACCCAACAGGGTTTCCTAAATAGCTGCCAAGACAGCTGATAGTATGTGAAGTTCATGAGGCAGGTGGAGTTGTTTTGGCAGTGGAAGAGCTGTGCTGCTGCTTCGGGCAGTTCCCATTCACCAGCACACTCCCTTCCCTAGGTGTCATATCCACTTTCAGACATATGTGCTGCCAGAGCACTTGGTTTCCATGGCAGCGGGAAATGGCTTGGACACTGAACTTATCTTTGGCCGTGGAGTTTTGAGCGCCTTGAGTGAGGAGCTCCATGTTCGTTTTGTCTGGGATCGGAAGCTGCTTGATTCCATCCCACTGGGCTCAATGGGCATGGGATCGGAAGTGACCCAACAGGGTTTCCTAGAGAGCTGCCAGGACAGCTGATGTATGTGAAGCTCATGAGGCAGGTGGAGTTGTTTTGGCGCTGGAAGAGCTGTGCTGCTGCTTCGGGCAGTTACCATTCACCACCACACTCCCTTCCCTAGGTGTCATATCCTCTTTCAGACATATGTGCTGCCAGAGCACTTGGTTTCCATGGCAGCGGGAAATGGCTTTGGCACTGAACTTGTCTTTGGCTGTGGAGTTTTGAGCGCCTTGAGTGAGGAGCTCCATGTTCGTTTTGTGTGGGTGCTGAAGCTGCTTGATTCCATCCCACTGGGCTCAATGGGCATGGGACCGGAAGTGACCCAACAGGGTTTCCTAGATACCTGCCAAGACAGCTGATGGTATGTGAAGTTCATGAGGCAGGTGGAGTTGTTTTGGCACTTGAAGAGCTGTGCTGCTGCTTCGGGCAGTTGCCATTCACCACCACACTCCCTTCTCTAGGTGTCATATCCACTTTCAGACATATGTGTTGCCAGAGCACTTGGTTTCCATGGCAGCGGGAAATGGTTTGGGCACTGAACTTGTCCTTCGCCAAGTAGTTTTGAGCCCCTTGAGTGAGGAGCTCCATGTTCGTTTTGTGTGGGTGCTCAAGCTGCTTGATTCCATCCCACTGGGCTCCATGGGCATGGGACCGGAAGTGACCCAACAGGGTTTCCTAGATAGCTGCCAGGACAGCTGATGGTATGTGAAGTTCATGAGGCAGGTGGAGTTGTTTTGGCAGTGGAAGAGCTGTGCTGCTGCTTCGGGCAGTTGCCATTCACCAGCACACTCCCTCCCCTAGGTGTCATATCCACTTTCAGACATATGTGCTGCCAGAGCACTTGGTTTCCATGGCAGCGGGAAATGGCTTGGGCACTGAACTTGTCTTTGGCTGTGGAGTTTTGAGCGCCTTGAGTGAGGAGCTCCATGTTCATTTTGTGTGGGTGCTGAAGCTGCTTGATTCCATCCCACTGGGCTCAATGAGCATGTGACAGGAAGTGACCCAACAGGGTTTCCTAGATAGCTGCCAGGACAGCTGATGGTATGTGAAGTTCATGAGGCAGGTGGAGTTGTTTTGCCAGGCGAAGAGCTGTGCTGCTGCTTCGGACAGTTGCCATTCACCAGCACACTCCCTTGCCTAGCTGTCATATCCACTTTCAGACATATGTGCTGCCAGAGCACTTGGTTTCCATGGCAGCGGGAAATGGCTTGGGCACTGAACTTGTCTTTGGCCATGGAGTTTTGAGCGCCTTGAGTGAGGAGTTCCATGTTCGTTTTGCGTGGTTGCTCAAACTGCTTGATTCCATCAGACTGGGCTCAATGGGCATGGGACCTGAAGTGACCCAACAGGGTTTCCTAGATAGCTGCCAGGACAGCTGATGGTATATGAAGTTCATGAGGAAGGCGGAGTTGTTTTGGCAGTGGAAGAGCTGTGCTGCTGCTTCGGGCAGTTGCCATTCACCAACACACTCCCTTCTCTAGGTGTCATATCCACTTTCAGACATATGTGCTGCCAGAGCACTTGGTTTCCATGGCAGCGGGAAATGGCTTGGGCACTGTCTTGTCTTTGGCTGTGGAGGTTTGAGCGCCTTGAGTGAGGAGCTCCATGTTCGTTTTGTGTGGGTGCTGAAGCTGCTTGATTCCATCCCACTGGGCTCAATGGGCATGGGACCGGAAGTGACCCAACAGGGTTTCCTAAATAGCTGCCAAGACAGCTGATAGTATGTGAAGTTCATGAGGCAGGTGGAGTTGTTTTGGCAGTGGAAGAGCTGTGCTGCTGCTTCGGGCAGTTCCCATTCACCAACACACTCCCTTCCCTAGGTGTCATATCCACTTTCAGACATATGTGCTGCCAGAGCACTTGGTTTCCATGGCAGCGGGAAATGGCTTGGGCACTGAACTTATCTTTGGCCGTGGAGTTTTGAGCGCCTTGAGTGAGGAGCTCCATGTTCGTTTTGTCTGGGATCGGAAGCTGCTTGATTCCATCCCACTGGGCTCAATGGGCATGGGATCGGAAGTGACCCAACAGGGTTTCCTAGAGAGCTGCCAGGACAGCTGATGTATGTGAAGTTCATGAGGCAGGTGGAGTTGTTTTGGCAGTGGAAGAGCTGTGCTGCTGCTTCGGGCAGTTGCCATGCACCACCACACTCCCTTCCCTAGGTGTCATATCCACTTTCAGACATATGTGCTGCCAGAGCACTTGGTTTCCATGGCAGCGGGAAATGGCTTGGGCACTGAACTTGTCTTTTGCCATGTAGTTTTGAGCGCCTTGAGTGAGGAGCTCCATGTTAGTTTTGTGTGGATGCTGAAGCCGCTTGATTCCATCCCTCTGGGCTCAATGGGCATGGGACAGGAAGTGACACAACAGGGTTTCCTAGATAGCTGCCAAGACAGCTGATGGTATGTGAAGTTCATGAGGCAGGTGGAGTTGTTTTGGCAGTGGAAGAGCTGTGCTGCTGCTTCGGGCAGTTGCCATTCACCAGCACACTCCCTTCCCTAGGTGTCATATCCACTTTCAGACATATGTGCTGCCAGAGCACTTGGTTTCCATGGCAGCGGGAAATGGCTTGGGCACTGAACTTCTCTTTGGCCGTAGAGATTTGAGCGCCTTGAGTGAAGAGCTCCATGTTAGTTTTGTGTGGGTGCTGAAGCTGCTTGATTCCATCCCCCTGGGCTCAATGGGCATGGGACCGGAAGTCACCCAACAGGGTTTCCTAGATAGCTGCCAGGACAGCTGATGGTATGTGAAGTTCATGAGGCAGGTGGAGTTGTTTTGGCAGTGGAAGAGCTGTGCTGCTGCTTCGGGCAGTTGCCATTCACCAGCACACTCCCTTCCCTAGGTGTCATATCCACTTTCAGACATATGTGCTGCCAGAGCACTTGGTTTCCATGGCAGCGGGAAATGGCTTGGGCACTGAACTTGTCTTTCGCCAAGTAGTTTTGAGCGCCTTGAGTGAGGAGCTCCATGTTCGTTTTGTGTGGGTGCTCAAGCTGCTTGATTCCATCCCACTGGGCTCAATGGGCATGGGACCGGAAGTGACCCAACAGTGTTTCCTAGATAGCTGCCAGGACAGCTGATGGTATGTGAAGTTCATGAGGCAGGTGGAGTTGTTTTGGCAGTGGAAGAGCTGTGCTGCTGCTTCGGGAAGTTGCTATTCACCAGCACCCTCTCTTCCCTAGGTGTCATATCCACTTTCAGACATATGTGCTGCCAGAGCACTTGGTTTCCATGGCAGCGGGAAATGGCTTGGGCACTGAACTTGTCTTTGGCTGTGGAGGTTTGAGCGCCTTGAGTGAGGAGCTCTATGTTCGTTTTGTGTGGGTGCTGAAGCTGCTTGATTCCATCCCACTGGGCTCAATGGGCATGGGACCGGAAGTGACCCAACAGGGTTTCCTAGATAGCTGCCAGGACAGCTGATGGTATGTGAAGTTCATGAGGCAGGTGGAGTTGTTTTGGCAGTGGAAGAACTGTGCTGCTGCTTCGGGCAGTTGCCATTCACCAGCACACTCCCTTGCCTAGGTGTCATATCCACTTTCAGACATATGTGCTGCCAGAGCACTTGGTTTCCATGGCAGCGGGAAATGGCTTGGGCACTGAACTTGTCTTTGGCCGTGGAGTTTTGAGCGCCTTGAGTGAGGAGCTCCATGTTTTTTTTGTGTGGGTGCTGAAGCTGCTTGATTTCATCCCCCTGGGCTCAATGGGCATGGGACCGGAAGTGACCCAACAGGGTTACCTAGATAGCTGAAAGAGAAAGCTGATGGTATGTGAAGTTCATGAGGCAGGTGGAGCTGTTTTTGCAGTGGAAGAGCTGTGCTGCTGCTTCAGGCAGTTGCCATTCACCAACACACTCCCTTCCCTAGGTGTCATATCCACTTTCAGACATATGTGCTGCCAGAGACCTTGGTTTCCATGGCAGCGGGAAATGGCTTGGGCACTGAACTTGTCTTTGGCTGTGGAGCTTTGAGCGCCTTGAGTGAGGAGCTCCATGTTCGTTTTGTGTGGGTGCTGAAGCTGCTTGATTCCATCCCCCTGGGCTCAATGGGCATGGGACCGGAAGTGACCCAACAGGGTTTCCTAGATAGCTGCCAGGACAGCTGATGGTATGTGAAGCTCATGAGGCAGGTGGAGTTGTTTTGGCAGTGGAAGAGCTGTGCTGCTGCTTCGGGCAGTTGCCATTCACCACCACACTCCCTTCCCTAGGTGTCATATCCACTTTCAGACATATGTGCTGCCAGAGCACTTGGTTTCCCTGGCAGCGGGAAATGGCTTGGGCACTGAACTTGTCTTTGGCCGTGGAGTTTTCCGCGCCTTGAGTGAGGAACTCCATGTTTTTTTTGTGTGGGTGCTGAAGCTGCTTGATTTCATCCCACTGGGCTCAATGGGCATGGGACCGGAAGTGACCCAACAGGGTTTCCTAGATAGCTGCCAGGACAGCTGATGGTATGTGAAGTTCATGAGGCAGGTGGAGTTGTTTTGGCACTGGAAGAACTGTGCTGCTGCTTCGGGCAGTTGCCATTCACCAGCACACTCCCTTCCCTAGGTGTCATATCCACTTTCAGACATATGTGCTGCCAGAGCACTTGGTTTCCATGGCAGAGGGAAATGGCCTGGGCACTGAACCTGTCTTTGGTTCGGGGGTTTTTGGTGCCTTGAGTGAGGAGCTCCATGTTCGTTTTGTGTGGGTGCTGAAGCTGCTTGATTCCATCCCACTGGGCTCAATGGGCATGGGACCGGAAGTGACCCAACAGGGTTTCCTAGATAGCTGCCAGGACAGCTGATGGTATGTGAAGTTCATGAGGCAGGTGGAGTTGTTTTGGCAGTGGAAGAGCTGTGCTGCTTATTCGGGCAGTTGCCATTCACCAACACACTACCTTCCCTAGGTGTCATATCCACTTTCAGACATATGTGCTGCCAGAGCACTTGGTTTCCATGGCAGCGGGAAATGGCTTGGGCACTGAACTTGTCTTTGGCCGTGGAGTTTTGAGCGATTTGAGTGAGGAGCTCCATGTTTTTTTTTTGTGGGTGCTGAAGCTGCTTGATTTCATCCCCCTGGGCTCAATGGGCATGGGACCGGAAGTGACCCAACAGGGTTTCCTAGATATCTGCCAGGACAGCAGATGGTATGTGAAGTTCATGAGGCAGGTGGAGTTGTTTTGGCAGTGGAAGAACTGTGCTGCTGCTTCAGGCAGTTGCCATTCACCAGCACACTCCCTTGCCTAGGTGTCATATCCACTTTCAGACATATGTGCTGCCAGAGCACTTGGTTTCCATGGCAGCGGGAAATGGCTTGGGCACTGAACTTGTCTTTCGCCAAGTAGTTTTGAGCGCCTTGAGTGAGGAGCTCCATGTTCGTTTTGTGTGGGTGCTGAAGCTGCTTGATTCCATCCCCATGGGCTGAATGGGCATGGGACCGGAAGTGACCCAACAGGGTTTCCTAGATAGCTGCCAGGACAGCTGATAGTATGTGAAGTTCATGAGGCAGGTGGAGTTGTTTTGGCAGTGGAAGAGCTGTGCTGCTGCTTTGGACAGTTGCCATTCACCAGCACACTCCCTTCCCTAGGTGTCATATCCACTTTCAGACATATGTGCTGCCAGAGCACTTGGTTTCCATGGCAGCGGGAAATGGCTTGGGCACTGAACTTGTCTTTGGCCGTGGAGTTTTGAGCGCCTTGAGTGAGGAGCTCCATGTTCGTTTTGTGTTGATGCTCAAGCTGCTTGATTCCATCCCACTGGGCTCAATGGGCATGGGACCGGAAGTGACCCAACAGGGTTTCCTAGATAGCTGCCAGGACAGCTGATGGTATGTGAAGTTCATGAGGCAGGTGGAGTTGTTTTGGCAGTGGAAGAGCTTTGCTGCTGCTTCGGGCAGTTGCCATTCACCAGCACACTCCCTTCCCTAGGTGTCATATCCTCTTTCGGACATATGTGCTGCCAGAGCACTTGGTTTCCATGGCAGCGGGAAATGGCTTGGGCACTGAACTTGTCTTTGGCTGTGGAGTTTTGAGCGCCTTGAGTGAGGAGCTCCATGTTCGTTTTGTGTGGGTGCTGAAGCTGCTTGATTCCATCCCACTGGGCTCAATGGGCATGGGACCGGAAGTGATCCAACAGGGTTTCCTAGATAGCTGAAAGAGAAAGCTGATGGCATGTGAAGTTCATGAGGCAGGTGGAGCTGTTTTTGCAGTGGAAGAGCTGTGCTGCTGCTTCAGGCAGTTGCCATTCACCAACACACTCCCTTCCCTAGGTGTCATATCCACTTTCAGACATATGTGCTGCCAGAGCACTTGGTTTCCATGGCAGAGGGAAATGGCTTGGGCACTGAACTTGTCTTTGGCTGTGGAGTTTTGAGCGCCTTGAGTGAGGAGCTCCATGTTCGTTTTGTGTGGGTGCTGAAGCTGCTTGATTTCATCCCCCTGGGCTCAATGGGCATGGGACCGGAAGTGACCCAACAGGGTTTCCTAGATATCTGCCAGGACAGCTGATGGTATGTGAAGTTCATGAGGCAGGTGGAGTTGTTTTGGCAGTGGAAGAACTGTGCTGCTGCTTCAGGCAGTTGCCATTCACCAGCACCCTCCCTTGCCTAGGTGTCATATCCACTTTCAGACATATGTGCTGCCAGAGCACTTGGTTTCCATGGCAGCGGGAAATGGCTTGGGCACTGAACTTGTCTTTGGCTGTGAAGTTTTGAGCGCCTTGAGTGAGGAGCTCCATGTTCGTTTTGTGTGGGTGCTGAAGCTGCTTGATTCCATCCCCCTGGGCTCAATGGGCATGGGACCGGAAGTGACCCAACAGGGTTTCCTAGATAGCTGCCAGGACAGCTGATGGTATGTGAAGCTCATGAGGCAGGTGGAGTTGTTTTGGCAGTGGAAGAGCTGTGCTGCTGCTTCGGGCAGTTGCCATTCACCACCACACTCCCTTCCCTAGGTGTCATATCCACTTTCAGACATATGTGCTGCCAGAGACCTTGGTTTCCATGGCAGCGGGAAATGGCTTGGGCACTGAACTTGTCTTTGGCCTTGAAGTTTGAGCGCCTTGAGTGAGGAGCTCCATGTTCGTTTTGTGTGGGTGCTGAAGCTGCTTGATTCCATCCCACTGGGCTCAATGGGCATGGGACCGGAAGTGACCCAACAGGGTTTCCTAGATAGCTGCCAGAACAGTTGATGGTATGTGAAGCTCATGAGGCAGGTGGAGTTGTTTTGGCAGTGGAAGAGCTGTGCTGCTGCTTCGGGCATTTGCCATTCACCAGCACACTCCCTTGCCTAGGTGTCATATCCACTTTCAGACATATGTGCTGCCAGAGCACTTGGTTTCCATGGCAGCGGGAAATGGCTTGGGCACTGAACTTGTCTTTGGCTGTGGAGTTTTCAGCGCCTTGAGTGAGGAGCCCCATGTTCGTTATGTGTGGGTGCTGAAGCTGCTTGATTCCATCCCACTGGGCTCAATGGGCATGGGACCGGAAGTGACCCAACAGGGTTTCCTAGATAGCTGCCAGGACAGCTGATGGTATGTGAAGTTCATGAGGCAGGTGGAGTTGTTTTGGCAGTGGAAGAGCTGTGCTGCTGCTTCAGGCAGTTGCCATTCACCACCACACTCCCTTCCCTAGGTGTCATATCCACTTTCAGACTTATGTGCTGCCAGAGGACTTGGTTTCCATGGCAGCGGGAAATGGCTTCAGCACTGAACTTGTCTTTGGCCGTGGAGTTTTGCGCGCCTTGAGTGAGGAGCTCCATGTTCGTTTTGTGTGGGTGCTGAAGCTGCTTGATTCCATCCCACTGGGCTCAATGGGCATGGGACCTGAAGTGACCCAACAGGGATTCCTAGATAGCTGCCAGGACAGCTGATGGTATGTGAAGTTCATGAGGCAGGTGGAGTTGTTTTGGCAGTCGAAGAGCTTTGCTGCTGCTTCGGGCAGTTGCCATTCACCAGCACAGTCCCTTCCCTAGGTGTCATATCCACTTTCAGACATATGTGCTGCCAGAGCACTTGGTTTCCATGGCAGCGGGAAATGGCTTGGGCACTGAACTTGTCTTTGGCCGTGGAGGTTTGAGCGCCTTGAGTGAGGAGCTCCATGTTCATTTTGTGTGGGTGCTGAAGCTGCTTGATTCCATCCCACTGGGCTCAATGGGCATGGGACCGGAAGTGACCCAACAGGGTTTCCTAGATAGCTGCCAGGACAGCTGATGGTATGTGAAGTTCATGAGGCAGGTGGAGTTGTTTTGGCAGTGGAAGAGCTGTGCTGCTGCTTCAGGCAGTTGCCATTCACCAACACACTCCCTTCCCTAGGTGTCATATCCACTTTCAGACATATGTGCTGCCAGAGCACTTGGTTTCCATGGCAGCAGGAAATGGCTTGGGCACTGAACTTGTCTTTGGCCGTGGAGTTTTCAGCGCCTTGAGTGAGGAACTCCATGTTTTTTTTGTGTTGGTGCTGAAGCTGCTTGATTTCATCCCACTGGGCTCAATGGGCATGGGACCGGAAGTGACCCAACAGGGTTTCCTAGATAGCTGCCAGGACAGCTGATGGTATGTGAAGTTTATGAGGCAGGTGGAGTTGTTTTGGCACTGGAAGAACTGTGCTGCTGCTTCGGGCAGTTGCCATTCACCAGCACACTCCCTTCCCTAGGTGTCATATCCACTTTCAGACATATGTGCTGCCAGAGCACTTGGTTTCCATGGCAGCGGGAAATGGCTTGGGCACTGAACTTGTCTTTGGCCGTGAAGTTTTGAGCGCCTTGAGTGAGGAGCTCCATGTTCGTTTTGTGTGGGTGCTGAAGCTGCTTGATTCCATCCCACTGGGCTCAATGGGCATGGGACCGGAAGTGACCCAACAGGGTTTCCTAGATAGCTGCCAGGACAGCTGATAGTATGTGAAGCTCATGAGGCAGGTGGAGTTGTTTTGGCAGTGGAAGAGCTGTGCTGCTGCTTCAGGCAGTTGCCATTCACCAGCACACTCCCTTCCCTAGGTGTCATATCCACTTTCAGACATATGTGCTGCCAGAGCACTTGGTTTCCATGGCAGCGGGAAATGGCTTGGGCACTGAACTTGTCTTTGGCCGTGGAGTTTTGAGCGCCTTGAGTGAGGAGCTCCATGTCCGTTTTGTGTGGGAGCTCAAGCTGCTTGATTCCATCCCACTGGGCTCAATGGGCATGGGACCGGAAGTGACCCAACAGGGTTTCCTAGATAGCTGCCAGGACAGCTGATGGTATGTGAAGTTCATGAGGCAGGTGGAGTTGTTTTGGCACTGGAAGAGCTGTGCTGCTGCTTCAGGCAGTTGCCATTCACCACCACACTCCCTTCCCTAGGTGTCATATCCACTTTCAGACATATGTGCTGCCAGAGCACTTGGTTTCCATGGCAGTGGGAAATGGCTTGGGCACTGAACTTGTCTTTGGCCGTGGAGTTTTGAGCGCCTTGAGTGAGGAGCTCCATGTTCGTTTTGTGTGGGTGCTCAAGCTGCTTGATTCCATCCCACTGGGCTCAATGGGCATGGGACAGGAAGTGACCCAACAGGGTTTCCTAGATAGCTGCCAGAACAGCTGATGGTATGTGAAGTTCATGAGGCAGGTGGAGTTGTTTTGGCAGTCGAAGAGCTTTGCTGCTGCTTCGGGCAGTTGCCATTCACCAGCACACTCCCTTCCCTAGGCGTCATATCCACTTTCAGACATATGTGCTGCCAGAGTACTTGGTTTCCATGGCAGCGGGAAATGGCTTGGGCACTGAACTTGTCTTTGGCTGTGGAGTTTTGAGCGCCTTGAGTGAGGAGCTCCATGTTCGTTTTGTGTAGGTGCTGAAGCTGCTTGATTCCATCCCACTGGGCTCAATGGGCATGGGACCGGAAGTGACCCAACAGGGTTTCCTAGATAGCTGCCAGGACAGCTGATGGTATGTGAAGTTCATGAGGCAGGTGGAGTTGTTTTGGCAGTGGAAGAGCTGTGCTGCTGCTTCAGGCAGTTGCCATTCACCAGCACACTCCCTTCCCTAGGTGTCATATCCACTTTCAGACATATGTGCTGCCAGAGCACTTGGTTTCCATGGCAGCGGGAAATGGCTTGGGCACTGAACTTGTCTTTGGCTGTGGAGTTTTGAGCGCCTTCAGTGAGGAGCTCCATGTTCGTTTTGTGTGGGTGCTGAAGCTGCTTGATTCCATCCCACTGGGCTCAATGGGCATGGGACCGGAAGTGACCCAACAGGGTTTCCTAGATAGCTGAAAGAGACAGCTGATGGTATGTGAAGTTCATGAGGCAGGTGGAGTTGTTTTGGCACTGGAAGAGCTGTGCTGCTGCTTCAGGCAGTTGCCATTCACCAACACACTCCCTTCCCTAGGTGTCATATCCACTTTCAGACATATGTGCTGCCAGAGCACTTGGTTTCCATGGCAGTGGGAAATGGCTTGGGCACTGAACTTGTCTTTGGCTGTGGAGTTTTGAGCGCCTTGAGTGAGGAGCTCCATGTTTTTTTTGTGTGGGTGCTGAAGCTGCTTGATTTCATCCCCCTGGGCTCAATGGGCATGGGACCGGAAGTGACCCAACAGGGTTACCTAGATAGCTGAAAGAGAAAGCTGATGGTATGTTAAGTTCATGAGGCAGGTGGAGTTGTTTTGGCACTGGAAGAGCTGTGCTGCTGCTTCAGGCAGTTGCCATTCACCAACACACTCCCTTCCCTAGGTGTCATATCCACTTTCAGACATATGTGCTGCCAGAGCACTTGGTTTCCATGGCAGTGGGAAATGGCTTGGGCACTGAACTTGTCTTTGGCTGTGGAGTTTTGAGCGCCTTGAGTGAGGAGCTCCATGTTCGTTTTGTGTGGGTGCTGAAGCTGCTTGATTTCATCCCACTGGGCTCAATGGGCATGGGACCGGAAGTGACCCAACAGGGTGTCCTAGATAGCTGCCAGGACAGCTGATGGTATGTGAAGTTCATGAAGCAAGTGGAGTTGTTTTGGCAGTGGAAGAACTGTGCTGCTGCTTCGGGCAGTTGCCATTCACCAGCACACTCCCTTGCCTAGGTGTCATATCCACTTTCAGACATATGTGCTGCCAGAGCACTTGGTTTCCATGGCAGCGGGAAATGGCTTGGGCACTGAACTTGTCTTTGGCCTTGAAGTTTTGAGCGCCTTGAGTGAGGAGCTCCATGTTCGTTTTGTGTGGGTGCTGAAGCTGCTTGATTCCATCCCCCTGGGCTCAATGGGCATGGGACCGGAAGTGACCCAACAGGGTTTCCTAGATAGCTGCCAGGACAGCTGATAGTATGTGAAGCTCATGAGGCAGGTGGAGTTGTTTTGGCAGTGGAAGAGCTGTGCTGCTGCTTCGGGCAGTTGCCATTCACCACCACACTCCCTTCCCTAGGTGTCATATCCACTTTCAGACATATGTGCTGCCAGAGCACTTGGTTTCCATGGCAGCGGGAAATGGCTTGGGCACTGAACTTGTCTTTGGCCTTGAAGTTTGAGCGCCTTGAGTGAGGAGCTCCATGTTCGTTTTGTGTGGGTGCTGAAGCTGCTTGATTCCATCCCACTGGGCTCAATGTGCATGGGACCGGAAGTGACCCAACAGGGTTTCCTAGATAGCTGCCAAGACAGTTGATGGTATGTGAAGCTCATGAGGCAGGTGGAGTTGTTTTGGCACTGGAAGAGCTGTGCTGCTGCTTCGGGCAGTTGCCATTCACCAGCACACTCCCTTCCCTAGGTGTCATATCCACTTTCAGACATATGTGCTGCCAGAGCACTTGGTTTCCATGGCAGCGGGAAATGGCTTGGGCACTGAACTTGTCTTGGCTGTGCAGTTTTGAGCGCCTTGAGTGAGGAGCTCCATGTTCGTTTTGTGTGGGTGCTCAAGCTGCTTGATTCCATCCCCCTGGGCTCAATGGGCATGGGACCTGAAGTGACCCAACAGGGATTCCTAGATAGCTGCCAGGACAGCTGATGGTATGTGAAGTTCATGAGGCAGGTGGAGTTGTTTTGGCAGTGGAAGAACTGTGCTGCTGCTTCGGGCAGTTGCCATTCACCAGCACACTCCCTTGCCTAGGTGTCATATCCACTTTCAGACATATGTGCTGCCAGAGCACTTGGTTTCCATGGCAGCGGGAAATGGCTTGGGCACTGAACTTGTCTTTGGCCGTGAAGTTTTGAGCGCCTTGAGTGAGGAGCTCCATGTTCGTTTTGTGTGGGTGCTGAAGCTGCTTGATTCCATCCCCCTGGGCTCAATGGGCATGGGACCGGAAGTGACCCAACAGGGTTTCCTAGATAGCTGCCAGGACAGCTGATAGTATGTGAAGCTCATGAGGCAGGTGGAGTTGTTTTGGCAGTGGAAGAGCTGTGCTGCTGCTTCGGGCAGTTGCCATTCACCACCACACTCCCTTCCCTAGGTGTCATATCCACTTTCAGACATATGTGCTGCCAGAGCACTTGGTTTCCATGGCAGCGGGAAATGGCTTGGGCACTGAACTTGTCTTTGGCCTTGAAGTTTGAGCGCCTTGAGTGAGGAGCTCCATGTTCGTTTTGTGTGGGTGCTGAAGCTGCTTGATTCCATCCCACTGGGCTCAATGGGCATGGGACCGGAAGTGACCCAACAGGGTTTCCTAGATAGCTGCCAGGACAGTTGATGGTATGTGAAGCTCATGAGGCAGGTGGAGTTGTTTTGGCACTGGAAGAGCTGTGCTGCTGCTTCGGGCATTTGCCATTCACCAGCACACTCCCTTCCCTAGGTGTCATATCCACTTTCAGACATATGTGCTGCCAGAGCACTTGGTTTCCATGGCAGCGGGAAATGGCTTGGGCACTGAACTTGTCTTTGGCCGAGGAGTTTTGCGCGCCTTGAGTGAGGAGCTCCATGTTCGTTTTGTGTGGGTGCTCAAGCTGCTTGATTCCATCCCCCTGGGCTCAATGTGCATGGGACCTGAAGTGACCCAACAGGGATTCCTAGATAGCTGCCAGGACAGCTGATGGTATGTGAAGTTCATGAGGCAGGTGGAGTTGTTTTGGCAGTCGAAGAGCTTTGCTGCTGCTTCGGGCAGTTGCCTTTCACCAGCACAGTCCCTTCCCTAGGTGTCATATCCACTTTCAGACATATGTGCTGCCAGAGCACTTGGTTTCCATGGCAGCGGGAAATGGCTTGGGCACTGAACTTGTCTTTGGCTGTGGAGGTTTGAGCGCCTTGAGTGAGGAGCTCCATGTTCGTTTTGTGTGGGTGCTGAAGCTGCTTGATTCCATCCCACTGGGCTCAATGTGCATGGGACCGGAAGTGACCCAACAGGGTTTCCTAGATAGCTGCCAGGACAGCTGATGGTATGTGAAGTTCATGAGGCAGGTGGAGTTGTTTTGGCACTGGAAGAGCTGTGCTGCTGCTTCAGGCAGTTGCCATTCACCAACACACTCCCTTCCCTAGGTGTCATATCCACTTTCAGACATATGTGCTGCCAGAGCACTTGGTTTCCATGGCAGCGGGAAATGGCTTGGGCACTGAACTTGTCTTTGGCTGTGGAGTTTTGAGAGCCTTGAGTGAGGAGCTCCATGTTCGTTTTGTGTGGGTGCTGAAGCTGCTTGATTTCATCCCCCTGGGCTCAATGGGCATGGGACCGGAAGTGACCCAACAGGGTTTCCTAGATAGCTGCCAGGACAGCAGATGGTATGTGAAGTTCATGAGGCAGGTGGAGTTGTTTTGGCAGTGGAAGAACTGTGCTGCTGCTTCAGGCAGTTGCCATTCACCAGCACACTCCCTTCCCTAGGTGTCATATCCACTTTCAGACATATGTGCTGCCAGAGCACTTGGTTTCCATGGCAGCAGGAAATGGCTTGGGCACTGAACTTGTCTTTGGCCGTGGAGTTTTCCGCGCCTTGAGTGAGGAACTCCATGTTTTTTTTGTGTTGGTGCTGAAGCTGCTTGATTTCATCCCACTGGGCTCAATGGGCATGGGACCGGAAGTGACCCAACAGGGTTTCCTAGATAGCTGCCAGGACAGCTGATGGTATGTGAAGTTCATGAGGCAGGTGGAGTTGTTTTGGCACTGGAAGAACTGTGCTGCTGCTTCGGGCAGTTGCCATTCACCAGCACACTCCCTTCCCTAGGTGTCATATCCACTTTCAGACATATGTGCTGCCAGAGCACTTGGTTTCCATGGCAGCGGGAAATGGCTTGGGCACTGAACTTGTCTTTGGCCGTGAAGTTTTGAGCGCCTTGAGTGAGGAGCTCCATGTTCGTTTTGTGTGGGTGCTGAAGCTGCTTGATTCCATCCCACTGGGCTCAATGGGCATGGGACCGGAAGTGACCCAACAGGGTTTCCTAGATAGCTGCCAGGACAGCTGATAGTATGTGAAGCTCATGAGGCAGGTGGAGTTGTTTTGGCAGTGGAAGAGCTGTGCTGCTGCTTCAGGCAGTTGCCATTCACCAGCACACTCCCTTCCCTAGGTGTCATATCCACTTTCAGACATATGTGCTGCCAGAGCACTTGGTTTCCATGGCAGCGGGAAATGGCTTGGGCACTGAACTTGTCTTTGGCAGTGGAGTTTTGAGCGCCTTGAGTGAGGAGCTCCATGTCCGTTTTGTGTGGGAGCTCAAGCTGCTTGATTCCATCCCACTGGGCTCAATGGGCATGGGACCGGAAGTGACCCAACAGGGTTTCCTAGATAGCTGCCAGGACAGCTGATGGTATATGAAGTTCATGAGGCAGGTGGAGTTGTTTTGGCACTGGAAGAGCTGTGCTGCTGCTTCGGGCAGTTGCCATTCACCACCACACTCCCTTCCCTAGGTGTCATATCCACTTTCAGACATATGTGCTGCCAGAGCACTTGGTTTCCATGGCAGCGGGAAATGGCTTGGGCACTGAACTTGTCTTTGGCCGTGGAGTTTTGAGCGCCTTGAGTGAGGAGCTCCATGTTCGTTTTGTGTGGGTGCTCAAGCTGCTTGATTCCATCCCACTGGGCTCAATGGGCATGGGACAGGAAGTGACCCAACAGGGTTTCCTAGATAGCTGCCAGAACAGCTGATGGTATGTGAAGTTCATGAGGCAGGTGGAGTTGTTTTGGCAGTGGAAGAGCTTTGCTGCTGCTTCGGGCAGTTGCCATTCACCAGCACACTCCCTTCCCTAGGCGTCATATCCACTTTCAGACATATGTGCTGCCAGAGTACTTGGTTTCCATGGCAGCGGGAAATGGCTTGGGCACTGAACTTGTCTTGGCTGTGGAGTTTTGAGCGCCTTGAGTGAGGAGCTCCATGTTCGTTTTGTGTAGGTGCTGAAGCTGCTTGATTCCATCCCACTGGGCTCAATGGGCATGGGACCGGAAGTGACCCAACAGGGTTTCCTAGATAGCTGCCAGGACAGCTGATGGTATGTGAAGTTCATGAGGCAGGTGGAGTTGTTTTGGCAGTGGAAGAGCTGTGCTGCTGCTTCAGGCAGTTGCCATTCACCAGCACACTCCCTTCCCTAGGTGTCATATCCACTTTCAGACATATGTGCTGCCAGAGCACTTGGTTTCCATGGCAGCGGGAAATGGCTTGGGCACTGAACTTGTCTTTGGCTGTGGAGTTTTGAGCGCCTTGAGTGAGGAGCTCCATGTTCGTTTTGTGTGGGTGCTGAAGCTGCTTGATTCCATCCCCCTGGGCTCAATGGGCATGGGACCGGAAGTGACCCAACAGGGTTTCCTAGATAGCTGAAAGAGACAGCTGATGGTATGTGAAGTTCATGAGGCAGGTGGAGTTGTTTTGGCACTGGAAGAGCTGTGCTGCTGCTTCAGGCAGTTGCCATTCACCAACACACTCCCTTCCCTAGGTGTCATATCCACTTTCAGACATATGTGCTGCCAGAGCACTTGGTTTCCATGGCAGTGGGAAATGGCTTGGGCACTGAACTTGTCTTTGGCTGTGGAGTTTTGAGCGCCTTGAGTGAGGAGCTCCATGTTTTTTTTGTGTGGGTGCTGAAGCTGCTTGATTTCATCCCCCTGGGCTCAATGGGCATGGGACCGGAAGTGACCCAACAGGGTTACCTAGATAGCTGAAAGAGAAAGCTGATGGTATGTTAAGTTCATGAGGCAGGTGGAGTTGTTTTGGCACTGGAAGAGCTGTGCTGCTGCTTCAGGCAGTTGCCATTCACCAACACACTCCCTTCCCTAGGTGTCATATCCACTTTCAGACATATGTGCTGCCAGAGCACTTGGTTTCCATGGCAGTGGGAAATGGCTTGGGCACTGAACTTGTCTTTGGCTGTGGAGTTTTGAGCGCCTTGAGTGAGGAGCTCCATGTTCGTTTTGTGTGGGTGCTGAAGCTGCTTGATTTCATCCCACTGGGCTCAATGGGCATGGGACCGGAAGTGACCCAACAGGGTGTCCTAGATAGCTGCCAGGACAGCTGATGGTATGTGAAGTTCATGAAGCAGGTGGAGTTGTTTTGGCAGTGGAAGAACTGTGCTGCTGCTTCGGGCAGTTGCCATTCACCAGCACACTCCCTTGCCTAGGTGTCATATCCACTTTCAGACATATGTGCTGCCAGAGCACTTGGTTTCCATGGCAGCGGGAAATGGCTTGGGCACTGAACTTGTCTTTGGCCGTGAAGTTTTGAGCGCCTTGAGTGAGGAGCTCCATGTTCGTTTTGTGTGGGTGCTGAAGCTGCTTGATTCCATCCCCCTGGGCTCAATGGGCATGGGACCGGAAGTGACCCAACAGGGTTTCCTAGATAGCTGCCAGGACAGCTGATAGTATGTGAAGCTCATGAGGCAGGTGGAGTTGTTTTGGCAGTGGAAGAGCTGTGCTGCTGCTTCGGGCAGTTGCCATTCACCACCACACTCCCTTCCCTAGGTGTCATATCCACTTTCAGACATATGTGCTGCCAGAGCACTTGGTTTCCATGGCAGCGGGAAATGGCTTGGGCACTGAACTTGTCTTTGGCCTTGAAGTTTCAGCGCCTTGAGTGAGGAGCTCCATGTTCGTTTTGTGTGGGTGCTGAAGCTGCTTGATTCCATCCCACTGGGCTCAATGTGCATGGGACCGGAAGTGACCCAACAGGGTTTCCTAGATAGCTGCCAAGACAGTTGATGGTATGTGAAGCTCATGAGGCAGGTGGAGTTGTTTTGGCACTGGAAGAGCTGTGCTGCTGCTTCGGGCAGTTGCCATTCACCTGCACACTCCCTTCCCTAGGTGTCATATCCACTTTCAGACATATGTGCTGCCAGAGCACTTGGTTTCCATGGCAGCGGGAAATGGCTTGGGCACTGAACTTGTCTTTGGCTGAGCAGTTTTGAGCGCCTTGAGTGAGGAGCTCCATGTTCGTTTTGTGTGGGTGCTCAAGCTGCTTCATTCCATCCCCCTGGGCTCAATGGGCATGGGACCTGAAGTGACCCAACAGGGATTCCTAGATAGCTGCCAGGACAGCTGATGGTATGTGAAGTTCATGAGGCAGGTGGAGTTGTTTTGGCAGTGGAAGAACTGTGCTGCTGCTTCGGGCTGTTGCCATTCACCAGCACACTCCCTTGCCTAGGTGTCATATCCACTTTCAGACATATGTGCTGCCAGAGCACTTGGTTTCCATGGCAGCGGGAAATGGCTTGGGCACTGAACTTGTCTTTGGCCGTGAAGTTTTGAGCGCCTTGAGTGAGGAGCTCCATGTTCGTTTTGTGTGGGTGCTGAAGCTGCTTGATTCCATCCCCCTGGGCTCAATGGGCATGGGACCGGAAGTGACCCAACAGGGTTTCCTAGATAGCTGCCAGGACAGCTGATAGTATGTGAAGCTCATGAGGCAGGTGGAGTTGTTTTGGCAGTGGAAGAGCTGTGCTGCTGCTTCGGGCAGTTGCCATTCACCACCACACTCCCTTCCCTAGGTGTCATATCAACTTTCAGACATATGTGCTGCCAGAGCACTTGGTTTCCATGGCAGCGGGAAATGGCTTGGGCACTGAACTTGTCTTTGGCCTTGAAGTTTGAGCGCCTTGAGTGAGGAGCTCCATGTTCGTTTTGTGTGGGTGCTCAAGCTGCTTGATTCCATCCCACTGGGCTCAATGGGCATGGGACCGGAAGTGACCCAACAGGGTTTCCTAGATAGCTGCCAGGACAGTTGATGGTATGTGAAGCTCATGAGGCAGGTGGAGTTGTTTTGGCACTGGAAGAGCTGTGCTGCTGCTTCGGGCATTTGCCATTCACCAGCACACTCCCTTCCCTAGGTGTCATATCCACTTTCAGACATATGTGCTGCCAGAGCACTTGGTTTCCATGGCAGCGGGAAATGGCTTGGGCACTGAACTTGTCTTTGGCCGAGGAGTTTTGCGCGCCTTGAGTGAGGAGCTCCATGTTCGTTTTGTGTGGGTGCTCAAGCTGCTTGATTCCATCCCCCTGGGCTCAATGTGCATGGGACCTGAAGTGACCCAACAGGGATTCCTAGATAGCTGCCAGGACAGCTGATGGTATGTGAAGTTCATGAGGCAGGTGGAGTTGTTTTGGCAGTCGAAGAGCTTTGCTGCTGCTTCGGGCAGTTGCCTTTCACCAGCACAGTCCCTTCCCTAGGTGTCATATCCACTTTCAGACATATGTGCTGCCAGAGCACTTGGTTTCCATGGCAGCGGGAAATGGCTTGGGCACTGAACTTGTCTTTGGCTGTGGAGGTTTGAGCGCCTTGAGTGAGGAGCTCCATGTTCGTTTTGTGTGGGTGCTGAAGCTGCTTGATTCCATCCCACTGGGCTCAATGTGCATGGGACCGGAAGTGACCCAACAGGGTTTCCTAGACAGCTGCCAGGACAGCTGATGGTATGTGAAGTTCATGAGGCAGGTGGAGTTGTTTTGGCACTGGAAGAGCTGTGCTGCTGCTTCAGGCAGTTGCCATTCACCAACACACTCCCTTCCCTAGGTGTCATATCCACTTTCAGACATATGTGCTGCCAGAGCACTTGGTTTCCATGGCAGCGGGAAATGGCTTGGGCACTGAACTTGTCTTTGGCTGTGGAGTTTTGAGAGCCTTGAGTGAGGAGCTCCATGTTCGTTTTGTGTGGGTGCTGAAGCTGCTTGATTTCATCCCCCTGGGCGCAATGGGCATGGGACCGGAAGTGACCCAACAGGGTTTCCTAGATAGCTGCCAGGACAGCAGATGGTATGTGAAGTTCATGAGGCAGGTGGAGTTGTTTTGGCAGTGGAAGAACTGTGCTGCTGCTTCAGGCAGTTGCCATTCACCAGCACACTCCCTTGCCTAGGTGTCATATCCACTTTCAGACATATGTGCTGCCAGAGCACTTGGTTTCCATGGCAGCGGGAAATGGCTTGGGCACTGAACTTGTCTTTGGCCGTGAAGTTTTGAGCGCCTTGAGTGAGGAGCTCCAAGTTCGTTTTGTGTGGGTGCTGAAGCTGCTTGATTCCATCCCACTGGGCTCAATGGGCATGGGACCGGAAGTGACCCAACAGGGTTTCCTAGATAGCTGCCAGGACAGCTGATAGTATGTGAAGCTCATGAGGTAGGTGGAGTTGTTTTGGCAGTGGTAGAGCTGTGCTGCTGCTTCGGGCAGTTGCCATTCACCACCACACTCCCTTCCCTAGGTGTCATATGCACTTTCAGACATATGTGCTGCCAGAGCACTTGGTTTCCATGGCAGCGGGAAATGGCTTGGGCACTGAACTTGTCTTTGGCGTTGAAGTTTGAGCGCCTTGAGTGAGGAGCTCCATGTTCGTTTTGTGTGGGTGCTGAAGCTGCTTGATTCCATCCCACTGGGCTCAATGGGCATGGGACCGGAAGTGACCCAACAGGGTTTCCTAGATAGCTGCCAGGACAGTTGATGGTATGTGAAGCTCATGAGGCAGGTGGAGTTGTTTTGGCACTGGAAGAGCTGTGCTGCTGCTTCAGGCAGTTGCCATTCACCAGCACACTCCCTTGCCTAGGTGTCATATCCACTTTCAGACATATGTGCTGCCAGAGCACTTGGTTTCCATGGCAGCGGGAAATGGCTTGGGCACTGAACTTGTCTTTGGCCGTGGAGTTTTGCGCGCCTTGAGTGAGGAGCTCCATGTTCGTTTTGTGTGGGTGCTGAAGCTGCTTGATTCCATCCCACTGGGCTCAATGGGCATGGGACCTGAAGTGACCCAACAGGGATTCCTAGATAGCTGCCAGGACAGCTGATGGTATGTGAAGTTCATGAGGCAGGTGGAGTTGTTTTGGCACTGGAAGAGCTGTGCTGCTGCTTCGGGCAGTTGCCATTCACCAGCACAGTCCCTTCCCTAGGTGTCATATCCACTTTCAGACATATGTGGTGCCAGAGCACTTGGTTTCCATGGCAGCGGGAAATGGCTTGGGCACTGAACTTGTCTTTGGCCGTGAAGTTTTGAGCGCCTTGAGTGAGGAGCTCCATGTTCGTTTTGTGTGGGTGCTGAAGCTGCTTGATTCCATCCCCCTGGGCTCAATGGGCATGGGACCGGAAGTGACCCAACAGGGTTTCCTAGATAGCTGCCAGGACAGCTGATAGTATGTGAAGCTCATGAGGCAGGTGGAGTTGTTTTGGCAGTGGAAGAGCTGTGCTGCTGCTTCGGGCAGTTGCCATTCACCACCACACTCCCTTCCCTAGGTGTCATATCCACTTTCAGACATATGTGCTGCCAGAGCACTTGGTTTCCATGGCAGCGGGAAATGGCTTGGGCACTGAACTTGTCTTTGGCCTTGAAGTTTGAGCGCCTTGAGTGAGGAGCTCCATGTTCGTTTTGTGTGGGTGCTCAAGCTCCTTGATTCCATCCCACTGGGCTCAATGGGCATGGGACCGGAAGTGACCCAACAGGGTTTCCTAGATAGCTGCCAGGACAGTTGATGGTATGTGAAGCTCATGAGGCAGGTGGAGTTGTTTTGGCACTGGAAGAGCTGTGCTGCTGCTTCGGGCAGTTGCCATTCACCAGCACACTCCCTTCCCTAGGTGTCATATCCACTTTCAGACATATGTGCTGCCAGAGCACTTGGTTTCCATGGCAGCGGGAAATGGCTTGGGCACTGAACTTGTCTTTGGCCGAGGAGTTTTGCGCGCCTTGAGTGAGGAGCTCCATGTTCGTTTTGTGTGGGTGCTCAAGCTGCTTGATTCCATCCCCCTGGGCTCAATGGGCATGGGACCTGAAGTGACCCAACAGGGATTCCTAGATAGCTGCCAGGACAGCTGATGGTATGTGAAGTTCATGAGGCAGGTGGAGTTGTTTTGGCAGTCGAAGAGCTTTGCTGCTGCTTCGGGCAGTTGCCTTTCACCATCACAGTCCCTTCCCTAGGTGTCATATCCACTTTCAGACATATGTGCTGCCAGAGCACTTGGTTTCCATGGCAGCGGGAAATGGCTTGGGCACTGAACTTGTCTTTGGCTGTGGAGGTTTGAGCGCCTTGAGTGAGGAGCTCCATGTTCGTTTTGTGTGGGTGCTGAAGCTGCTTGATTCCATCCCACTGGGCTCAATGTGCATGGGACCGGAAGTGACCCAACAGGGTTTCCTAGATAGCTGCCAGGACAGCTGATGGTATGTGAAGTTCATGAGGCAGGTGGAGTTGTTTTGGCACTGGAAGAGCTGTGCTGCTGCTTCAGGCAGTTGCCATTCACCAACACACTCCCTTCCCTAGGTGTCATATCCACTTTCAGACATATGTGCTGCCAGAGCACTTGGTTTCCATGGCAGCGGGAAATGGCTTGGGCACTGAACTTGTCTTTGGCTGTGGAGTTTTGAGCGCCTTGAGTGAGGAGCTCCATGTTCGTTTTGTGTGGGTGCTGAAGCTGCTTGATTTCATCCCACTGGGCGCAATGGGCATGGGACCGGAAGTGACCCAACAGGGTTTCCTAGATAGCTGCCAGGACAGCTGATGGTATGTGAAGTTCATGAGGCAGGTGGAGTTGTTTTGGCAGTGGAAGAACTGTGCTGCTGCTTCAGGCAGTTGCCATTCACCAGCACACTCCCTTGCCTAGGTGTCATATCCACTTTCAGACATATGTGCTGCCAGAGCACTTGGTTTCCATGGCAGCGGGAAATGGCTTGGGCACTGAACTTGTCTTTGGCCGTGAAGTTTTGAGCGCCTTGAGTGAGGAGCTCCATGTTCGTTTTGTGTGGGTGCTGAAGCTGCTTGATTCCATCCCACTGGGCTCAATGGGCATGGGACCGGAAGTGACCCAACAGGGTTTCCTAGATAGCTGCCAGGACAGCTGATAGTATGTGAAGCTCATGAGGTAGGTGGAGTTGTTTTGGCAGTGGAAGAGCTGTGCTGCTGCTTCGGGCAGTTGCCATTCACCACCACACTCCCTTCCCTAGGTGTCATATCCACTTTCAGACATATGTGCTGCCAGAGCACTTGGTTTCCATGGCAGCGGGAAATGGCTTGGGCACTGAACTTGTCTTTGGCCTTGAAGTTTGAGCGCCTTGAGTGAGGAGCTCCATGTTCGTTTTGTGTGGGTGCTGAAGCTGCTTGATTCCATCCCACTGGGCTCAATGGGCATGGGACCGGAAGTGACCCAACAGGGTTTCCTAGATAGCTGCCAGGACAGTTGTTGGTATGTGAAGCTCATGAGGCAGGTGGAGTTGTTTTGGCACTGGAAGAGCTGTGCTGCTGCTTCAGGCAGTTGCCATTCACCAGCACACTCCCTTGCCTAGGTGTCATATCCACTTTCAGACATATGTGCTGCCAGAGCACTTGGTTTCCATGGCAGCGGGAAATGGCTTGGGCACTGAACTTGTCTTTGGCCGTGGAGTTTTGCGCGCCTTGAGTGAGGAGCTCCATGTTCGTTTTGTGTGGGTGCTGAAGCTGCTTGATTCCATCCCACTGGGCTCAATGGGCATGGGACCTGAAGTGACCCAACAGGGATTCCTAGATAGCTGAAAGAGACAGCTGATGGTATGTGAAGTTCATGAGGCAGGTGGAGTTGTTTTGGCACTGGAAGAGCTGTGCTGCTGCTTCGGGCAGTTGCCATTCACCAGCACAGTCCCTTCCCTAGGTGTCATATCCACTTTCAGACATATGTGCTGCCAGAGCACTTGGTTTCCATGGCAGCGGGAAATGGCTTGGGCACTGAACTTGTCTTTGGCCGTGGAGTTTTGAGTGCCTTGAGTGAGGAGCTCCATGTTCGTTTTGTGTGGGTGCTGAAGCTGCTTGATTCCATCCCACTGGGCTCAATGGGCATGGGACCAGAAGTGACCCAACAGGGTTACCTAGATAGCTGAAAGAGACAGCTGATGGTATGTGAAGTTCATGAGGCAGGTGGAGTTGTTTTGGCAGTGGAAGTGCTGTGCTGCTGCTGCTTCGGGCAGTTGCCATTCACCAGCACACTCCCTTCCCTAGGTGTCATATCCACTTTCAGACATATGTGCTGCCAGAGCACTTGGTTTCCATGGCAGCGGGAAATGGCTTGGGCACTGAACTTGTCTTTGGCTGTGGAGTTTTGAGCGCCTTGAGTGAGGAGCTCCATGTTCGTTTTGTGTGGGTGCTCAAGCTGCTTGATTCCATCCCACTGGGCTCAATGGGCATGGGACCCGAAGTGACCCAACAGGGTTTCCTAGATAGCAGCCAGGACAGCTGATGGTATGAGAAGTTCTTGAGGCAGGTGGAGTTGTTTTTGCGCTGGAAGAGCTGTGCTGCTGCTTCGCGCAGTTGCCATTCACCAGCACACTCCCTTCCCTAGGTGTCATATCCACTTTCAGACATATGTGCTGCCAGAGCACTTGGTCCATGGCAGCGGGAAATGGCTTAGGCACTGAACTTGTCTTTGGCTGTGGAGTTTTGAGCGCCTTGAGTGAGGAGCTCCATGTTCGTTTTGTGTGGGTGCTGAAGCTGCCTGATTCCATCCCACTGGGCTCAATGGGCATGGGACCGGAAGTGACCCAACAGGGTTTCCGAGATAGCTGCCAGGACAGCTGATGGTATGTGAAGTTCATGAGGCAGGTGGAGTTGTTTTGGCAGTGGAAGAGCTGTGCTGCTGCTTCAGGCAGTTGCCATTCACCAGCACACTCCCTTCCCTAGGTGTCATATCCACTTTCAGACATATGTGCTGCCAGAGCACTTGGTTTCCATGGCAGCGGGAAATGGCTTTGGCACTGAACTTGTCTTTGGCTGTGGAGTTTTGAGCGCCTTGACTGAGGAGCTCCATGTTCGTTTTGTGTGGGTGCTGAAGCTGCTTGATTCCATCCCACTGGGCTCAATGGGCATGGGACCGGAAGTGACCCAACAGGGTTTCCTAGATAGCTGCCAGGACAGCTGATGGTATGTAAAGTTCATGAGGCAGGTGGAGTTGTTTTTGTACTGGAAGAGATGTGCTGCTGCTTCGGGCAGTTGCCATTCACCACCACACTCCCTTCCCTAGGTGTCATATCCACTTTCAGACATATGTGCTGCCAGAGCACTTGGTTTCCATGGCAGCGGGAAATGGCTTGGGCACTGAACTTGTCTTTGGCTGTGGAGTTTTGAGCGCCTTGAGTGAGGAGCTCCATGTTCGTTTTGTGTGGGTGCTGAAGCTGCTTGATTCCATCCCACTGGGCTCAATGGGCATGGGACCGGAAGTGACCCAACAGGGTTTCCGAGATAGCTGCCAGGACAGCTAAATGTATGTGAAGTTCATGAGGCAGGTGGAGTTGTTTTGGCAGTGGAAGAGCTGTGCTGCTGCTTCGCGCAGTTGCCATTCACCAGCACACTCCCTTCCCTAGGTGTCATATCCACTTTCAGACATATGTGCTGCCAGAGCACTTGGTTTCCATGGCAGCGGGAAATGGCTTGGGCACTGAACTTGTCTTTGGCCGTGGAGTTTTGTCCGCCTTGAGTGAGGAGCTCCATGTTCGTTTTGTGTGGGTGCTGAAGCTGCTTGATTCCATCCCACTGGGCTCAATGGGCATGGGACCGGAAGAGACCCAACAGGGTTTCCTAGATAGCTGCCAGGACAGCTGATGGTATGTGAAGTTCATGAGGCAGGTGGAGTTGTTTTGGCACTGGAAGAGATGTGCTGCTGCTTCGGGCAGTTGCCATTCACCAGCACACTCCCTTCCCTAGGTGTCATATCCACTTTCAGACATATGTGCTGCCAGAGCACTTGGTTTCCATGGCAGCGGGAAATAGCTTGGGCACTGAACTTGTCTTTGGCTGTGGAGTTTTGAGCGCCTTGAGTGAGGAGCTCAATGTTCGTTTTGTGTGGGTGCTGAAGCTGCTTAATTCCATCCCACTGGGCTCAATGGGCATGGGACCGGAAGTGACCCAACAGGGTGTCCGAGATAGCTGCCAGGACAGCTGATGGTATGTGAAGTTCATGAGGCAGGTGGAGTTGTTTTGGCAGTGGAAGAGCTGTGCTGCTGCTTCGGGCAGTTGCCATTCACCAACACACTCCCTTCCCTAGGTGTCATATCCACTTTCAGACATATGTGCTGCCAGAGCACTTGGTTTCCATGGCAGCGGGAAATGGCTTGGGCACCGAACTTGACTTTGGCCGTGGAGTTTTGTCCGCCTTGAGTGAGGAGCTCCATGTTCGTTTTGTGTGGGTGCTGAAGCTGCTTGATTCCATCCCAGTGGGCTCAATGGGCATGGGACCGGAAGTGACCCAACAGGGTTTCCTAGATAGCTGCCAGGACAGCTGATGGTATGTGAAGTTTATGAGGCAGGTGGAGTTGTTTTGGCAGTGGAAGAGCTGTGCTGCTGCTTCGGGCAGTTGCCATTCACCAGCACACTCCCTTCCCTAGGTGTCATATCCACTTTCAGACATATGTGCTGCCAGAGCACTTGGTCCAGGGCTGAGGGAAATGGCTTAGGCACTGAACTTGTCTTTGGCCGTGGAGTTTTGAGCGCCTTGAGTGAGGAGCTCCATGTTCGTTTTGTGTGGGTGCTGAAGCTGCTTGATTCCATCCCACTGGGCTCAATGGGCATGGGACCGGAAGTGACCCAACAGGGTTTCCGAGATAGCTGCCAGGACAGCTGATGGTATGTGAAGTTCATGAGGCAGGTGGAGTTGTTTTGGCAGTGGAAGAGCTGTGCTGCTGCTTCGGGCAGTTGCCATTCACCAGCACACTCCCTTCCCTAGGTGTCATATCCACTTTCAGACATATGTGCTGCCAGAGCACTTGGTTTCCATGGCAGCGGGAAATGGCTTGGGCACTGAACTTGTCTTTGGCTGTGGAGTTTTGAGCGCCTTGAGTGAGGAGCTGCATGTTCGTTTTGTGTGGGTGCTGAAGCTTCTTGTTTCCATCCCCCTGGACTCAATGGGCATGGGACCGGAAGTGACCCAACAGGGTTTCCTAGATAGCTGCCAGGACAGCTGATGGTATGTGAAGTTCATGAGGCAGGTGGAGTTGTTTTGGCAGTGGAAGAGCTGTGCTGCTGCTTCGGGCAGTTGCCATTCACCACCACACTCCCTTCCCTAGGTGTCATATCCACTTTCAGACATATGTGCTGCCAGAGCACTTGGTTTCCATGGCAGCGGGAAATGGCTTGGGCACTGAACTTGTCTTTGGCTATGGAGTTTTGAGCGCCTTGAGTGAGGAGCTCCATGTTCGTTTTGTGTGGGTGCTGAAGCTGCTTGATTCCATCCCACTGGGCTCAATGGGCATGGGACCGGAAGTGACCCAACAGGGTTTCCTAGATAGCTGCCAGAACAGCTGATGGTATGTGAAGTTCATGAGGCAGGTGGAGTTGTTTTGGCAGTGGAAGAGCTGTGCTGCTGCTTCGGGCAGTTGCCATTCACCACCACACTCCCTTCCCTAGGTGTCATATCCACTTTCAGACATATGTGCTGCCAGAGCACTTGGTTTCCATGGCAGCGGGAAATGGCTTGGGCACTGAACTTGTCTTTGGCCGTGGAGTTTTGAGCGCCTTGAGTGAGGAGCTCCATGTTCGTTTTGTGTGAGTGCTGAAGCTGCTGGATTCCATCCCACTGGGCTCAATGGGCATGGGACCGGAAGTGACCCAACAGGGTTTCCTTGATAGCTGCCAGGACAGCTGATGGTATGAGAAGTTCTTGAGGCAGGTGGAGTTGTTTTTGCACTGGAAGAGCTGTGCTGCTGCTTCGAGCAGTTGCCATTCACCAGCACACTCCCTTCCCTAGGTGTCATATCCACTTTCAGACATATGTGCTGCCAGAGCACTTGGTCCATGGCAGCGGGAAATGGCTTAGGCACTGAACTTGTCTTTGGCTGTGGAGTTTTGAGCGCCTTGAGTGAGGAGCTCCATGTTCGTTTTGTGTGGGTGCTGAAGCTGCTTAATTCCATCCCACTGGGCTCAATGGGCATGGGACCGGAAGTGACCCAACAGGGTTTCCTAGATAGCTGCCAGGACAGCTGATGGTATGTGAAGTTCATGAGGCAGGTGGAGTTGTTTTGGCAGTGGAAGAGCTGTGCTGCTGCTTCAGGCAGTTGCCATTCACCACCACACTCCCTTCCCTAGGTGTCATATCCACTTTCAGACATATGTGCTGCCAGAGCACTTGGTTTCCATGGCAGCGGGAAATGGCTTGGGCACTGAACTTGTCTTTGGCTGTGGAGTTTTGAGCGCCTTGAGTGAGGAGCTCCATGTTCGTTTTGTGTGGGTGCTGAACCTGCTTGATTCCATCCCACTGGGCTCAATGGGCATGGGACCGGAAGTGACCCAACAGGGTTTCCTAGATAGCTGCCAGGACAGCTAATGGTATGTAAAGTTCATGAGGCAGGTGGAGTTGTTTTTGCACTGGAAGAGATGTGCTGCTGCTTCGGGCAGTTGCCATTCACCACCACACTCCCTTCCCTAGGTGTCATATCCACTTTCAGACATATGTGCTGCCAGAGCACTTGGTCCATGGCAGAGGGAAATGGCTTAGGCACTGAACTTGTCTTTGGCTGTGGAGTTTTGTCCGCCTTGAGTGAGGAGCTCCATGTTCGTTTTGTGTGTGTGCTGAAACTGCTTGATTCCATCCCACTGGGCTCAATGGGCATGGGACCGGAAGTGACCCAACAGGGTTTCCTAGATAGCTGCCAGGACAGCTGATGGTATGTGAAGTTCATGAGGCAGGTGGAGTTGTTTTGGCAGTGGAAGAGCTGTGCTGCTGCTTCGGGCAGTTGCCATTCACCACCACACTCCCTTCCCTAGGTGTCATATCCACTTTCAGACATATGTGCTGCCAGAGCACTTGGTTTCCATGGCAGCAGGAAATGGCTTGGGCACTGAACTTGTCTTTGGCTGTGGAGTTTTGAGCGCCTTGAGTGAGGAGCTCCATGTTCGTTTTGTGTGGGTGCTGAAGCTGCTTGATTCCATCCCACTGGGCTCAATGGGCATGGGGCCGGAAGTGACCCAACAGGGTTTCCGAGATAGCTGCCAGGACAGCTGATGGTATGTGAAGTTCATGAGGCAGGTGGAGTTGTTTTGGCAGTGGAAGAGCTGTGCTGCTGCTTCGGGCAGTTGCCATTCACCAGCACACTCCCTTCCCTAGGTGTCATATCCACTTTCAGACATATGTGCTGCCAGAGCACTTGGTTTCCATGGCAGCGGGAAATGGCTTGGGCACTGAACTTGTCTTTGGCTGTGGAGTTTTGAGCGCCTTGAGTGAGGAGCTCCATGTTCGTTTTGTGTGGGTGTTGAAGCTGCTTGATTCCATCCCACTGGGCTCAATGGGCATGGGACCGGAAATGACCCAACAGGGTTTCCTTGATAGCTGCCAGGACAGCTGATGGTATGTGAAGTTCTTGAGGCAGGTGGAGCTGTTTTTGCAGTGGAAGAGCTGTGCTGCTGCTTCGAGCAGTTGCCATTCACCAGCACACTCCCTTCCCTAGGTGTCATATCCACTTTCAGACATATGTGCTGCCAGAGCACTTGGTCCATGGCAGCGGGAAATGGCTTGGGCACTGAACTTGTCTTTGGCTCTGGAGTTTTGAGCGCCTTGAGTGAGGAGCTCCATGTTCGTTTTGTGTGGGTGCTGAAGCTGCTTAATTCCATCCCACTGGGCTCAATGGGCATGGGACCGGAAGTGACCCAACAGGGTTTCCTAGATAGCTGCCAGGACAGCTGATGGTATGTGAAGTTCATGAGGCAGGTGGAGTTGTTTTGGCAGTGGAAGAGCTGTGCTGCTGCTTCGGGCAGTTGCCATTCACCAGCACACTCCCTTCCCTAGGTGTCATATCCACTTTCAGACATATGTGCTGCCAGAGCACTTGGTTTCCATGGCAGCGGGAAATGGCTTGGGCACTGAACTTGTCTTTGGCCGTGAAGTTTTGAGCGCCATGAGTGAGGAGCTCCATGTTCGTTTTGTGTGGGTGCTGAAGCTGCTTGATTCCATCCCACTGGGCTCAATGGGCATGGGACCGGAAGTGACCCAACAGGGTTTCCTAGATAGCTGCCAGGACAGCTGATGGTATGTGAAGTTCATGAGGCAGGTGGAGTTGTTTTGGTAGTGGAAGAGCTGTGCTGCTGCTTTGGGCAGTTGCCATTCACCAGCACACTCCCTTCCCTAGGTGTCATATCCACTTTCAGACATATGTGCTGCCAGAGCACTTGGTTTCCATGGCAGCAGGAAATGGCTTGGGCACTGAACTTGTCTTTGGCTGTGGAGTTTTTAGCGCCTTGAGTGAGGAGCTCCATGTTCGTTTTGTGTGGGTGCTGAAGCTGCTTGATTCCATCCCACTGGGCTCAATGGGCATGGGACCGGAAGTGACCCAACAGGGTTTCCGAGATAGCTGCCAGGACAGCTGATGGTATGTGAAGTTCATGAGGCAGGTGGAGTTGTTTTGGCAGTGGAAGAGCTGTGCTGCTGCTTCGGGCAGTTGCCATTCACCAGCACACTCCCTTCCCTAGGTGTCATATCCACTTTCAGACATATGTGCTGCCAGAGCACTTGGTTTCCATGGCAGCGGGAAATGGCTTGGGCACTGAACTTGTCTTTGGCTGTGGAGTTTTGAGCGCCTTGAGTGAGGAGCTCCATGTTCGTTTTGTGTGGGTGCTGAAGCTGCTTGATTTCATCCCCCTGGGCGCAATGGGCATGGGACCGGAAGTGACCCAACAGGGTTTCCTAGATAGCTGCCAGGACAGCTGATGGTATGTGAAGTTCATGAGGCAGGTGGAGTTGTTTTGGCAGTGGAAGAACTGTGCTGCTGCTTCAGGCAGTTGCCATTCACCAGCACACTCCCTTGCCTAGGTGTCATATCCACTTTCAGACATATGTGCTGCCAGAGCACTTGGTTTCCATGGCAGCGGGAAATGGCTTGGGCACTGAACTTGTCTTTGGCCGTGAAGTTTTGAGCGCCTTGAGTGAGGAGCTCCATGTTCGTTTTGTGTGGGTGCTGAAGCTGCTTGATTCCATCCCACTGGGCTCAATGGGCATGGGACCGGAAGTGACCCAACAGGGTTTCCTAGATAGCTGCCAGGACAGCTGATAGTATGTGAAGCTCATGAGGTAGGTGGAGTTGTTTTGGCAGTGGAAGAGCTGTGCTGCTGCTTCGGGCAGTTGCCATTCACCACCACACTCCCTTCCCTAGGTGTCATATCCACTTTCAGACATATGTGCTGCCAGAGCACTTGGTTTCCATGGCAGCGGGAAATGGCTTGGGCACTGAACTTGTCTTTGGCCTTGAAGTTTGAGCGCCTTGAGTGAGGAGCTCCATGTTCGTTTTGTGTGGGTGCTGAAGCTGCTTGATTCCATCCCACTGGGCTCAATGGGCATGGGACCGGAAGTGACCCAACAGGGTTTCCTAGATAGCTTTCAGGACAGTTGTTGGTATGTGAAGCTCATGAGGCAGGTGGAGTTGTTTTGGCACTGGAAGAGCTGTGCTGCTGCTTCAGGCAGTTGCCATTCACCAGCACACTCCCTTGCCTAGGTGTCATATCCACTTTCAGACATATGTGCTGCCAGAGCACTTGGTTTCCATGGCAGCGGGAAATGGCTTGGGCACTGAACTTGTCTTTGGCCGTGGAGTTTTGCGCGCCTTGAGTGAGGAGCTCCATGTTCGTTTTGTGTGGGTGCTGAAGCTGCTTGATTCCATCCCACTGGGCTCAATGGGCATGGGACCTGAAGTGACCCAACAGGGATTCCTAGATAGCTGCCAGGACAGCTGATGGTATGTGAAGTTCATGAGGCAGGTGGAGTTGTTTTGGCACTGGAAGAGCTGTGCTGCTGCTTCGGGCAGTTGCCATTCACCAGCACAGTCCCTTCCCTAGGTGTCATATCCACTTTCAGACATATGTGCTGCCAGAGCACTTGGTTTCCATGGCAGCGGGAAATGGCTTGGGCACTGAACTTGTCTTTGGCCGTGGAGTTTTGAGTGCCTTGAGTGAGGAGCTCCATGTTCGTTTTGTGTGGGTGCTGAAGCTGCTTGATTCCATCCCACTGGGCTCAATGGGCATGGGACCAGAAGTGACCCAACAGGGTTACCTAGATAGCTGAAAGACACAGCTGATGGTATGTGAAGTTCATGAGGCAGGTGGAGTTGTTTTGGCAGTGGAAGTGCTGTGCTGCTGCTGCTTCGGGCAGTTGCCATTCACCAGCACACTCCCTTCCCTAGGTGTCATATCCACTTTCAGACATATGTGCTGCCAGAGCACTTGGTTTCCATGGCAGCGGGAAATGGCTTGGGCACTGAACTTGTCTTTGGCTGTGGAGTTTTGAGCGCCTTGAGTGAGGAGCTCCATGTTCGTTTTGTGTGGGTGCTCAAGCTGCTTGATTCCATCCCACTGGGCTCAATGGGCATGGGACCCGAAGTGACCCAACAGGGTTTCCTAGATAGCAGCCAGGACAGCTGATGGTATGAGAAGTTCTTGAGGCAGGTGGAGTTGTTTTTGCGCTGGAAGAGCTGTGCTGCTGCTTCGCGCAGTTGCCATTCACCAGCACACTCCCTTCCCTAGGTGTCATATCCACTTTCAGACATATGTGCTGCCAGAGCACTTGGTCCATGGCAGCGGGAAATGGCTTAGGCACTGAACTTGTCTTTGGCTGTGGAGTTTTGAGCGCCTTGAGTGAGGAGCTCCATGTTCGTTTTGTGTGGGTGCTGAAGCTGCCTGATTCCATCCCACTGGGCTCAATGGGCATGGGACCGGAAGTGACCCAACAGGGTTTCCGAGATAGCTGCCAGGACAGCTGATGGTATGTGAAGTTCATGAGGCAGGTGGAGTTGTTTTGGCAGTGGAAGAGCTGTGCTGCTGCTTCAGGCAGTTGCCATTCACCAGCACACTCCCTTCCCTAGGTGTCATATCCACTTTCAGACATATGTGCTGCCAGAGCACTTGGTTTCCATGGCAGCGGGAAATGGCTTTGGCACTGAACTTGTCTTTGGCTGTGGAGTTTTGAGCGCCTTGACTGAGGAGCTCCATGTTCGTTTTGTGTGGGTGCTGAAGCTGCTTGATTCCATCCCACTGGGCTCAATGGGCATGGGACCGGAAGTGACCCAACAGGGTTTCCTAGATAGCTGCCAGGACAGCTGATGGTATGTGAAGTTCATGAGGCAGGTGGAGTTGTTTTTGTACTGGAAGAGATGTGCTGCTGCTTCGGGCAGTTGCCATTCACCACCACACTCCCTTCCCTAGGTGTCATATCCACTTTCAGACATATGTGCTGCCAGAGCACTTGGTTTCCATGGCAGCGGGAAATGGCTTGGGCACTGAACTTGTCTTTGGCTATGGAGTTTTGAGCGCCTTGAGTGAGGAGCTCCATGTTCGTTTTGTGTGGGTGCTGAAGCTGCTTGATTCCATCCCACTGGGCTCAATGGGCATGGGACCGGAAGTGACCCAACAGGGTTTCCGAGATAGCTGCCAGGACAGCTAAATGTATGTGAAGTTCATGAGGCAGGTGGAGTTGTTTTGGCAGTGGAAGAGCTGTGCTGCTGCTTCGCGCAGTTGCCATTCACCAGCACACTCCCTTCCCTAGGTGTCATATCCACTTTCAGACATATGTGCTGCCAGAGCACTTGGTTTCCATGGCAGCGGGAAATGGCTTGGGCACTGAACTTGTCTTTGGCCGTGGAGTTTTGTCCGCCTTGAGTGAGGAGCTCCATGTTCGTTTTGTGTGGGTGCTGAAGCTGCTTGATTCCATCCCACTGGGCTCAATGGGCATGGGACCGGAAGAGACCCAACAGGGTTTCCTAGATAGCTGCCAGGACAGCTGATGGTATGTGAAGTTCATGAGGCAGGTGGAGTTGTTTTGGCACTGGAAGAGCTGTGCTGCTGCTTCGGGCAGTTGCCATTCACCAGCACACTCCCTTCCCTAGGTGTCATATCCACTTTCAGACATATGTGCTGCCAGAGCACTTGGTTTCCATGGCAGCGGGAAATAGCTTGGGCACTGAACTTGTCTTTGGCTGTGGAGTTTTGAGCGCCTTGAGTGAGGAGCTCAATGTTCGTTTTGTGTGGGTGCTGAAGCTGCTTAATTCCATCCCACTGGGCTCAATGGGCATGGGACCGGAAGTGACCCAACAGGGTGTCCGAGATAGCTGCCAGGACAGCTGATGGTATGTGAAGTTCATGAGGCAGGTGGAGTTGTTTTGGCAGTGGAAGAGCTGTGCTGCTGCTTCGGGCAGTTGCCATTCACCAACACACTCCCTTCCCTAGGTGTCATATCCACTTTCAGACATATGTGCTGCCAGAGCACTTGGTTTCCATGGCAGCGGGAAATGGCTTGGGCACCGAACTTGACTTTGGCCGTGGAGTTTTGTCCGCCTTGAGTGAGGAGCTCCATGTTCGTTTTGTGTGGGTGCTGAAGCTGCTTGATTCCATCCCACTGGGCTCAATGGGCATGGGACCGGAAGTGACCCAACAGGGTTTCCTAGATAGCTGCCAGGACAGCTGATGGTATGTGAAGTTTATGAGGCAGGTGGAGTTGTTTTGGCAGTGGAAGAGCTGTGCTGCTGCTTCGGGCAGTTGCCATTCACCAGCACACTCCCTTCCCTAGGTGTCATATCCACTTTCAGACATATGTGCTGCCAGAGCACTTGGTCCATGGCTGAGGGAAATGGCTTAGGCACTGAACTTGTCTTTGGCCGTGGAGTTTTGAGCGCCTTGAGTGAGGAGCTCCATGTTCGTTTTGTGTGGGTGCTGAAGCTGCTTGATTCCATCCCACTGGGCTCAATGGGCATGGGACCGGAAGTGACCCAACAGGGTTTCCGAGATAGCTGCCAGGACAGCTGATGGTATGTGAAGTTCATGAGGCAGGTGGAGTTGTTTTGGCAGTGGAAGAGCTGTGCTGCTGCTTCGGGCAGTTGCCATTCACCAGCACACTCCCTTCCCTAGGTGTCATATCCACTTTCAGACATATGTGCTGCCAGAGCACTTGGTTTCCATGGCAGCGGGAAATGGCTTGGGCACTGAACTTGTCTTTGGCTGTGGAGTTTTGAGCGCCTTGAGTGAGGAGCTGCATGTTCGTTTTGTGTGGGTGCTGAAGCTTCTTGTTTCCATCCCCCTGGACTCAATGGGCATGGGACCGGAAGTGACCCAACAGGGTTTCCTAGATAGCTGCCAGGACAGCTGATGGTATGTGAAGTTCATGAGGCAGGTGGAGTTGTTTTGGCAGTGGAAGAGCTGTGCTGCTGCTTCGGGCAGTTGCCATTCACCACCACACTCCCTTCCCTAGGTGTCATATCCACTTTCAGACATATGTGCTGCCAGAGCACTTGGTTTCCATGGCAGCGGGAAATGGCTTGGGCACTGAACTTGTCTTTGGCTATGGAGTTTTGAGCGCCTTGAGTGAGGAGCTCCATGTTCGTTTTGTGTGGGTGCTGAAGCTGCTTGATTCCATCCCACTGGGCTCAATGGGCATGGGACCGGAAGTGACCCAACAGGGTTTCCTAGATAGCTGCCAGAACAGCTGATGGTATGTGAAGTTCATGAGGCAGGTGGAGTTGTTTTGGCACTGGAAGAGCTGTGCTGCTGCTTCGGGCAGTTGCCATTCACCACCACACTCCCTTCCCTAGGTGTCATATCCACTTTCAGACATATGTGCTGCCAGAGCACTTGGTTTCCATGGCAGCGGGAAATGGCTTGGGCACTGAACTTGTCTTTGGCCGTGGAGTTTTGAGCGCCTTGAGTGAGGAGCTCCATGTTCGTTTTGTGTGAGTGCTGAAGCTGCTGGATTCCATCCCACTGGGCTCAATGGGCATGGGACCGGAAGTGACCCAACAGGGTTTCCTTGATAGCTGCCAGGACAGCTGATGGTATGAGAAGTTCTTGAGGCAGGTGGAGTTGTTTTTGCACTGGAAGAGCTGTGCTGCTGCTTCGAGCAGTTGCCATTCACCAGCACACTCCCTTCCCTAGGTGTCATATCCACTTTCAGACATATGTGCTGCCAGAGCACTTGGTCCATGGCAGCGGGAAATGGCTTAGGCACTGAACTTGTCTTTGGCTGTGGAGTTTTGAGCGCCTTGAGTGAGGAGCTCCATGTTCGTTTTGTGTGGGTGCTGAAGCTGCTTAATTCCATCCCACTGGGCTCAATGGGCATGGGACCGGAAGTGACCCAACAGGGTTTCCTAGATAGCTGCCAGGACAGCTGATGGTATGTGAAGTTCATGAGGCAGGTGGAGTTGTTTTGGCAGTGGAAGAGCTGTGCTGCTGCTTCAGGCAGTTGCCATTCACCACCACACTCCCTTCCCTAGGTGTCATATCCACTTTCAGACATATGTGCTGCCAGAGCACTTGGTTTCCATGGCAGCGGGAAATGGCTTGGGCACTGAACTTGTCTTTGGCCGTGGAGTTTTGAGCGCCTTGAGTGAGGAGCTCCATGTTCGTTTTGTGTGGGTGCTGAACCTGCTTGATTCCATCCCACTGGGCTCAATGGGCATGGGACCGGAAGTGACCCAACAGGGTTTCCTAGATAGCTGCCAGGACAGCTAATGGTATGTAAAGTTCATGAGGCAGGTGGAGTTGTTTTTGCACTGGAAGAGATGTGCTGCTGCTTCGGGCAGTTGCCATTCACCACCACACTCCCTTCCCTAGGTGTCATATCCACTTTCAGACATATGTGCTGCCAGAGCACTTGGTCCATGGCAGAGGGAAATGGCTTAGGCACTGAACTTGTCTTTGGCTGTGGAGTTTTGTCCGCCTTGAGTGAGGAGCTCCATGTTCGTTTTGTGTGTGTGCTGAAACTGCTTGATTCCATCCCACTGGGCTCAATGGGCATGGGACCGGAAGTGACCCAACAGGGTTTCCTAGATAGCTGCCAGGACAGCTGATGGTATGTGAAGTTCATGAGGCAGGTGGAGTTGTTTTGGCAGTGGAAGAGCTGTGCTGCTGCTTCGGGCAGTTGCCATTCACCACCACACTCCCTTCCCTAGGTGTCATATCCACTTTCAGACATATGTGCTGCCAGAGCACTTGGTTTCCATGGCAGCAGGAAATGGCTTGGGCACTGAACTTGTCTTTGGCTGTGGAGTTTTGAGCGCCTTGAGTGAGGAGCTCCATGTTCGTTTTGTGTGGGTGCTGAAGCTGCTTGATTCCATCCCACTGGGCTCAATGGGCATGGGACCGGAAGTGACCCAACAGGGTTTCCGAGATAGCTGCCAGGACAGCTGATGGTATGTGAAGTTCATGAGGCAGGTGGAGTTGTTTTGGCAGTGGAAGAGCTGTGCTGCTGCTTCGGGCAGTTGCCATTCACCAGCACACTCCCTTCCCTAGGTGTCATATCCACTTTCAGACATATGTGCTGCCAGAGCACTTGGTTTCCATGGCAGCGGGAAATGGCTTGGGCACTGAACTTGTCTTTGGCTGTGGAGTTTTGAGCGCCTTGAGTGAGGAGCTCCATGTTCGTTTTGTGTGGGTGTTGAAGCTGCTTGATTCCATCCCACTGGGCTCAATGGGCATGGGACCGGAAATGACCCAACAGGGTTTCCTTGATAGCTGCCAGGACAGCTGATGGTATGTGAAGTTCTTGAGGCAGGTGGAGCTGTTTTTGCAGTGGAAGAGCTGTGCTGCTGCTTCGAGCAGTTGCCATTCACCAGCACACTCCCTTCCCTAGGTGTCATATCCACTTTCAGACATATGTGCTGCCAGAGCACTTGGTCCATGGCAGCGGGAAATGGCTTGGGCACTGAACTTGTCTTTGGCTCTGGAGTTTTGAGCGCCTTGAGTGAGGAGCTCCATGTTCGTTTTGTGTGGGTGCTGAAGCTGCTTAATTCCATCCCACTGGGCTCAATGGGCATGGGACCGGAAGTGACCCCACAGGGTTTCCTAGATAGCTGCCAGGACAGCTGATGGTATGTGAAGTTCATGAGGCAGGTGGAGTTGTTTTGGCAGTGGAAGAGCTGTGCTGCTGCTTCGGGCAGTTCCCATTCACCAGCACACTCCCTTCCCTAGGTGTCATATCCACTTTCAGACATATGTGCTGCCAGAGCACTTGGTTTCCATGGCAGCGGGAAATGGCTTGGGCACTGAACTTGTCTTTGGCCGTGAAGTTTTGAGCGCCATGAGTGAGGAGCTCCATGTTCGTTTTGTGTGGGTGCTGAAGCTGCTTGATTCCATCCCACTGGGCTCAATGGGCATGGGACCGGAAGTGACCCAACAGGGTTTCCTAGATAGCTGCCAGGACAGCTGATGGTATGTGAAGTTCATGAGGCAGGTGGAGTTGTTTTGGTAGTGGAAGAGCTGTGCTGCTGCTTTGGGCAGTTGCCATTCACCAGCACACTCCCTTCCCTAGGTGTCATATCCACTTTCAGACATATGTGCTGCCAGAGCACTTGGTTTCCATGGCAGCAGGAAATGGCTTGGGCACTGAACTTGTCTTTGGCTGTGGAGTTTTTAGCGCCTTGAGTGAGGAGCTCCATGTTCGTTTTGTGTGGGTGCTGAAGCTGCTTGATTCCATCCCACTGGGCTCAATGGGCATGGGACCGGAAGTGACCCAACAGGGTTTCCGAGATAGCTGCCAGGACAGCTGATGGTATGTGAAGTTCATGAGGCAGGTGGAGTTGTTTTGGCAGTGGAAGAGCTGTGCTGCTGCTTCGGGCAGTTGCCATTCACCAGCACACTCCCTTCCCTAGGTGTCATATCCACTTTCAGACATATGTGCTGCCAGAGCACTTGGTTTCCATGGCAGCGGGAAATGGCTTGGGCACTGAACTTGTCTTTGGCTCTGGAGTTTTGAGCGCCTTGAGTGAGGAGCTCCATGTTCGTTTTGTGTGGGTGCTGAAGCTGCTTGATTCCATCCCACTGGGCTCAATGGGCATGCGACCCGAAGTGACCCAACAGGGTTTCCTTGATAGCTGCCAGGACAGCTGATGGTATGAGAAGTTCTTGATGCAGGTGGAGTTGTTTTTGTCCTGGAAGAGCTGTGCTGCTGCTTCGCGCAGTTGCCATTCACCAGCACACTCCCTTCCCTAGGTGTCATATCCACTTTCAGACATATGTGCTGCCAGAGCACTTGGTCCATGGCAGCGGGAAATGGCTTAGGCACTGAACTTGTCTTTGGCTGTGGAGTTTTGAGCGCCTTGAGTGAGGAGCTCCATGTTCGTTTTGTGTGGGTGCTCAAGCTGCTTAATTCCATCCCACTCGGCTCAATGGGCATGGGACCGGAAGTGACCCAACAGGGTTTCCGAGATAGCTGCCATGACAGCTGATGGTATGTGAAGTTCATGAGGCAGGTGGAGTTGTTTTGGCACTGGAAGAGCTGTGCTTCTGCTTCAGGCAGTTGCCATTCACCAGCACACTCCCTTCCCTAGGTGTCATATCCACTTTCAGACATATGTGCTGCCAGAGCACTTGGTTTCCATGGCAGCGGGAAATGGCTTGGGCACTGAACTTGTCTTTGGCTGTGGAGTTTTGAGCGCCTTGAGTGAGGAGCTCCATGTTCGTTTTGTGTGGGTGCTGAAGCTGCTTGATTCCATCCCACTGGGCTCAATGGGCATGGGACCGGAAGTGACCCAACAGGGTTTCCTAGATAGCTGCCAGGACAGCTGATGGTATGTGAAGTTTATGAGGCAGGTGGAGTTGTTTTGGCAGTGGAAGAGCTGTGCTGCTGCTTCGGGCAGTTGCCATTCACCAGCACACTCCCTTCCCTAGGTGTCATATCCACTTTCAGACATATGTGCTGCCAGAGCACTTGGTCCATGGCTGAGGGAAATGGCTTAGGCACTGAACTTGTCTTTGGCCGTGGAGTTTTGAGCGCCTTGAGTGAGGAGCTCCATGTTCGTTTTGTGTGGGTGCTGAAGCTGCTTGATTCCATCCCACTGGGCTCAATGGGCATGGGACCGGAAGTGACCCAACAGGGTTTCCGAGATAGCTGCCAGGACAGCTGATGGTATGTGAAGTTCATGAGGCAGGTGGAGTTGTTTTGGCAGTGGAAGAGCTGTGCTGCTGCTTCGCGCAGTTGCCATTCACCAGCACACTCCCTTCCCTAGGTGTCATATCCACTTTCAGACATATGTGCTGCCAGAGCACTTGGTTTCCATGGCAGCGGGAAATGGCTTGGGCACTGAACTTGTCTTTGGCTGTGGAGTTTTGAGCGCCTTGAGTGAGGAGCTGCATGTTCGTTTTGTGTGGGTGCTGAAGCTTCTTGATTCCATCCCCCTGGACTCAATGGGCATGGGACCGGAAGTGACCCAACAGGGTTTCCTAGATAGCTGCCAGGACAGCTGATGGTATGTGAAGTTCATGAGGCAGGTGGAGTTGTTTTGGCACTGGAAGAGCTGTGCTGCTGCTTCGGGCAGTTGCCATTCACCACCACACTCCCTTCCCTAGGTGTCATATCCACTTTCAGACATATGTGCTGCCAGAGCACTTGGTTTCCATGGCAGCGGGAAATGGCTTGGGCACTGAACTTGTCTTTGGCTGTGGAGTTTTGAGCGCCTTGAGTGAGGAGCTCCATGTTCGTTTTGTGTGAGTGCTGAAGCTGCTGGATTCCATCCCACTGGGCTCAATGGGCATGGGACCGGAAGTGACCCAACAGGGTTTCCTTGATAGCTGCCAGGACAGCTGATGGTATGAGAAGTTCTTGAGGCAGGTGGAGTTGTTTTTGCACTGGAAGAGCTGTGCTGCTGCTTCGAGCAGTTGCCATTCACCAGCACAGTCCCTTCCCTAGGTGTCATATCCACTTTCAGACATATGTGCTGCCAGAGCACTTGGTCCATGGCAGCGGGAAATGGCTTAGGCACTGAAATTGTCTTTGGCTGTGGAGTTTTGAGCGCCTTGAGTGAGGAGCTCCATGTTCGTTTTGTGTGGGTGCTGAAGCTGCTTAATTCCATCCCACTGGGCTCAATGGGCATGGGACCGGAAGTGACCCAACAGGGTTTCCTAGATAGCTGCCAGGACAGCTGATGGTATGTGAAGTTCATGAGGCAGGTGGAGTTGTTTTGGCAGTGGAAGAGCTGTGCTGCTGCTTCAGGCAGTTGCCATTCACCACCACACTCCCTTCCCTAGGTGTCATATCCACTTTCAGACATATGTGCTGCCAGAGCACTTGGTTTCCATGGCAGCGGGAAATGGCTTGGGCACTGAACTTGTCTTTGGCTGTGGAGTTTTGAGCGCCTTGAGTGAGGAGCTCCATGTTCGTTTTGTGTGGGTGCTGAACCTGCTTGATTCCATCCCACTGGGCTCAATGGGCATGGGACCGGAAGTGACCCAACAGGGTTTCCTAGATAGCTGCCAGGACAGCTAATGGTATGTAAAGTTCATGAGGCAGGTGGAGTTGTTTTTGCACTGGAAGAGATGTGCTGCTGCTTCGGGCAGTTGCCATTCACCACCACACTCCCTTCCCTAGGTGTCATATCCACTTTCAGACATATGTGCTGCCAGAGCACTTGGTCCATGGCAGAGGGAAATGGCTTAGGCACTGAACTTGTCTTTGGCTGTGGAGTTTTGTCCGCCTTGAGTGAGGAGCTCCATGTTCGTTTTGTGTGGGTGCTGAAGCTGCTTAATTCCATCCCACTGGGCTCAATGGGCATGGGACCGGAAGTGACCCCACAGGGTTTCCTAGATAGCTGCCAGGACAGCTGATGGTATGTGAAGTTCATGAGGCAGGTGGAGTTGTTTTGGCAGTGGAAGAGCTGTGCTGCTGCTTCGGGCAGTTGCCATTCACCAGCACACTCCCTTCCCTAGGTGTCATATCCACTTTCAGACATATGTGCTGCCAGAGCACTTGGTTTCCATGGCAGCGGGAAATGGCTTGGGCACTGAACTTGTCTTTGGCCGTGAAGTTTTGAGCGCCATGAGTGAGGAGCTCCATGTTCGTTTTGTGTGGGTGCTGAAGCTGCTTGATTCCATCCCACTGGGCTCAATGGGCATGGGACCGGAAGTGACCCAACAGGGTTTCCTAGATAGCTGCCAGGACAGCTGATGGTATGTGAAGTTCATGAGGCAGGTGGAGTTGTTTTGGTAGTGGAAGAGCTGTGCTGCTGCTTTGGGCAGTTGCCATTCACCAGCACACTCCCTTCCCTAGGTGTCATATCCACTTTCAGACATATGTGCTGCCAGAGCACTTGGTTTCCATGGCAGCAGGAAATGGCTTGGGCACTGAACTTGTCTTTGGCTGTGGAGTTTTTAGCGCCTTGAGTGAGGAGCTCCATGTTCGTTTTGTGTGGGTGCTGAAGCTGCTTGATTCCATCCCACTGGGCTCAATGGGCATGGGACCGGAAGTGACCCAACAGGGTTTCCGAGATAGCTGCCAGGACAGCTGATGGTATGTGAAGTTCATGAGGCAGGTGGAGTTGTTTTGGCAGTGGAAGAGCTGTGCTGCTGCTTCGGGCAGTTGCCATTCACCAGCACACTCCCTTCCCTAGGTGTCATATCCACTTTCAGACATATGTGCTGCCAGAGCACTTGGTTTCCATGGCAGCGGGAAATGGCTTGGGCACTGAACTTGTCTTTGGCTCTGGAGTTTTGAGCGCCTTGAGTGAGGAGCTCCATGTTCGTTTTGTGTGGGTGCTGAAGCTGCTTGATTCCATCCCACTGGGCTCAATGGGCATGCGACCCGAAGTGACCCAACAGGGTTTCCTTGATAGCTGCCAGGACAGCTGATGGTATGAGAAGTTCTTGATGCAGGTGGAGTTGTTTTTGTCCTGGAAGAGCTGTGCTGCTGCTTCGCGCAGTTGCCATTCACCAGCACACTCCCTTCCCTAGGTGTCATATCCACTTTCAGACATATGTGCTGCCAGAGCACTTGGTCCATGGCAGCGGGAAATGGCTTAGGCACTGAACTTGTCTTTGGCTGTGGAGTTTTGAGCGCCTTGAGTGAGGAGCTCCATGTTCGTTTTGTGTGGGTGCTCAAGCTGCTTAATTCCATCCCACTCGGCTCAATGGGCATGGGACCGGAAGTGACCCAACAGGGTTTCCGAGATAGCTGCCATGACAGCTGATGGTATGTGAAGTTCATGAGGCAGGTGGAGTTGTTTTGGCACTGGAAGAGCTGTGCTTCTGCTTCAGGCAGTTGCCATTCACCAGCACACTCCCTTCCCTAGGTGTCATATCCACTTTCAGACATATGTGCTGCCAGAGCACTTGGTTTCCATGGCAGCGGGAAATGGCTTGGGCACTGAACTTGTCTTTGGCTGTGGAGTTTTGAGCGCCTTGAGTGAGGAGCTCCATGTTCGTTTTGTGTGGGTGCTGAAGCTGCTTGATTCCATCCCACTGGGCTCAATGGGCATGGGACCGGAAGTGACCCAACAGGGTTTCCTAGATAGCTGCCAGGACAGCTGATGGTATGTGAAGTTTATGAGGCAGGTGGAGTTGTTTTGGCAGTGGAAGAGCTGTGCTGCTGCTTCGGGCAGTTGCCATTCACCAGCACACTCCCTTCCCTAGGTGTCATATCCACTTTCAGACATATGTGCTGCCAGAGCACTTGGTCCATGGCTGAGGGAAATGGCTTAGGCACTGAACTTGTCTTTGGCCGTGGAGTTTTGAGCGCCTTGAGTGAGGAGCTCCATGTTCGTTTTGTGTGGGTGCTGAAGCTGCTTGATTCCATCCCACTGGGCTCAATGGGCATGGGACCGGAAGTGACCCAACAGGGTTTCCGAGATAGCTGCCAGGACAGCTGATGGTATGTGAAGTTCATGAGGCAGGTGGAGTTGTTTTGGCAGTGGAAGAGCTGTGCTGCTGCTTCGCGCAGTTGCCATTCACCAGCACACTCCCTTCCCTAGGTGTCATATCCACTTTCAGACATATGTGCTGCCAGAGCACTTGGTTTCCATGGCAGCGGGAAATGGCTTGGGCACTGAACTTGTCTTTGGCTGTGGAGTTTTGAGCGCCTTGAGTGAGGAGCTGCATGTTCGTTTTGTGTGGGTGCTGAAGCTTCTTGATTCCATCCCCCTGGACTCAATGGGCATGGGACCGGAAGTGACCCAACAGGGTTTCCTAGATAGCTGCCAGGACAGCTGATGGTATGTGAAGTTCATGAGGCAGGTGGAGTTGTTTTGGCACTGGAAGAGCTGTGCTGCTGCTTCGGGCAGTTGCCATTCACCACCACACTCCCTTCCCTAGGTGTCATATCCACTTTCAGACATATGTGCTGCCAGAGCACTTGGTTTCCATGGCAGCGGGAAATGGCTTGGGCACTGAACTTGTCTTTGGCTGTGGAGTTTTGAGCGCCTTGAGTGAGGAGCTCCATGTTCGTTTTGTGTGAGTGCTGAAGCTGCTGGATTCCATCCCACTGGGCTCAATGGGCATGGGACCGGAAGTGACCCAACAGGGTTTCCTTGATAGCTGCCAGGACAGCTGATGGTATGAGAAGTTCTTGAGGCAGGTGGAGTTGTTTTTGCACTGGAAGAGCTGTGCTGCTGCTTCGAGCAGTTGCCATTCACCAGCACACTCCCTTCCCTAGGTGTCATATCCACTTTCAGACATATGTGCTGCCAGAGCACTTGGTCCATGGCAGCGGGAAATGGCTTAGGCACTGAAATTGTCTTTGGCTGTGGAGTTTTGAGCGCCTTGAGTGAGGAGCTCCATGTTCGTTTTGTGTGGGTGCTGAAGCTGCTTAATTCCATCCCACTGGGCTCAATGGGCATGGGACCGGAAGTGACCCAACAGGGTTTCCTAGATAGCTGCCAGGACAGCTGATGGTATGTGAAGTTCATGAGGCAGGTGGAGTTGTTTTGGCAGTGGAAGAGCTGTGCTGCTGCTTCAGGCAGTTGCCATTCACCACCACACTCCCTTCCCTAGGTGTCATATCCACTTTCAGACATATGTGCTGCCAGAGCACTTGGTTTCCATGGCAGCGGGAAATGGCTTGGGCACTGAACTTGTCTTTGGCTGTGGAGTTTTGAGCGCCTTGAGTGAGGAGCTCCATGTTCGTTTTGTGTGGGTGCTGAACCTGCTTGATTCCATCCCACTGGGCTCAATGGGCATGGGACCGGAAGTGACCCAACAGGGTTTCCTAGATAGCTGCCAGGACAGCTAATGGTATGTAAAGTTCATGAGGCAGGTGGAGTTGTTTTTGCACTGGAAGAGATGTGCTGCTGCTTCGGGCAGTTGCCATTCACCACCACACTCCCTTCCCTAGGTGTCATATCCACTTTCAGACATATGTGCTGCCAGAGCACTTGGTCCATGGCAGAGGGAAATGGCTTAGGCACTGAACTTGTCTTTGGCTGTGGAGTTTTGTCCGCCTTGAGTGAGGAGCTCCATGTTCGTTTTGTGTGTGTGCTGAAACTGCTTGATTCCATCCCACTGGGCTCAATGGGCATGGGACCGGAAGTGACCCAACAGGGTTTCCTAGATAGCTGCCAGGACAGCTGATGGTATGTGAAGTTCATGAGGCAGGTGGAGTTGTTTTGGCAGTGGAAGAGCTGTGCTGCTGCTTCGGGCAGTTGCCATTCACCACCACACTCCCTTCCCTAGGTGTCATATCCACTTTCAGACATATGTGCTGCCAGAGCACTTGGTTTCCATGGCAGCAGGAAATGGCTTGGGCACTGAACTTGTCTTTGGCTGTGGAGTTTTGAGCGCCTTGAGTGAGGAGCTCCATGTTCGTTTTGTGTGGGTGCTGAAGCTGCTTGATTCCATCCCACTGGGCTCAATGGGCATGGGACCGGAAGTGACCCAACAGGGTTTCCGAGATAGCTGCCAGGACAGCTGATGGTATGTGAAGTTCATGAGGCAGGTGGAGTTGTTTTGGCAGTGGAAGAGCTGTGCTGCTGCTTCGGGCAGTTGCCATTCACCAGCACACTCCCTTCCCTAGGTGTCATATCCACTTTCAGACATATGTGCTGCCAGAGCACTTGGTTTCCATGGCAGCGGGAAATGGCTTGGGCACTGAACTTGTCTTTGGCTGTGGAGTTTTGAGCGCCTTGAGTGAGGAGCTCCATGTTCGTTTTGTGTGGGTGCTGAAGCTGCTTGATTCCATCCCACTGGGCTCAATGGGCATGGGACCGGAAGTGACCCAACAGGGTTTCCGAGATAGCTGCCAGGACAGCTGATGGTATGTGAAGTTCATGAGGCAGGTGGAGTTGTTTTGGCAGTGGAAGAGCTGTGCTGCTGCTTCGGGCAGTTGCCATTCACCAGCACACTCCCTTCCCTAGGTGTCATATCCACTTTCAGACATATGTGCTGCCAGAGCACTTGGTTTCCATGGCAGCGGGAAATGGCTTGGGCACTGAACTTGTCTTTGGCCGTGAAGTTTTGAGCGCCATGAGTGAGGAGCTCCATGTTCGTTTTGTGTGGGTGCTGAAGCTGCTTGATTCCATCCCACTGGTCTCAATGGGCATGGGACCGGAAGTGACCCAACAGGGTTTCCTAGATAGCTGCCAGGACAGCTGATGGTATGTGAAGTTCATGAGGCAGGTGGAGTTGTTTTGGTAGTGGAAGAGCTGTGCTGCTGCTTTGGGCAGTTGCCATTCACCAGCACACTCCCTTCCCTAGGTGTCATATCCACTTTCAGACATATGTGCTGCCAGAGCACTTGGTTTCCATGGCAGCAGGAAATGGCTTGGGCACTGAACTTGTCTTTGGCTGTGGAGTTTTTAGCGCCTTGAGTGAGGAGCTCCATGTTCGTTTTGTGTGGGTGCTGAAGCTGCTTGATTCCATCCCACTGGGCTCAATGGGCATGGGACCGGAAGTGACCCAACAGGGTTTCCGAGATAGCTGCCAGGACAGCTGATGGTATGTGAAGTTCATGAGGCAGGTGGAGTTGTTTTGGCAGTGGAAGAGCTGTGCTGCTGCTTCGGGCAGTTGCCATTCACCAGCACACTCCCTTCCCTAGGTGTCATATCCACTTTCAGACATATGTGCTGCCAGAGCACTTGGTTTCCATGGCAGCGGGAAATGGCTTGGGCACTGAACTTGTCTTTGGCTGTGGAGTTTTGAGCGCCTTGAGTGAGGAGCTCCATGTTCGTTTTGTGTGGGTGCTGAAGCTGCTTGATTCCATCCCACTGGGCTCAATGGGCATGCGACCCGAAGTGACCCAACAGGGTTTCCTTGATAGCTGCCAGGACAGCTGATGGTATGAGAAGTTCTTGATGCAGGTGGAGTTGTTTTTGTCCTGGAAGAGCTGTGCTGCTGCTTCGCGCAGTTGCCATTCACCAGCACACTCCCTTGCCTAGGTGTCATATCCACTTTCAGACATATGTGCTGCCAGAGCACTTGGTCCATGGCAGCGGGAAATGGCTTAGGCACTGAACTTGTCTTTGGCTGTGGAGTTTTGAGCGCCTTGAGTGAGGAGCTGCATGTTCGTTTTGTGTGGGTGCTCAAGCTGCTTAATTCCATCCCACTCGGCTCAATGGGCATGGGACCGGAAGTGACCCAACAGGGTTTCCGAGATAGCTGCCATGACAGCTGATGGTATGTGAAGTTCATGAGGCAGGTGGAGTTGTTTTGGCACTGGAAGAGCTGTGCTGCTGCTTCAGGCAGTTGCCATTCACCAGCACACTCCCTTCCCTAGGTGTCATATCCACTTTCAGACATATGTGCTGCCAGAGCACTTGGTTTCCATGGCAGCGGGAAATGGCTTGGGCACTGAACTTGTCTTTGGCTGTGGAGTTTTGAGCGGCTTGAGTGAGGAGCTCCATGTTCGTTTTGTGTGGGTGCTGAAGCTGCTTGATTCCATCCCACTGGGCTCAATGGGCATGGGACCGGAAGTGACCCAACAGGGTTTCCTAGATAGCTGCCAGGACAGCTGATGGTATGTGAAGTTCATGAGGCAGGTGGAGTTGTTTTGGCAGTGGAAGAGCTGTGCTGCTGCTTCGGGCAGTTGCCATTCACCAGCACACTCCCTTCCCTAGGTGTCATATCCACTTTCAGACATATGTGCTGCCAGAGCACTTGGTTTCCATGCCAGCGGGAAATGGCTTGGGCACTGAACTTGTCATTGGCTGTGGAGTTTTGAGCGCCTTGAGTGAGGAGCTCCATGTTCGTTTTGTGTGGGTGCTGAAGCTGCTTGATTCCATCCCACTGGGCTCAATGGGCATGGGACCGGAAGTGACCCAACAGGGTTTCCTAGATAGCTGCCAGGACAGCTGATGGTATGTGAAGTTCATGAGGCAGGTGGAGTTGTTTTGGCACTGGAAGAGCTGTGCTGCTGCTTCGCGCAGTTGCCATTCACCAGCACACTCCCTTCCCTAGGTGTCATATCCACTTTCAGACATATGTGCTGCCAGAGCACTTGGTTTCCATGGCAGCGGGAAATGGCTTGGGCACTGAACTTGTCATTGGCTGTGGAGTTTTGAGCGCCTTGAGTGAGGAGCTCCATGTTCGTTTTGTGTGGGTGCTGAAGCTGCTTGATTCCATCCCACTGGGCTCAATGGGCATGGGACCGGAAGTGACCCAACAGTGTTTCCTTGATAGCGGCCAGGACAGCTGATGGTATGAGAAGTTCTTGAGGCAGGTGGAGTTGTTTTTGTGCTGGAAGAGATGTGCTGCTGCTTCGAGCAGTTGCCATTCACCAGCACACTCCCTTCCCTAGGTGTCATATCCACTTTCAGACATATGTGCTGCCAGAGCACTTGGTCCATGGCAGCGGGAAATGGCTTAGGCACTGAACTTGTCTTTGGCTGTGGAGTTTTGAGCGCCTTGAGTGAGGAGCTCCATGTTCGTTTTGTGTGGGTGCTCAAGCTGCTTAATTCCATCCCACTGGGCTCAATGGGCATGGGACCGGAAGTGACCAACAGGGTTTCCGAGATAGCTGCCAGGACAGCTGATGGTATGTGAAGTTCATGAGGCAGGTGGAGTTGTTTTGGCAGTGGAAGAGCTGTGCTGCTGCTTCAGGCAGTTGCCATTCACCACCACACTCCCTTCCCTAGGTGTCATATCCACTTTCAGACATATGTGCTGCCAGAGCACTTGGTTTCCATGGCAGCGGGAAATGGCTTGGGCACTGAACTTGTCTTTGGCTGTGGAGTTTTGAACGCCTTGAGTGAGGAGCTCCATGTTCGTTTTGTGTGAGTGCTGAAGCTGCTTGATTCCATCCCACTGGGCTCAATGGGCATGGGACCGGAAGTGACCCAACAGGGTTTCCTAGATAGCTGCCAGGACAGCTGATGGTATGTGAAGTTCATGAGGCAGGTGGAGTTGTTTTGGCACTGGAAGAGCTGTGCTGCTGCTTCGGGCAGTTGCCATTCACCACCACACTCCCTTCCCTAGGTGTCATATCCACTTTCAGACATATGTGCTGCCAGAGCACTTGGTTTCCATGGCAGCGGGAAATGGCTTGGGCACTGAACTTGTCTTTGGCTGTGGAGTTTTGAGCGCCTTGAGTGAGGAGCTCCATGTTCGTTTTGTGTGGGTGCTGAAGCTACTTAATTCCATCCCACTGGGCTCAATGGGCATGGGACCGGAAGTGACCCAACAGGGTTTCCTAGATAGCTGCCAGGACAGCTGATGGTATGTGAAGTTCATGAGGCAGGTGGAGTTGTTTTTGCAGTGGAAGAGCTGTGCTGCTGCTTCGGGCAGTTGCCATTCACCACCAGACTCCCTTCCCTAGGTGTCATATCCACTTTCAGACATATGTGCTGCCAGAGCACTTGGTTTCCATGGCAGCGGGAAATGGCTTGGGCACTGAACTTGTCTTTGGCTGTGGAGTTTTGAGCGGCTTGAGTGAGGAGCTCCATGTTCGTTTTGTGTGGGTGCTCAAGCTGCTTGATTCCATCCCACTGGGCTCAATGGGCATGGGACCGGAAGAGACCCAACAGGGTTTCCTAGATAGCTGCCAGGACAGCTGATGGTATGTAAAGTTCATGAGGCAGGTGGAGTTGTTTTGGCAGTGGAAGAGCTGTGCTGCTGCTTCGGGCAGTTGCAATTCACCACCAGACTCCCTTCCCTGGGTGTCATATCCACTTTCAGACATATGTGCTGCCAGAGCACTTGGTTTCCATGGCAGCGGGAAATGGCTTCGGCACTGAACTTGTCTTTGGCTGTGGAGTTTTGAGCGCCTTGAGTGAGGAGCTCCATGTTCGTTTTGTGTGGGTGCTGAAGCTGCTTGATTCCATCCCACTGGGCTCAATGGGCATGGGACTGGAAGTGACCCAACAGGGTTTCCTAGATAGCTGCCAGGACAGCTGATGGTATGTGAAGTTCATGAGGCAGGTGGAGTTGTTTTTGCAGTGGAAGAGCTGTGCTGCTGCTTCGGGCAGTTGCCATTCACCAGCACACTCCCTTCCCTAGGTGTCATATCCACTTTCAGACATATGTGCTGCCAGAGCACTTGGTTTCCATGGCAGCGGGAAATGGCTTGGGCACTGAACTTGTCTTTGGCTGTGGAGTTTTGAGCGGCTTGAGTGAGGAGCTCCATGTTCGTTTTGTGTGGGTGCTGAAGCTGCTTGATTCCATCCCACTGGGCTCAATGGGCATGGGACCGGAAGTGACCCAACAGGGTTTCCGAGATAGCTGCCAGGACAGCTGATGGTATGAGAAGTTCTTGAGGCAGGTGGAGTTGTTTTGGCAGTGGAAGAGCAGTGCTGCTGCTTCGTTCAGTTGCCATTCACCAGCACACTCCCTTCCCTAGGTGTCATATCCACTTTCAGACATATGTGCTGCCAGAGCACTTGGTTTCCTTGGCAGCGGGAAATGGCTTCGGCACTGAACTTGTCTTTGGCTGTGAAGTTTTGAGCGCCTTGAGTGAGGAGCTCCATGTTCGTTTTGTGTGGGTGCTGAAGCTGCTTGATTCCATCCCACTGGGCTCAATGGGCATGGGACCGGAAGTGACCCAACAGGGTTTCCTTGATAGCGGCCAGGACAGCTGATGGTATGAGAAGTTCTTGAGGCAGGTGGAGTTGTTTTTGTGCTGGAAGAGATGTGCTGCTGCTTCGAGCAGTTGCCATTCACCAGCACACTCCCTTCCCTAGGTGTCATATCCACTTTCAGACATATGTGCTGCCAGAGCACTTGGTCCATGGCAGCGGGAAATGGCTTAGGCACTGAACTTGTCTTTGGCTGTGGAGTTTTGAGCGCCTTGAGTGAGGAGCTCCATGTTGGTTTTGTGTGGGTGCTCAAGCTGCTTAATTCCATCCCACTGGGCTCAATGGGCATGGGACCGGAAGTGACCAACAGGGTTTCCTAGATAGCTGCCAGGACAGCTGATGGTATGTGAAGTTCATGAGGCAGGTGGAGTTGTTTTGGCACTGGAAGAGCTGTGCTGCTGCTTCAGGCAGTTGCCATTCACCACCACACTCCCTTCCCTAGGTGTCATATCCACTTTCAGACATATGTGCTGCCAGAGCACTTGGTTTCCATGGCAGCGGGAAATGGCTTGGGCACTGAACTTGTCTTTGGCTGTGGAGTTTTGAACGCCTTGAGTGAGGAGCTCCATGTTCGTTTTGTGTGAGTGCTCAAGCTGCTTGATTCCATCCCACTGGGCTCAATGGGCATGGGACCGGAAGTGACCCAACAGGGTTTCCTAGATAGCTGCCAGGACAGCTGATGGTATGTGAAGTTCATGAGGCAGGTGGAGTTGTTTTGGCACTGGAAGAGCTGTGCTGCTGCTTCGGGCAGTTGCCATTCACCACCACACTCCCTTCCCTAGGTGTCATATCCACTTTCAGACATATGTGCTGCCAGAGCACTTGGTTTCCATGGCAGCGGGAAATGGCTTGGGCACTGAACTTGTCTTTGGCTGTGGAGTTTTGAGCGCCTTGAGTGAGGAGCTCCATGTTCGTTTTGTGTGGGTGCTGAAGCTACTTAATTCCATCCCACTGGGCTCAATGGGCATGGGACCGGAAGTGACCCAACAGGGTTTCCTAGATAGCTGCCAGGACAGCTGATGGTATGTGAAGTTCATGAGGCAGGTGGAGTTGTTTTGGCACTGGAAGAGCTGTGCTGCTGCTTCGGGCAGTTGCCATTCACCACCAGACTCCCTTCCCTAGGTGTCATATCCACTTTCAGACATATGTGCTGCCAGAGCACTTGGTTTCCATGGCAGCGGGAAATGGCTTGGGCACTGAACTTGTCTTTGGCTGTGGAGTTTTGAGCGCCTTGAGTGAGGAGCTCCATGTTCGTTTTGTGTGGGTGCTCAAGCTGCTTGATTCCATCCCACTGGGCTCAATGGGCATGGGACCGGGAGTGACCCAACAGGGTTTCCTAGATAGCTGCCAGGACAGCTGATGGTATGTAAAGTTCATGAGGCAGGTGGAGTTGTTTTGGCAGTGGAAGAGCTGTGCTGCTGCTTCGGGCAGTTGCAATTCACCACCAGACTCCCTTCCCTAGGTGTCATATCCACTTTCAGACATATGTGCTGCCAGAGCACTTGGTTTCCATGGCAGCGGGAAATGGCTTCGGCACTGAACTTGTCTTTGGCTGTGGAGTTTTGAGCGCCTTGAGTGAGGAGCTCCATGTTCGTTTTGTGTGGGTGCTGAAGCTGCTTGATTCCATCCCACTGGGCTCAATGGGCATGGGACTGGAAGTGACCCAACAGGGTTTCCTAGATAGCTGCCAGGACAGCTGATGGTATGTGAAGTTCATGAGGCAGGTGGAGTTGTTTTTGCAGTGGAAGAGCTGTGCTGCTGCTTCGGGCAGTTGCCATTCACCAGCACACTCCCTTCCCTAGGTGTCATATCCACTTTCAGACATATGTGCTGCCAGAGCACTTGGTTTCCATGGCAGCGGGAAATGGCTTGGGCACTGAACTTGTCTTTGGCTGTGGAGTTTTGAGCGGCTTGAGTGAGGAGCTCCATGTTCGTTTTGTGTGGGTGCTGAAGCTGCTTGATTCCATCCCACTGGGCTCAATGGGCATGGGACCGGAAGTGACCCAACAGGGTTTCCGAGATAGCTGCCAGGACAGCTGATGGTATGAGAAGTTCTTGAGGCAGGTGGAGTTGTTTTGGCAGTGGAAGAGCAGTGCTGCTGCTTCGTTCAGTTGCCATTCACCAGCACACTCCCTTCCCTAGGTGTCATATCCACTTTCAGACATATGTGCTGCCAGAGCACTTGGTTTCCTTGGCAGCGGGAAATGGCTTCGGCACTGAACTTGTCTTTGGCTGTGAAGTTTTGAGCGCCTTGAGTGAGGAGCTCCATGTTCGTTTTGTGTGGGTGCTCAAGCTGCTTGATTCCATCCCACTGGGCTCAATGGGCATGGGACCGGAAGTGACCCAACAGGGTTTCCTAGATAGCTGCCAGGACAGCTGATGGTATGTAAAGTTCATGAGGCAGGTGGAGTTGTTTTGGCAGTGGAAGAGCTGTGCTGCTGCTTCGGGCAGTTGCCATTCACCACCACATTCCCTTCCCTAGGTGTCATATCCAATTTCAGACATATGTGCTGCCAGAGCACTTGGTTTCCATGGCAGCGGGAAATGGCTTGGGCACTGAACTTGTCTTTGGCTGTGGAGTTTTGAGCGCCTTGAGTGAGGAGCTCCATGTTCGTTTTGTGTGGGTGCTGAAGCTGCTTGATTCCATCCCACTGGGCTCAATGGGCATGGGACCGGAAGTGACCCAACAGGGTTTCCTAGATAGCTGCCAGGACAGCTGATGGTATGTGAAGTTCATGAGGCAGGTGGAGTTGTTTTGGCAGTGGAAGAGCTGTGCTGCTGCTTCGGGCAGTTGCCATTCACCAGCACACTCCCTTCCCTAGGTGTCATATCCACTTTCAGACATATGTGCTGCCACAGCACTTGGTTTCCATGGCAGCGGGAAATGGCTTGGGCACTGAACTTGTCTTTGGCCGTGAAGTTTTGAGCACCTTGAGTGAGGAGCTCCATGTTCGTTTTGTGTGGGTGCTGAAGCTGCTTGATTCCATCCCACTGGGCTCAATGGGCATGGGACCGGAAGTGACCCAACAGGGTTTCCTAGATAGCTGCCAGGACAGCTGATGGTATGTGAAGTTCATGAGGCAGGTGGAGTTGTTTTGGCAGTGGAAGAGCTGTGCTGCTGCTTCGGGCAGTTGCCATTCACCAGCACACTCCCTTCCCTAGGTGTCATATCCACTTTCAGACATATGTGCTGCCAGAGCACTTGGTTTCCATGGCAGCAGGAAATGGCTTGGGCACTGAACTTGTCTTTGGCTGTGGAGTTTTGAGCGCCTTGAGTGAGGAGCTCCATGTTCGTTTTGTGTGGGTGCTGAAGCTGCTTGATTCCATCCCACTGGGCTCAATGGGCATGGGACCGGAAGTGACCCAACAGGGTTTCCTAGATAGCTGCCAGGACAGCTGATGGTATGTGAAGTTCATGAGGCAGGTGGAGTTGTTTTGGCAGTGGAAGAGCTGTGCTGCTGCTTCGCGCAGTTGCCATTCACCAGCACACTCCCTTCCCTAGGTGTCATATCCACTTTCAGACATATGTGCTGCCAGAGCACTTGGTTTCCATGGCAGCGGGAAATGGCTTGGGCACTGAACTTGTCATTGGCTGTGGAGTTTTGAGCGCCTTGAGTGAGGAGCTCCATGTTCGTTTTGTGTGGGTGCTGAAGCTGCTTGATTCCATCCCACTGGGCTCAATGGGCATGGGACCGGAAGTGACCCAACAGGGTTTCCTTGATAGCGGCCAGGACAGCTGATGGTATGAGAAGTTCTTGAGGCAGGTGGAGTTGTTTTTGTGCTGGAAGAGCTGTGCTGCTGCTTCGAGCAGTTGCCATTCACCAGCACACTCCCTTCCCTAGGTGTCATATCCACTTTCAGACATATGTGCTGCCAGAGCACTTGGTTTCCATGGCAGCGGGAAATGGCTTAGGCACTGAACTTGTCTTTGGCTGTGGAGATTTGAGCGCCTTGAGTGAGGAGCTCCATGTTGGTTTTGTGTGGGTGCTGAAGCTGCTTAATTCCATCCCACTGGGCTCAATGGGCATGGGACCGGAAGTGACCAACAGGGTTTCCGAGATAGCTGCCAGGACAGCTGATGGTATGTGAAGTTCATGAGGCAGGTGGAGTTGTTTTGGCAGTGGAAGAGCTGTGCTGCTGCTTCAGGCAGTTGCCATTCACCACCACACTCCCTTCCCTAGGTGTCATATCCACTTTCAGACATATGTGCTGCCAGAGCACTTGGTTTCCATGGCAGCAGGAAATGGCTTGGGCACTGAACTTGTCTTTGGCTGTGGAGTTTTTAGGGCCTTGAGTGAGGAGCTCCATGTTCGTTTTGTGTGGGTGCTGAAGCTGCTTGATTCCATCCCACTGGGCTCAATTGGCATGGGACCGGAAGAGACCCAACAGGGTTTCCTAGATAGCTGCCAGGACAGCTGATGGTATGTAAAGTTCATGAGGCAGGTGGAGTTGTTCTGGCAGTGGAAGAGATGTGCTGCTGCTTCGGGCAGTTGCCATTCACCAGCACACTCCCTTCCCTAGGTGTCATATCCATTTTCAGACATATGTGCTGCCAGAGCACTTGGTTTCCATGGCAGCGGGAAATGGCTTGGGCACTGAACTTGTCTTTGGCTGTGGAGTTTTGAGCGCCTTGAGTGAGGAGCTCCATGTTCGTTTTGTGTGGGTGCTGAAGCTGCTTGATTCCATCCCACTGGGCTCAATGGGCATGGGACCGGAAGTGACCCAACAGGGTTTCCTAGATAGCTGCCAGGACAGCTGATGGTATGTGAAGTTCATGAGGCAGGTGGAGTTGTTTTGGCAGGGGAAGAGCTGTGCTGCTGCTTCGGGCAGTTGCCATTCACCAGCACACTCCCTTCCCTAGGTGTCATATCCACTTTCAGACATATGTGCTGCCAGAGCACTTGGTTTCCATGGCAGCGGGAAATGGCTTGGGCACTGAACTTGTCTTTGGCCGTGAAGTTTTGAGCGCCTTGAGTGAGGAGCTCCATGTTCGTTTTGTGTGGGTGCTGAAGCTGCTTGATTCCATCCCACTGGGCTCAATGGGCATGGGACCGGAAGTGACCCAACAGGGTTTCCTAGATAGCTGCCAGGACAGCTGATGGTATGTGAAGTTCATGAGGCAGGTGGAGTTGTTTTGGCAGTGGAAGAGCTGTGCTGCTGCTTTGGGCAGTTGCCATTCACCACCACACTCCCTTCCCTAGGTGTCATATCAACTTTCAGACATATGTGCTGCCAGAGCACTTGGTTTCCATGGCAGCGGGAAATGGCTTGGGCACTGAACTTGTCTTTGGCTGTGGAGTTTTGAGCGCCTTGAGTGAGGAGCTCCATGTTCGTTTTGTGTGGGTGCTGAAGCTGCTTGATTCCATCCCACTGGGCTCAATGGGCATGGGACCGGAAGTGACCCAACAGGGTTTCCTAGATAGCTGCCATGACAGCTGACGGTATGTGAAGTTCATGAGGCAGGTGGAGTTGTTTTGGCAGTGGAAGAGCTGTGCTGCTGCTTCGGGCAGTTGCCATTCACCACCACACTCCCTTCCCTAGGTGTCATATCCACTTTCAGACATATGTGCTGCCAGAGCACTTGGTTTCCATGGCAGCGGGAAATGGCTTGGGCACTGAACTTGTCTTTGGCCGTGGAGTTTTGTCCGCCTTGAGTGAGGAGCTCCATGTTCGTTTTGTGTGGGTGCTGAAGCTGCTTGATTCCATCCCACTGGGCTCAATGGGCATGGGACCGGAAGTGACCCAACAGGGTTTCCTAGATAGCTGCCATGACAGCTGACGGTATGTGAAGTTCATGAGGCAGGTGGAGTTGTTTTGGCAGTGGAAGAGCTGTGCTGCTGCTTCGGGCAGTTGCCATTCACCACCACACTCCCTTCCCTAGGTGTCATATCCACTTTCAGACATATGTGCTGCCAGAGCACTTGGTTTCCATGGCAGCGGGAAATGGCTTGGGCACTGAACTTGTCTTTGGCTGTGGAGTTTTGAGCGCCTTGAGTGAGGAGCTCCATGTTCGTTTTGTGTGGGTGCTCAAGCTGCTTGATTCCATCCCACTGGGCTCAAAGGGCATGGGACCGGAAGAGACCCAACAGGGTTTCCTAGATAGCTGCCAGGACAGCTGATGGTATGTGAAGTTCATGAGGCAGGTGGAGTTGTTTTGGCAGTGGAAGAGCTGTGCTGCTGCTTCGGGCAGTTGCCATTCACCACCAGACTCCCTTCCCTAGGTGTCATATCCACTTTCAGACATATGTGCTGCCAGAGCACTTGGTTTCCATGGCAGAGGGAAATGGCTTGGGCACTGAACTTGTCTTTGGCTGTGGAGTTTTGAGCGCCTTGAGTGAGGAGCTCCATGTTCGTTTTGTGTGGGTGCTGAAGCTGCTTGATTCCATCCCACTGGAATCAATGGGCATGGGACCGGCAGTGACCCAACAGGGTTTCCTAGATAGCTGCCAGGACAGCTGATGGTATGTGAAGTTCATGAGGCAGGTGGAGTTGTTTTGGCAGTGGAAGAGCTGTGCTGCTGCTTCGGGCAGTTGCCATTCACCACCAGACTTCCTTCGCTAGCTGTCATATCCACTTTCATACATATGTGCTGCCAGAGCACTTGGTTTCCATGGCAGCGGGAAATGGCTTGGGCACTGAACTTGTCTTTGGCTGTGGAGTTTTGAGCGCCTTGCGTGAGGAGCTCCATGTTCGTTTTGTGTGGGTGCTGAAGCTGCTTGATTCCATCCCACTGGGCTCATGGCCGTGGGACCGGAAGTGACCCAACAGGGTTTCCTAGATAGCTGCCAGGACAGCTGATGGTATGTAAAGTTCATGAGGCAGGTGGAGTTGTTCTGGCAGTGGAAGAGCTGTGCTGCTGCTTCGGGCAGTTGCCATTCACCAGCACACTCCCTTCCCTAGGTGTCATATCCACTTTCAGACATATGTGCTGCCAGAGCACTTGGTTTCCATGGCAGCGGGAAATGGCTTGGGCACTGAACTTGTCTTTGGCCGTGAAGTTTTGAGCGCCTTGAGTGAGGAGCTCCATGTTCGTTTTGTGTGGGTGCTGAAGCTGCTTGATTCCATCCCACTGGGCTCAATGGGCATGGGACCGGAAGTGACCCAACAGGGTTTCCTAGATAGCTGCCAGGACAGCTGATGGTATGTGAAGTTCATGAGGCAGGTGGAGTTGTTTTGGCAGTGGAAGAGCTGTGCTGCTGCTTCGGGCAGTTGTCATTCACCACCACAGTCCCTTCCCTAGGTGTCATATCCATTTTCAGACATATGTGCTGCCAGAGCACTTGGTTTCCATGGCAGCAGGAAATGGCTTGGGCACTGAACTTGCCTTTGGCTTTGGAGTTTTGAGCGCCTTGAGTGAGGAGCTCCATGTTCGTTTTGTGTGGGTACTCAAGCTGCTTGATTCCATCCCACTGGGCTCAATGGGCATGGGACCGGAAGTGACCCAACAGGGTTTCCTAGATAGCTGCCAGGACAGCTGATGGTATGTGAAGTTCATGAGGCAGGTGGAGTTGTTTTGGCAGTGGAAGAGCTGTGCTGCTGCTTCGGGCAGTTGCCATTCACCAGCACACTCCCTTCCCTAGGTGTCATATCCACTTTCAGACATATGTGCTGCCAGAGCACTTGGTTTCCATGGCAGCGGGAAATGGCTTGGGCACTGAACTTGTCTTTAGCTGTGGAGTTTTGAGCGCCTTGAGTGAGGAGCTCCATGTTCGTTTTGTGTGTGTGCTGAAGCTGCTTGATTCTATCCCACTGGGCTCAACGGGCATGGGACCGGAAGTGACCCAACAGGGTTTCCTAGATAGCTGCCAGGACAGCTGATGGTATGAGAAGTTCTTGAGGCAGGTGGAGTTGTTTTGGCAGTGGAAGAGCTGTGCTGCTGCTTCGCGCAGTTGCCATTCACCACCACACTCCCTTCCCTAGGTGTCATATCCACTTTCAGACATATGTGCTGAAGAGCAATTGGTCCATGGCAGCGGGAAATGGCTTGGACACTGAACTTGTCTTTGGCTGTGGAGTTTTGAGCGTCTTGAGTGAGGAGCTCCATGTTCGTTTTGTGTGGGTGCTGAAGCTGCTTGATTCCATCCCACTGGGCTCAATGGGCATGGGACCGGAAGTGACACAACAGGGTTTCCTAGATAGCTGCCAGGACAGCTGATGGTATGTGAAGTTCATGAGGCAGGTGGAGTTGTTTTGGCAGTGGAAGAGCTGTGCTGCTGCTTTGCGCAGTTGCCATTCACCACCACACTCCCTTCCCTAGGTGTCATATCCACTTTCAGACATATGTGCTGCCAGAGCACTTGGTTTCCATGGCAGCGGGAAATGGCTTGGGCACTGAACTTGTCTTTGGCTGTGGAGTTTTGAGCGCCTTGAGTGAGGAGCTCCATGTTCGTTTTGTGTGGGTGCTGAAGCTGCTTGATTCCATCTCACTGGGCTCAATGGGCATGGGACCGGAAGTGACCCAACAGGGTTTCCTAGATAGCTGCCAGGACAGCTGATGGTATGTGAAGTTCATGAGGCAGGTGGAGTTGTTTTGGCAGTGGAAGAGCTGTGCTGCTGCTTCGGGCAGTTGCCGTTCACCAGCACACTCCCTTCCCTAGGTGTCATATCCACTTTCAGACATATGTGCTGCCAGAGCACTTGGTTTCCATGGCAGCGGGAAATGGCTTGGGCACTGAACTTGTCTTTGGCCGTGAAGTTTTGAGCGCCTTGAGTGAGGAGCTCCATGTTCGGTTTGTGTGGGTGCTGAAGCTGCTTGATTCCATCCCACTGGGCTCAATGGGCATGGGACCGGAAGTGACCCAACAGGGTTTCCTAGATAGCTGCCAGGACAGCTGATGGTATGTGAAGTTCATGAGGCAGGTGGAGTTGTTTTGGCAGTGGTAGAGCTGTGCTGCTGCTTCGGGCAGTTGCCATTCACCAGCACACTCCCTTCCCTAGGTGTCATATCCACTTTCAGACATATGTGCTGCCAGAGCACTTGGTTTCCATGGCAGCGGGAAATGGCTTGGGCACTGAACTTGTCTTTGGCTGTGGAGTTTTGAGCGCCTTGAGTGAGGAGCTCCATGTTCGTTTTGTGTGGGTGCTGAAGCTGCTTGATTCCATCCCACTGGGCTCAATGGGCATGGGACCAGAAGTGACCCAACAGGGTTTCCTAGATAGCTGCCATGACAGCTGACGGTATGTGAAGTTCATGAGGCAGCTGGAGTTGTTTTGGCAGTGGAAGAGCTGTGCTGCTGCTTCGGGCAGTTGCCATTCACCAGCACACTCCCTTCCCTAGGTGTCATATCCACTTTCAGACATATGTGCTGCCAGAGCACTTGGTTTCCATGGCAGCGGGAAATGGCTTGGGCACTGAACTTGTCTTTGGCTGTGGAGTTTTGAGCGCCTTGAGTGAGGAGCTCCATGTTCGTTTTGTGTGGGTGCTGAAGCTGCTTGATTCTATCCCACTGGGCTCAATGGGTATGGGACAGGAAGTGACCCAACAGTGTTTCCTAGATAGCTGCCAGGACAGCTGATGGTATGTGAAGTTCATGAGGCAGGTGGAGTTGTTTTGGCAGTGGAAGAGCTGTGCTGCTGCTTCGGGCAGTTGCCATTCACCAGCACACTCCCTTCCCTAGGTGTCATATCCACTTTCAGACATATGTGCTGCCAGAGCACTTGGTTTCCATGGCAGCGGGAAATGGCTTGGGCACTGAACTTGTCTTTGGCTGTGGAGTTTTGAGCGCCTTGAGTGAGGAGCTCCATGTTCGTTTTGTGTGGGTGCTGAAGCTGCTTGATTCCATCCCACTGGGCTCAATGGGCATGGGACCGGAAGTGACCCAACAGGGTTTCCTAGATAGCTGCCAGGACAGCTGATGGTATGTGAAGTTCATGAGGCAGGTGGAGTTGTTTTGGCAGTGGAAGAGCTGTGCTGCTGCTTCGGGCAGTTGCCATTCACCAGCACACTCCCTTCCCTAGGTGTCATATCCACTTTCAGACATATGTGCTGCCAGAGCACTTGGTTTCCATGGCAGCGGGAAATGGCTTGGGCACTGAACTTGTCTTTGGCCGTGAAGTTTTGAGCGCCTTGAGTGAGGAGCTCCATGTTCGGTTTGTGTGGGTGCTGAAGCTGCTTGATTCCATCCCACTGGGCTCAATGGGCATGGGACCGGAAGTGACCCAACAGGGTTTCCTAGATAGCTGCCAGGACAGCTGATGGTATGTGAAGTTCATGAGGCAGGTGGAGTTGTTTTGGCTCTGGAAGAGCTGTGCTGCTGCTTCGGGCAGTTGCCATTCACCACCACACTCCCTTCCCTAGGTGTCATATCCACTTTCAGACATATGTGCTGCCAGAGCACTTGGTTTCCATGGCAGCGGGAAATGGCTTGGGCACTGAACTTGTCTTTGGCTGTGGAGTTTTGAGCGCCTTGAGTGAGGAGCTCCATGTTCGTTTTGTGTGGGTGCTGAAGCTGCTTGATTCCATCCCACTGGGCTCAATGGGCATGGGACCGGAAGTGACCCAACAGGGTTTCCGAGATAGCTGCCATGACAGCTGACGGTATGTGAAGTTCATGAGGCAGGTGGAGTTGTTTTGGCACTGGAAAAGTTGCGCTGCTGCTTCGGGCAGTTGCCATTCACCACCACACTCCCTTCCCTAGGTGTCATATCCACTTTCAGACATATGTGCTGCCAGAGCACTTGGTTTCCATGGCAGCGGGAAATGGCTTGGGCACTGAACTTGTCTTTGGCCGTGGAGTTTTGTCCGCCTTGAGTGAGGAGCTCCATGTTCGTTTTGTGTGGGTGCTGAAGCTGCTTGATTCCATCCCACTGGGCTCAATGGGCATGGGACCGGAAGTGACCCAACAGGGTTTCCTAGATAGCTGCCAGGACAGCTGATGGTATGTGAAGTTCATGAGGCAGGTGGAGTTGTTTTTGCACTGGAAGAGCTGTGCTGCTGCTTCGGGCAGTTGCCATTCACCAGCACACTTCCTTCCCTAGGTGTCATATCCACTTTCAGACATATGTGCTGCCAGAGCACTTGGTTTCCATGGCAGCGGGAAATGGCTTGGGCACTGAACTTGTCTTTGGCTGTGGAGTTTTGAGCGCCTTGAGTGAGGAGCTCCATGTTCGTTTTGTGTGGGTGCTGAAGCTGCTTGATTCCATCCCACTGGGCTCAATGGGCATGGGACCGGAAGTGACCCAACAGGGTTTCCTAGATAGCTGCCAGGACAGCTGATGGTATGTGAAGTTCATGAGGCAGGTGGAGTTGTTTTGGCAGTGGAAGAGCTGTGCTGCTGCTTCGGGCAGTTGCCATTCACCACCACACTCCCTTCCCTAGGTGTCATATCCACTGTCAGACATATGTGCTGCCAGAGCACTTGGTTTCCATGGCAGCGGGAAATGGCTTGGGCACTGAACTTGTCTTTGGCTGTGGAGTCTTGAGTGCCTTGAGTGAGGAGCTCCATGTTCGTTTTGTGTGGGTGCTGAAGCTGCTTGATTCCATCCCACTGGGCTCAATGGGCATGGGACCAGAAGTGACCCAACAGGGTTTCCTAGATAGCTGTCAGGACAGCTGATGGTATGTGAAGTTCATGATGCAGGTGGAGTTGTTTTGGCAGTGGAAGAGCTGTGTTGCTGCTTCGGGCAGTTGCCTTTCACCAGCACACTCCCTTCCCTAGGTGTCATATCCACTTTCAGACATATGTGCTGCCAGAGCACTTGGTTTCCATGGCAGCGGGAAATGGCTTGGGCACTGAACTTGTCTTTGGCCATGGAATCTTGAGCGCCTTGAGTGAGGAGCTCCATGTTCGTTTTGTGTGGGTGCTGAAGCTGCTTGATTCCATCCCACTGGGCTCAATGGGCATGGGACCGGAAGTGACAAAACAGTGTTTCCTAGATAGCTGCCAGGACAGCTGATGGTATGTGAAGTTCATGAGGCAGGTGGAGTTGTTTTGGCAGTGGAAGAGCTGTGCTGCTGCTTCGGGCAGTTGCCATTCACCAGCACACTCCCTTCCCTAGGTGTCATATCCACTTTCAGACATATGTGCTGCCAGAGCACTTGGTTTCCATGGCAGCGGGAAATGGCTTGGGCACTGAACTTGTCTTTGGCT